>NW_003852423.1:9220584-9222725 GCF_000181295.1 Otolemur garnettii | reverse complement strand
TTTTTTGGTTGCAGCCATCATTGTTGTTTGGCAGGCCCGGGCTGGGGATTTGAACCCACCACCTTAGGTGTATGTGGCTGGCGCCTTAGCCACTTGAGCCACAGGTGCCGAGCCAACAACTTATTTTTTTAAGTTAACATTTATTGAAGACTTTTTTGGGAATTAGGTAATGAACTAAGAGTATTATCTCATTTATTCTTCACAGCAACCTTATAATTTGGGTTTTATTATTCTCATTTACAGATGAGAAACTGAAACTGAAGAGAAATTCTGTAAATTCCTCACCATTATACAGTAAGTAATTTGTAAAGTTGGAATTTGCAGTCCATGCATTTAATCATCACATGTTCAAGTCTCATATCTTAAGAATGCTACAGTAGGCTCAGTGCCTGTGGCTCAAGCGACTAAGGTGCCAGCCACATACACCTGAGCTGGCTAGTTTGAATCCAGCCCAGGCCCACCAGATAACAATGACAGCTGCAACCAAAAAATACCTGGGCGTTGTCATAGGTGCCTGTAGTCCCAGCTACTTGGGAGGCAGAGACAGGAGAATCTCTTGAGCCTAGGAGTTGGAGGTTGCTGGGAGCTATCATGCCACAGCACTCTACCCAGGGCAACAGCTTTAGGCTCGTCTCAAAAAAAAAAAAAAATGCTACAGTAATAATGTAATTAGAACGAATCTTAAATTTAATTGAAGATTTAAAATATGTTTATATTTTGGAAGCCTAGTGTTAGGTTGTTATAAATCTTATATAGATTGAGCATCCCTAATCCAAAAATCTGAAGTCTGAAATGCTTCAAAATCTGAAACTTTTTGAGTACTGACATGATGCCACAAGTGGAAAATTCCACACATAAGTATTGAACACAAACTGTGTTTCATGCACACAATTATTTAAAACATTGCAGAAAATTACCTTTAGGCTATATGTATGAGCTGTATATGAAATACAAGTGAATTTCATGTTTAGACTTGGGTCCCCTTCTCTAGATATTTGATTATGTATATGTAAATCTTATAAGGTATCAAGCATTTTGGATAAAGGATATTCAACCTGTATATACAATACAAATGATCTTAGGTTTGTTTGTTTGTTTGTTTGTTTGAGAATCTGTCTTGATTCTCACTATGCCATCACAGCTCACACCAACCTCCAACTCTTGGGCTTAAGGGATTCTCTTGCTTCAGCTTCCAGAGTAGCTGGGATGACAGGTGCTCACCACAATGCCTGGCTATTTTTTGTTGCATTTGCCACTGCTGATTTAGCTGGCCAGGGCCGGGTTCAAACTCGCCACCCTCAGTATATGGGGCCGGTGCCCTATTCACTGATCCACAGGTGCCGCCCACAAATGATCTTAGTTTTATAAAATAAATGTGTGTATAATTATATGCATGCATAGAAAAATGTTTATTTTTTTTAATCTGTGAGGTTGCTGACAGAACTGAAAAACAACAATGACTTGTTTATAATACTGGCAGCCCAGTGGAGAAGTAGCATGGTCCTATAATATATTATAAACATGAAATTATTATAGTAAATAGGGAAAAATACACAGTTGCTATCACATTCTCTAAAATATAGCTGTTTTGTATAGTCCATTCTTTTTCTCTAAGTATACTTTTATTTATAGCAATTACGTACCCACAATTTTGAATTCTACTTTTTTTTTTGATCGAGTCTCACTATGTCACTCTCAGCAGAGTGCTGTGGCACCTCGGCTCACAGCAACCTCCCAAATAGCTGGGCCTACAGGCACCTACCACAATGTCTGGCTATTTTTTGTTGTTGTTGTTATTGTAGTTGCCATGTTGTTTGGCAGGCCCAGGCTGGGTTCAAACCTGCTAGCCCCAGTGTATGTGGTTAGCACTCTAGCCGCTGAGCTATAGGCACCAAGCCATTGAATTCTACTTTTTTTCACTTAATTATGCAAACATTTTCTGTGTTTGGGGCATAATTTTATTTGATAATTGGTTGGAACTGTGGAAGTACCAGATATTTTTCTTTCTTTTTTCTTTTTTAAGTAGGGTTGGCTACTGTGTGAATCTTTTATGTTCAGAGAATTTCTCATTATAAGTCTGAGAAGGCCATATGCCTGCTTTTTCAGTAGCCTCATGTATTTCTTTTTTTTTTTTTTTTTTT
>NW_003852423.1:9208556-9220375 GCF_000181295.1 Otolemur garnettii | reverse complement strand
AGGTGTATGTGGCTGGCGCCTTAGCCACTTGAGCCACAGGGGCGGAGCCAGCCTCATGCATTTCTAGCACAGCCTTGGTGAATGTGCTATAAATGGCATCCAGTATTAACCAGGTCTAGTGATTTGACAGTAAAGGTGTTAGCATAAGATTTAAGGGAGGGACAGTTGTCTCTTCACTAGATTGGCTATGTGGTGACATTTATTTCTGGCTCTGGCTGCCAAGTTTTCCATTTTTCAACCTTGATTTTTAGTCTTTCTAGCAATTTTATGGCCTATCCATATGTTCCTGTTGTAATTAAAACACTAATAGTCACTTATAAGTTACAACTAAGAAACCTGATACTTGTACCATACAATATACCAAACAGTGGTGCTGTGAGATTTTTTAGGGTTTGTGAACTGTGGCCTGGCATTGTGGGAAGGAAGCTGGACTATATGATTTAGAAAGTTATCTACAGAAGATGGGTCAGATGACAGCTTCCCTAAATTTAATTTTCTCTTTTTTCCCCAGCTTTGGTCTATTTAATGCCCACCCTCTTTGCCTTGTTAAACCTAAACAAATACATAAAAGAAGTCAATGATGGCCTTTTTTGTTGTTCACCAAAAAACACAAATTAATCTAATTGAATTGGAGAATAGAATGTATTTCCTATTTTATTTTAGAGCCTTCCTGTCTTACCTTGCGTATTTGTTCTTTGGACTGAGCCTGTACCTATAGGTGTGGCTGACACTTGTTGATCACTTACTTTGTGCTAGGTTCTGTGCTAAGCACTTTACATCAATTGACTCTTCAAATCCTTTTCATTGTTCTGTGAGGTGTAAGTACTATTATAATCTTCATTTTACAGAAGAAGTTGAGGGTGAAACGTTACTCAGCTACAAAATGGCAAAGTCTACTTTTAAACTCAGCAGTCTGGCTCTGCACTCATTCTTAGTAACACTGTGTACTCTTTCTCCCAACTGGCTTACTGACCAGGCACTCCCTCCCTCCCTCCCTCTCTCCCTGCCTTCCTCCCTCTCTCCCTTCTATCTTTTATGTTTCTTACCTTTTTTTATTTCCTGTCCTCTCTCTCTCTCAATATCTCTGTCTGTCTTATTTTTTCTTTCTTATCTGAGTATGACATGAAGGCACTTGTTGAGTCTCTGATTGAGCATCTGTAATTGTGTGAGGTGAGTGGTTTGATACCTGTCAGCTGCAGGTGCCTTTGATGGGCACCTATAGATTTGCTCTTCTGGTCCTGGGAATTCCTCCTGGCTTCACCTCTTCCTGACCTTTACCAGCTCTATCCCTCCCACCTCTTGAAACTTCCACATCAGTCTCCTTATTCTGGCTTCTAACTTATAGCCTCATATTTGAATTGTCTCATTATTTTGCTCCTTTCTTAATTAAAACACTTAAGGGATATAGCATAATTTTTATAGATAGAAGATACTATCCCTTCAAAGAGTTTATAAATCATTGTACAACAAATAATGTATTATTTAATTTATGTTGCATTACATTCTTTAATAATAATTTTTTTTTTTTTGAGACAGAGTCTCAAACTTGTCCCCTGGGTAGAGTGCCCTGGCATCACAGCTCACAGCAACCTCCAACTCCTGGGCTCAAGCGAGTCTCTTGCCTCAGCCTCCCAAGTAGCTGGGACCACAGGCGCCCACCACAACGCCCGGCTATTTTTTGGCTGCAGCCATCATGGTTGTTTGGCGGGCCTGGGCTGGATTTGAACTCGCCACCTTGGGTGTATGTGGCTGGCGCCTTAGCCACTTGAGCCACAGGCGCCGAGCCTTTAATAATAATTTTATTAGAATTTACTTGTATGTTTAAACTTTAAGGGTTCATTATGAAAAATCTATAGAGTAATTGGAGGTGACCCCAAAATGTATAACTTGAGAATAAGCCTTTATTTCTGGTTGGGGCAGTGTAATCAACTGCTAAAGTTTTATGATGACATTTGCCCAAGAAGAGAAGGTATCTGGGGAATGTTAACACAAATTTCATGTCCCCAGTTGGTGGAAGCCAAGGGAATGGAAAGAGATGGGAGTAAAAATAATGGAAATTTTGGGCTTTTAAAATTTTTGTGAATCAGAAAGTTTAAGAAGAAAGGATAAAGATTGATGAAAATGACCCTGAGAAGTGGAAAAAGAGGACCTGGTTTTGGGAAAATTCTGTAGGTTGAGTCCAACGATGCTACCAAGTTCGAAGATTTCTTTTTGTTTTTTGGCTGGGGCTGGGTTTGAACCCGCCACCTCTGGCATATGGGACTAGCACCCTACCCTTTTGAGCCACAGGTACCACCCCAAGTTAGAAGATTTCAAGGTGATCAATTTTTCTAGATCCAGTGCTGGAGTATGTGAGAGATTGAGGAAGTTCTGATTTAAGAACAGAAAATAGGTTTAGGAATAACCTTAAAAGCAAAGATAATTTTCCAATACTTTGGTTTAATGTATTTATGCAATTATATAAATATATTTATAAATCTCTCTTTAGGAAGAGCATTTCTTTTTAATGCCATACTGTTCATATTGTCCACCTGCCTTCTTAAGTTTAATTCATTTTTTTCCTTTTTTTGCAGTTTTTGGCCAGGGCCGGGTTTGAACCCACCACCTCTGGCATATGGGGCCGGTGCTGCACTCCTTTGAGCCACAGGTGTCTCCCCTTAAGTTCAATTTAAAGAACTATGCTTTTTTTTTTTTTTTTGCCTTTGAGGCTTTGTAACCTTGAAGGGATTCTCTCTCCCTGTTGCTTCCTATGACCTGGAAACCTTAGCTAAAAGATGCTTCCTTTGGGAGACCTTAGAGGAATATTCTATTCAAAATGGACTCCTCTCTGTTATATTATAATCAGCATCCTTTTGTTTTCTTTATATACATACTTATTATAGTTTGAGAATGTAGTTTTACATTTTTTTTTTTTTTTGAGACAGAGTTTTGCTATGTCACCCTCGGTAGAGTGCCATGGCATCACAACTCACAGCAACCTCAAACTCTTGGGCTCAAGCGATTCTCTTGCTTCAGCCTCCCAAGGAGCTGGGACTGCAGGCATCTGCCACTATGCCCGGCTAAAGTTTAACATTTTTTGTTAGTCTCTCCTTCTGGATTATACACAACCTATGTCCAGGAACTTTTCTGTCTATTTATTACTTTAGCCCACAGACAGTACCTATCACATGGCAAGCACTCAAAAGACGTTGAACAAATGTCTGTACTAGTTAGGGTCCAGCTCAGTTGCTGTAACAAAGAAACCTAAAACTAACATGGCTTCAATATGGCTGAAGTTTAATCCTCTTGAATATAAAATTTTATTTTATTTTATTTTGAGACAGAGTTTTACTTTGTCACCCTTGGTAGAGTGCCGTAGCATCACAGCTCATAGCAACCTCAACCTCTTGGGCTCAAGTGATTCTCTTGCCTCAGTCTCCCAAGTACCTGAGACTACAGGCACCTGCTACAACATTCACCTATTTTTAGAGATAGGGCTTCACCCTTGCTCAGGCTGGTCTTGAACCTATGAGCTCAGGCAATCCACCCACCTCAGCCTCTCAGAGTGGCTAGGATTACAGGCATGAGCCACCTCACCCCGCTTGAATGTAAAATTTTAGAGGAATGTAGGAGTCCAGATTGATGAGTTGCCTTAGCATTCAGAACCGGTGTTTCTTCATTGTATTGCTCTGATATTTATTAGGCCTTATCTGCATGGTTGAAGCTATGCCGCGTCCATATTCCCGTTCCAGTTCTTAGGAAGAAGGGTAGAGCAAAAGTGGAGGGCAAGCAATTTCCTATAAAGTTAGTGACTTGTAAGTTACACATATCACTCCCACTAACATACTGTTCTTTTTTTTTCAGGCTTCTAAAGTTTATTTCTGATTTGAAACTTATAATGTAGATGAAACATTGGTCAAGATAAAAAGCTAGGGCAACACAATGTATTAATGTACTTAACAGTGGGTGGGTGCTGTTGGAAATAAAATATGTATAAAGACAGGGTCCTGCCCATCAGGAATTTACAATACAGAAGGAGAATTTACAGACATTCTGTTCTAATAAACTTAGTCATATAACCACAATTAACTGCAAAGGATACTAGAAAACACTGCCTGGGTGGCTGGCCATGAGCCCAGCTTAAATGGAAGAAGGAGAGAGTGGGCATTGGGGGATAACTAACACTCTGCCTCACTGATGAATAATTGCTGTTGAAATAGTGAATATTAAAAAAAGAAAAAGAACAAAGGCTGACTATTCATTCTTACCTTATCAGTTTCAAATTCTATCAGGGTTTGAGGGGCTATGCTTTAGAACTCTAGGAAACATAGATATGATACAAAAATATTAGACACTGACTAAAATAACATCAAATATGCTTTATGACATAACCTGTTAGTCTGCACATTTTGGGACAAAGAAAGATTAGAGATCTAAGAAACCCGCATAGGCCAAGAAATCGTGCAAAAGGGGTTTTAGGTTGGCTAGTTGTACTGGCTCATGCCTATAATCCTAGCACTCTGGGAGGCCAAGGCAAGTGAATTGTTTGAGCTGAGGAGTCTGAGAGCAGCTTGAGTAAAGTGAGACTCAGTCTCTACTAAAAATAGAAAAATTAGCCTGGCATTATGGTGGACACCTGTACTCCCAGCTGCTCAGGAGGCTGAGACAAGAGGATTGCTGGGGTCTGAGAGTTTGAGGTTGCTGTGAGGCAGGACACCACAGCACTTTACCCAGGGTGAAGAGTGAGACTGTCTCAAGAAAAAAAAAAAAAGAAAATGGGTAGGGGTTTAGGTTTAGATCAGTTCTGGGTCTTGCAAGAAAGTACAAGGCATGCTACAGCTAGGCAAGACCTCCTAAAACTCCCTTCCCTGGCTAGAAGGGAGCTATTTTGAGGGAGGATATTATTTTATTAGAAACATTTGTTAGCCTAAATTCAACACCAAGAAAGGCTTTGAAATTCTAAGGCCCCAAACAAGTCTAAACTGGGTGGCACCCGTAGCTCAGTGAGTAGGCTGCTAGCCACATACACCAAGGCTGGCGGGTTTAAACCTGGCCTGGGCCAGCTGAAGAACAATGACAACTGCAATGAAAGATAGCTGGGTATTGTGGTGAGCACCTGTATCTCAGCTACTGGGGAAGCTGAGGCAAGAGAATCACTTAAGCCCAAGATTTTTGAGGTTGCTGTGAGCTGTGACACTATAGCACTCTATTGAGGGTGACATAGTGAGACTCCATTTCAAAAGACAAAAAACTCCGCAAACAAAAATCATTTCTGCCTTCCAAAAAACCCAGTTTTTTCCTAGTAAGAAAGAACATTAATAATGGGCGGTGCCTGTGGCTCAAAGGAGTAGGGCGCTGGTCCCATAAGCTGGAGGCGGTGGGTTCAAACCCAGCCCCGACCAAAAACTGCAAAAAAAAAAAAAAAAAGAAAGAACATTAATGAAAAATACCACCATTTTACTCTTAATATTGTTTCAGATGGTTAGGCGCCTGTAGCGTAGTGGTTATGGTGCCAGATACATGCATGGAGGCTGGTGAGTTCGAACCCAGCCCAGGCCAGTAAAACAACAATGACAACTGCAACAACAACAACAAAAATAGCTGGGTGTTGTGGCGGGCACCTGTACTCCCAGCTACTTGGGAGGCTGAGGCAAAAGAATCACTTAAGCTCAAGAGTTGGAAGTTGCTGTGAGCTGTGACGCTACAGCACTCTACTGAGGGAGACATAATGAGACTCTGACTCAAAAAAAAAAAATAAAACAGGGTGGTCCCTGTGGCTCAAAGGAGTAGGGCGCTGGCCCCATATGCCAGAGGTGGCAGGTTCAAACCCAGCCCCGGCCAAAAACTGCAAAAACAAAACAAAACAAAACAAGGCTAAACCAAATAGTAACTACAGTAGACTCTGTAAGTTGACCACCCAGGGGACTGTAACTACAACAACTCTGTAAGTTGACCACCCAGGGGACTGTAACAAGGTGATTAACATAAGGAACTAGTTCCACTGTACATGTATGTACTTTACTTTCTTGTATAACTTTTATTAGAGAATATCATACAAATCCTACATAAGCAAAACACAGTAAAATAAAACATTATTACACAAAAGATCTATACATTTGCCCTTTTTCTCATGGTTTAATCGTTCTTTCTGAAAAAAGAGTCCATCTTGGTCTGTTAGAAAGCACTCAATGTTGGCTGTACCACTCAGCATACCTGGCCATGTTTCCATAGCAAATGACCTCAACTGCATTAGCGGATGCCTGACATCCTCTTCTTCTGCAAAGGTCTCTGCAATTTCTGTGTCATCTTCACTTGCTTCTTCCACTTCATCAGCTGCTTCATGCACTTTTACTTTGGTTTGTACTTCAGTCAGTATTGCTTGGAAAATTGCTCCTGGGTCAGGATTGTTCCAGTTTGTCACCTCATCATCCATTGCAACAAAACCTTCAAAATCGATTCCTTCAAATTCTGCCGTTGAAGATGGTCTGTCTGATGGCTAAAACCTTGTGCTCTTGGGTTGTGACCAGTCCAACCTTCTTGAAACAGTTCACTATCATTTTTGGCTTGTCTTTGTTCTAAGCAGAACTGATCCACAGGAAACATTCAGAGCGTTAACCGATGCAGTGGAGAACGTTCCTTCCACAGGTGGTTTGTATTTTAGTAATGAGGCACTTCAGGAGCTGGGCTTGGCAGTACCTTTTAAATGTTTTAATGGTGCCGTGGTCAAGATGTTGGATTTTTGAGGTCATATTTAGAGGCAGAAATGATGTTTGTGAGATGATTCACTTGCAGGTGGCAGGGACTGTTGTGTACCGTCAGAAAAATAGACAGTTTCTTCTTTATTTCTTGGTTGATACCTCTTGCCCAATCTTTAACTAGGGTACTGGTCATCCGTGTGCATGTGTTGATCTTTGAGTGAAAGAGGGATTTGAGCTTCAGGTTCTCGAATGTGTGTGGCTTTGCCAATTTACCAGTCACCAAGGGGTCTATGGTTGAGGTAGAGCAAAGCAAAACTGTGGAATGTACTTCGAAAAGTTTTCTGCTCTTACATTTGTCACGCTTCACTATGAGGCTCCTGTCAGTCACTGCCTTTAAAAAGAGTCTGAAATTTTTTTGAGGGGGTGATGGTCTTGCTCTTGTTCCGGGTGGTATTAAACTCCTGAGCTCAAGCAGTCTATCCACCTTGGCCTCCCTGAGTGCTAAGATTACAGTTGTGGGCCACCACACCCATCTAAGAGACTACACTTGTAAGCATTAAGGATGTCGTCATCTTTGAAGCCTCTGTTGAAGTCTGAGAACTTTTTTTTTTTTTTGCAGTTTTTGCTCAGGGCTGGGTTGGACCCACCACCTCTGGTATATGGGGCCGGTGCCCTACTCCTTTGAGCCACAAGCGCCACCCAGTCTGAGAACTCTTGGATGAATTCTTCCACAACTACTGGAACTTCATTGGATTTTTCTGGAAGATTTTGTGTTACAGTTTAAATTTCTTGAGCCAACCACTTGGTGCTTGGAAATCTGCCACCTTGAATTTCTGTGTGAATTTTTTAGCAACTTCTTGAATTATAGGCTTAGAAATTCAGACATTAACTTTCCTCATTTGTTGGAACCAGCTTTTAATTTAATTTAACTTAATTTTTTTTTGTTTATTTGTTTGAACTATAACTATTTGTTTGGTTCAGCTTAACCTTTGTTTGAACCAGCTTCCTTGACTTCACCAAGGGAAGTTTTCCTCCTTTTCCACTGTAGGTCTCTGTTTTCCTTACCGTATCTCTCCAACTACTCATGTTTACGTTTTTGGGATATGGCCAACTGTCTTGCTAATACCAAAATGTTCTACTGTCTTTATTTGACTGCTGCTTTCCAGAAAGTATAGATCAGCCTTTTCCTTCAAATGTCAGCTCTTTGAGTTCTTTCTTTTGGGCCAGTATATCTCAATTAACTGTTAAATTTTTTAGTAATTATAGTACCTAAAATTTAGACCAGTTCTTCACATTGAAAAAGTCTTCTGCAACATGTGATGAACAATAGGACATTAAGTCTAATCCAACCTGTGGTAATAATAAAACATGAATAAAGAACTTATACTAAAGAAAGAAAACAACTGTGGGGGCAAAGCCCACAACTTCTGCCCCTTTGTATAGAGTGGACTCAGCTGGGCAGGATATAGAGGGTAAATTAATATTGTCACAGTCCAAGTGGTCAAGACCATCTTACAGAGGTGGTCAATATATAGAGGTCAGCTTTCCATTGAGTACATGTAGTGCATGTCCAGTCTTGAAAACAAGGTCAACTTCAAGAGGTGGTCAATATAGGGAGGTGGTCAACTATGGATGTTCCACTATATTTTAAATTTATGTTTCACTAATGTTTCCTGATATTTTTCTACAAACATATTTTCTTTCTTTTTTTTTTTTTTTGAGACAGAGCCTCAAGCTGTCACCCTGGGTAGAGTGCTGTAGCATCACAGCTCACAGCAACCTCCAACTCCTGGACTCAAGCGAGTCTCCTGCTTCAGCCTCCCAAGTAGCTGGGACCACAGGTGCCTGCCACAACGCCCGGCTAATTTTTGGTTGCAGCCATGATTGTTGTTTGGCAGGCCCGGGCTGAATTCAAACCCACCACCTTAGGTATATGTGGCTGGCACCTTAGCCACTTGAACCACAGGCGCCAAGCCATACAAATGTATTTTCTAATGAGTGTAGGTTGAGCATGAAGTTATATGAAAATGCTTGCCCTTGTTGTCCCCTGACGTAGCCAAGGGCATTTTGGCAATGCTTGTCATCAATTGGCCTCTCCATGTGCTATAGATGAGGGAAAGGGTTCCACCTGCTGCCACAGCCCTTTTTGTTTGTGGCTGCAGGAGACACTGGACTTGTCATTCACCTCTCCTGCCTTGAATTCCCTTACACAAGAAAATAACTTATTTCCCTCTTTGACCCTTTCTGTGCCTTTGAGATTTTCTCAAGTACTGTCCTTAGGCCTGCTCTGTTCTTCAGTATTTTCTACTTGTCAGAGCATTTCTCACTTTGGGGCTTTACATATTTTAACCTGTATGTGACTCCTCTTTCTAAACCACTCCACAATAGAGACCATGTCTTATTAATCATTGATCTATCTTATACAATACTTGGCACGTGGTAGGCACTTGGTAAATGTTTGCTGAATGCATGAATGAGTTAGCAAATGAGCAAATGATCCTTTGGGTTCTTTCTGTAGCCTCTCAGCTATTCTAATGTGGTTCATGACTCCCCAAGGCAAGGAATATAAAGTATATTTCAAGTTCTTCCTTGTTTCCAAAACATTTTTTCACTCATTTACTAAAGTTAAATTGAAGTTTAAAATTATTTAATGAAGAATCAATTGGCCTTTCACTATATAATGAGGGATAAGATGGCTTAAAATGTAAATATTGCTTGAATAAATATACTGGCTAAAGCTTATTGAAATTAACATGTAACCAGTCAGTCAATCAAAAAGTGTGAATAACTGATACTAGAATCTTTTCTGTTTTGTAGGGTGTGGAGGCCAGAGAGAATTTGGTGTTTGGGCCTTTGTAGGGGTGGGAGGGGATGGGGTTCAAAAGGTCAGGTTGTAGGTCTGACTACAGAACATGGCAAGGGAAACTAGGAACCATTGATTTTGCATTCCCTTGCTATTTCAGTTTTAGAGAGGTAGAAGTAGGTCACATGTTTACAATTTTGCAAGAATATTGTTGGGAACCTACAGCACTTTAGCACTGTTTTATAGAATTTGCTAAGATCTGAGGTGTTTGTACATGTGTGCATTTGGAAAAGTTGACTTCCTTGCAGAGTAACTGCATTTTCAGAGGAGTTAATGAAAGGATCGTATAATCTAGATTGTACTCTAAAACATCTCTCCCAGGCCAGGCGCAATGACTCACGCCTGTAATCCTAACAGTCTGAGAGGCCAAGGCTGGTGGATTGCTTGAGCTCATGAGTTTTAGACCAGCCTGCTGAGCCAGAGCAAGACCCCATCTCTAAAACTAGCAGAGTGTTATGGTGGGCGCCTGTAGTCCTAGCAACTTGGGAGGCTGAGGCAAGAGCCTCAAGCCTATCACTTGAGCCCAAGAGTTTGAGGTTGCTGTAAGCTATAATGCCAGGGCACTCAACTCCAGGGTGATAGAGTTTCAATAAGCTTTAGCCAGTATATTAATTCAAGCAATATTTACATTTAAGACATTGTCTTTTTTTTTTTTTTTTTTTTTGAGATGGAGCCTCAAGCTATCCCCCTGGATAGAGTACCGTGGCATCACGCTCACAGCAGCCTCCAACTCCTGGGCTCAAGTGAGTCTCCTGCCTCAGCCTCCCAAGTAGCTGGGACCACAGGCACCCACCACAACGCCCGGCCATTTTTTGGTTGCAGCCATCATTGTTGTTTGGCGGGCCTGGGCTGGGGATTTGAACCCGCCACCTTAGGTGTATGTGGCTGGCACCTTAGCTGCTTGAGCCACAGGCGCCGAGCCTTAAGACATTGTCTTATCCCTCATTACATAGTGAAAGGCCAGTTGCTTCCCCCAAAAAGAAGAAAAAAAGAGAAGACAAACTCTCCCAGTAGTACAACCTGTTCTATGAACAAATTTTATTGACCCTTACATGTTGTTTTGTAATTTTCTTTCTTAACTCTTTGATCTTTTAAGTTATTTCCCAGAAATGGTGGATTTTTTGCAAGATGGAGGAGCTGAGATTCTGAAGGTCCCTGGGCAGACTTCATGATGCCAAGATTCACCATCCCCCACAACTTGCCCCCGTGCACAAAGAGCTTTTTAGTTCTATCATAACCTGCCCAAAGGATGTGGTTCTTCCTTGAAAAGGCCATAGTCTCCATTAGTAAGAGAGATGATTTGAGGCAGTTTCTGCTGTTCTCTAACAAGACATCTGTCATATTAAAATATTCCTTTCTTCCATGGCAATCCTCATTGTCTCAATACCTGGATCTTTGCACAAGTAAATGGACCTAAGCCAAATCCCCTTGCGGTTTTCACAATAGGAGTAGAACAGTTTTGGGGTGCTTTTCATGACTGCCTAAGTGATTTTGGAGATGGCCTGGGTTGGAGGAAGGGAATGGCAGAAGATATGCCAAGATTTGATTTTGAGTTGGAGACCCCTAAATGGGGGCTGCCATAATCTACATTTTATGGTAAATTGCCACTATCAAAGGATCTCTGACACCTTGGATTATTTAGGTAGAGCTGCTCAAATATCTTAAGGCACTCTCCAAACTTTTGGTTTGTTCTCTTAACTTTGAAAGTGGAGAACAAATATAGTCACAAGTTGCTTAACAAGGGGGTGTGTTCTGAGAAATGCACTGTTAGGCAATTTAACTGTTGTGCAAACATCATAGAGTGTGCTTACACTAACCTATATGATAATAGCCTACTATATAACTAGACTATATGGTATAGCCTATTACTCCCAGGCTACAAATCTGTACAATATGATTATGTATGGAATACTGCAGGCAGTTGAAACCAATAGTAAGTATTTATAGATCTAAACATTGGAAAGGTACAGTAAAAATACAGTATAAAAGATTAAAAATGGGCTGGGCACAGTGGCTCATGCTTTAATCCTAGCACCTTTGGGAGGCTAGCACAGGACGATTCCTTGAGATCTAGGAAAACTGCTTGGGTAGTAGTTTGAGACAAGCCCGGGCATCACAGTGAGTCCTCTCACAACCTAATTTCTAATTTATTTTTTAAATTATCTGGGTATGATGGTGTTCACCTATAGTCCCAGCTACTCAGGAGGCTGAAGTAGAGGATCCCTTGAGCCTAGGAGTTTGAGCTAATGAGCTATGTCATGCCACTGAACTTCAGCCTG
>NW_003852423.1:9195747-9207891 GCF_000181295.1 Otolemur garnettii | reverse complement strand
AAAATAGCCGGGCGTTGTGGCGGGCGCCTGTGGTCCCAGCTACTTGGGAGGCGGAGGCAGGAGACTCGCTTGAGCCCAGGAGTTGGAGGTTGCAATGAGCTGTAATGCCACAGCACTCTACCCAGGGGGATAGCTGGAGGCTCTGTCTCAAAAAAAAAGAAAAAAAATCATGATGGCTATGATGCCAGTAGGTGATAGTAATTTTTCAGCTCCTAGATGATCTACGGGACCACCATAGTGTATGTGGTCCGGTTTTGACCAAAACATTGGTAGTATGGGGTATATGACTGTATCTTCAAACACAGACCCCAGACTGCAGAATTGGTTGAAAATTTGCTGCTTGCACAGTGTCAAATTAACAGTTTGACTTTTTGGAAAAAAATTTCCTTTAAATTGGAATTGAACTACAATCTAAGAGTTAGATGTCCTAGATTTTCTTTTCTGCCTCCACGATCGGGTAGCTTTGTAACATTTCACAGAGCATTTCCCCTCTCTGCGTCTAGGTGAGATTATGTGAACCTCAAGACTCATTCCAGACCCAACACTTCCAATATTTCTATTCTGTAGGAACAAGTAAAGTATTTCACATAGCAAACCACTAACAGAGTTTGGACTGGAATGCATGTTACAGCACATGTAACCACTTTTTCCCCCCTAAACTTAAAAATTTGTTTTTTAAATTTCTACTATATGTATAGTATAGTAAGTGCATAAAGTACACTAATCTTAAGTGTATAGATAACTATTTTAAAAGTAGGTATTGAATTGTAATTTAGCTACAATAAGATCCAGCCTTTTAAATGTGTGTTTTGATGAGTGTTAATAACTATATACATGTAATCACAACCACAGTCAAGAGACAGGCCATTCTATCATTCTAAAAAGTTTCCTTGTGCACCTTCATAGTCATTTCTCTCCTACCCAAAGGTCCTGGCAACAACTGATCTATTTTCCATCCCTGTAGTTTTACTTTTTCCAAAATTTTATGTCTTTTTCTGAGATTTCTTTTAAAATTCATCACATATTTGTGTAATTGTCACATAGATCAAAATACAGAACTTTTCTAGTAACCTAAAATGTTCTTTTATGCCTTTTTTCAGTCACTTCCCACCCCTCATTTCTCACTGTTCTGACTTCTACCAATTGGTGAATTTTCCTGTGTTTGTATTTCATATAAAGGAAGTCATATATACTGTATGCCCCATTTTTTGCTTAATATAATATCTGTAAGATTCATTCATGTTGCAGCTAGTGGTTATAGTTTGTTCTTTCAAAAAATTACTATGTAAAACTCCCTTGTATGCATATACCATGTTACATTTATCTCTTCTACTGTGATGATATTTGTTTTTATTTTCATAATTTTTGGCTACTTTGAGTAAATTTTTTTTTTAAAAGCAGCATCTTGTTATGTTGCCAAGGTTGGCCTTGAACTCTTAGACTCAAGTCATCCTTCCACCTCAACCTCCTGAGTAGCCGAGACTATAGGCATGTGCCACCATGCCCGGCTTTGATGAGAATATGTACCCATATCTTGGCTATATTCCTAAGAACAGAATTGTTGGATCACAGGCTAGGCATGTGTTTAGCTTTCACAGATGCTGCCAAATAGTTTTCTAAAGTGGCTATACCAATTTATACTCTCACTGTTCATGTATGAGAGTTCCAATTACTCAACATCCTTGCAGTCTTATTAATTTTAGCCTTTTTGAAAATTTCACTTTTAGAGTGAAAATATATGTACGGCATCAGTAGTGTCATTCAGAAGTGTGGAGAATCAGGGATGATCATTCAGGTTCTTTATGATGCTGAGAAGAGACTTAACAAGGCAACCAATAGGGAGAAACAGTGGTGGAGCCGCTTTATG
The DNA here is from genome assembly GCF_000181295.1 of Otolemur garnettii. Taxonomy (NCBI): domain Eukaryota; kingdom Metazoa; phylum Chordata; class Mammalia; order Primates; family Galagidae; genus Otolemur; species Otolemur garnettii. The sequence continues at coordinate 9,206,024 of NW_003852423.1, read as the reverse complement.
TTGCCAAAACCCTGAGTTCTTTTTATTTACCATTGCACCATAATGGTGGTGCCGGGAAGCCCTCCTTCACTAATTCAATAACCCCCATCCTTCCCTTTAATATTTATTTAATCTCAGTTCCTCTGGAATTAAATATACGGGGATGTACTTGGTGAAAACTTCCCTGTTCAGGTTTGTTGAAAGAACTAGGTGAGCTTATTCCTCCTTCATCTGATGGCTTTTTGAAGCTTGTATCAAACCTCTTCTATCATCAGGGTAATAATCAAGAATAGCAAAGTGGGTCCATGTGAATGTGTAGAACAAAAATACGCTTTTTAGTTGCAAAGATATTAGTTTCCAGGAACACAGTGAGGCTGACAGGTTCACTTAGGATTCAGTTTTGTATTTTTTTTTTCTTTTTTTGAGACAGAGTTTCACTTTGTCACCCTCGGTAGAGTGCCATGGTATCATAGCTCACAGCAACCGCAAACTCTAGGGCTCAAGTGAGTCTCTTGCCTCAGCCTCCCAAGTGGCCGGAACTAAAGGTGCCCACCACAATGCCCAGCTATTTTTAGAGATGAGGTCTCACTCTGGCTCAGCCTGGTCTCGAACCCATGAGCTCGGGCAATCCACCTGCCTCAGCCTCCCAAGTGCTAAGATTACAAGTGTGAGCCATTGCACCTGGCTTTTAGGATTCATTTGTTATCTTTGATATTGATGGCAGTAAGCAAATTTGAGCTGGTGGGCTATGGTTGGCCCTGTTCATCAAATAATAGGCCAGGTTTTTTGTATTCTAAACCTAGTATAGGTCTTGTAAGGGGGTTTATGGAGTTTATGCATACCTAGGCATCACTATGCATACTGGAGTACTTTGGGCCACTCTACAAATACATGAATCAGATTAAAGAATAGTCACTCAGACTTGAATTAAATATATATTCCCATAATGGTGATTATCTTTTTTCTTGGCTTGTCATTATTATAGCAAGCTAAAATAATAGGAGATAAGTAGCTATTATAAATGAACCATTAAAAGCAACACTAAGCCAAAGTTATCATTGATCTCTTCCTCTCTTTCACTTTATGAAAACTAATGTAGTAAATTGCTCTGGAGTTACCTACTTTAATAATAAATCTGTTGTGTCAGGGTAGTGACCCAATGTTTTCTTTTACATGTAATTTATAGTCTATTGATTTAATCCTTTGAATATCTCACCCTATTGGTATGGCATAAAACCACCTCTTAATTGAAAGACTAAAGAAGCTTGGGATAGAATCACCTGGCAGAATATTTTTATTGAAGATTTCCACTTCATCAATAGCCAAATAAATATGAACTGATTTACAATAACAGTTTCATATTTAAGATCGAAAAAGACATGCTTTTTTTCTTTTCTTTTTTTAAGATAGTCTCACTCTGTTGTCCAGGCTAGAGTGAGATGCCATCAGCCTAGCTCACAGCAACCCTGGACTTGTGGATTCAAGTGATCCTCCTGCCTCAGCCTCCTGAGTAGCTAGGACTACGGGCACCCATCACAACACCTAGCTGTTTTTTTTTTTTTTTCTACTTTTAATAGAGATGGGGTCTTGCTTTTCCTCAGGGTGGTCTTGAACTCCTGAACTCAAAGGATTCTGCCTTGGCCTCTCAGAGTGCTAAGATTACAGGCATGAACCACTGCTCCCAGCCCCCTAAAAGAGCATTCTTTGATTCATTATTTATTTGGGTAATTGATTTATAGGTATATTTAGAAATTTAGATTTTTCCCCCAGGGGATGGAAGTAAGGAGTCATTTTAAGAAGATACTTTTTTTTAGTGAGTCATAAACTAGAATGTAGAAAATGAACTCAAGTAGTAGACAGTTTAATGTGACTAAATAAAACATTGATGCTGTGCTCTTCCTTCCCTCAACTTGTGGAAGAGAAAGCCAGTACTTTCTCCTCTACCAGCCAATGTCTGGCACCTTCCCTTTGGGCTGCACATGCCAGGAAGCCAGGCACTTCACCATCCTCTCTCACTTGAATATAGCTGCTGGCTTCCTCTTATTATCTATTCCAAATTTGTGACAATGACTGATTATAACTGTAGTCTTCACACACCTCCTGTCCATCTGCATAAATCCTGAGTTTAGTGTCCAGCTCCTGAGATTTTTGTCACTTGTCTGAGGCAAAAGTGTAATAAACACCTTTAAATATGGCTGAGAAAAACTGAGAAATGGCAAATATAATAAAAATTAACACAGGCTTAATATGGGAGAGCACTTTTCTCTGTTTTTGTCCACTTGCTTACTTACTCATTTGTTGCTTTTCTTTAGATTTTACAGGTCTAACCCCGGTAGTCTAAAAGAAATGATCATCATTGTCTTATCCCAAGCATAACTCAATTTAGAAGGAAGCAAGCTGAGGATGCCTATCCTATTATCATGCTTTATTTTTTTCTTTCACTAATGCACATAGCTATAGAGAATATGGAAGAACACCTTAACACTCAACCTTTGAAGAGAAAACTGTGATTTTTTTTTTATGGTCCTTATAACTCATACCATCAATTTTATCTGTGATAGGTCCATGTCAAAATCAAAGTAATTAAATGGAATGACAATCTTGTTAAATGTGTTCATGCCATTGCATTGGCAATAAACCATGTGCAAATTTACAATTAAGGCCTGTCTTTCTCCTTAGCTATCGAGAATTTGTGACAAACATTAAGCTGTGCAGACATGGGGATCCAAAAGGGTATTCATCAAAATAAAAACACCAGGTGGATACTCTCAGGATTATAATGTCTTCTTATGCCATTACTCTTTTTCACTGCATATTTTTTGACTGAATAATAATTACCTTTGCACTGAGAAGAAGCTATACCAGCTAGTTTCAACCTGTTTTTATTACAGCTCTCCTTTTTAAAATTTGCAAGGCAGCATAGAGCCATAACTGTTTACTCAGATACATTTGTTCCAGTTCTTAGTTTTTAAAGGGTAACAGACTTTCAAATACACTGAGCTTTTAATATAGTCACTTTAGTGCTACAAAACAAAACATTAAGTTGCATATTGATTGTATGGTTAATTTCCTAAGCTATCACTAGGAATCATCAATGTAACAAAGATAAAGGAGACTTGAAACCTAGCCCAAGCAGTGAATTGACAGCCATCTTTAACCACCGTGACCTAAGAATGACCCCCAGCTCTGCTGGATGCAGGAGTTAGATTTGTTGCAGAGCACAGGAATCAGATATCTAACCGGCCTAAGGGCTCCCACTGTGCAGCAACTGCAGAATCACTTGCAAGGTCTGATATACACATTGGTGATAAATAGTGACGCAAACTCCATTCTCTTTTATTATGCATTTTGAAACAAACAGAGTTTGTGAGTATATAATCTTTATTTTAGCTGCTTCTTGCTTTGTAAAGTTAACATTCATAAAAGAACAATTAACAAGTGTTTTATATTATTTAACTATTCTAAATTGACCATGTCTTCAAATATCGGTACTGTGTATAAAAACATTTTGCACACAGACACACACACATCAAGAATTCATTTTATAGCAGTGGAATGATATAGTCTAAAGTGCTTAGAATCACATGTGGTATTTTGTGATAAACTATACCCTTTATTTTGTTTTTGGTAGCTCTTTACCCTTGACATGTGCTTACATTTTAAATGTCTTACTTCTAACTGGATCAATAATGATAGTTTGGGGGGAAACTCACAGAGCTGTAGAATGTGGATTTGAGTATGATTGCCATGCTACCTTGTTGCAGAAATGCTCTGTGAAATAACTATTTTAACAGAACAGAGTTGTTAATAAGATGATAAGACATTTAGAGAAACTAAACATAGGAATGCATTCTACTTCTTTAGCCTTCAATGGCTAAATTAGAGAAGTTGGGGTGATTTTCTCTTTGGTAACATTTTTTCCCCTGGGATTCTTAATAATGAGAAGTAGATATATTCACTTTGATAGCATTTTATGACTTTTATTCCTTGCTGTCCTCTGAATGAGAAAAATAGGTAGTGATCTCTATATTTTAATGAGTAATGCTTTCTAATAATTATAACCTGGGTTTCTTTAACAGTTCTTTTCTGAAAAGTGTGGATGGATCTGTGGATAAAGGAAGAGTATGGTTTCCCTGGCTCTGTAACAGATGAGGACTTTAATCTGATACATAACCTTTTACAAACAGCTGCATCTTGACCAGACCACTGTATTTGGTGACCTATTCAATTCATTAATGTTTCACATTGGGTCTAAGAGTGCAATAGGTAAATGAAAACAAGTGAGTACAAGTGACCTCATTAACTTGACTAACACTGCTAAATGAACGAGTTGGCATTATGGAAGTTTGCCCTGTGGGAACCTGTCTACCTGAGGACAATAACACAATCTTACTGGCTATTGCAGAGATTTATATTCTGCACTACTTTGCTTATTTGCATACACCCTATTTCTCAGTACTATTTTTTGTGCTCAAATGACACCTTCCTATAAATGAGATTCATCTTTGGTTTGACTTGTTTTTCATCACAAATCTATAATGCTTTAGAAGTAGATGCTTCAGGGGTGAGTTGCAGGAAGTAGACATCATCCTAACTCTTTTAAAAAGAGAGAGAGATAAGGCTGGGCTTGGCCTAGCACTCTGGGAGGCTGAGGTAGGTGGACTGTTTGAGCTCAAGAGTTCGAGACCAGCCTGAGCAAGAGTGAGACCCCATTTCTAAAAATAGCCAGGCGTTGGGGTAGGCACCTGTAGTCTCAGCTATTTGGGAGGCTGAGGCAAGAGAATCACTTGAGCCTAAGAATTTGAGGGTGCTGTGAGCTATGATGCCACAGCACTCTACTAAGGGCATCAACGTCTAAGTGAGACTCTGTTTCAAAAAAAAAAAAAAAGATAGGGAATTAGGTCCTTATAAAATCAGACTAGTACGCTCAGGAGCTTGCTGGAGTGACTCCCAGAACACTACTGGTGAACTGGCTTGAAATTTTAGCTGCTACTTAATCAGAAAAGTGGGGAATCAAGAGGCTGCCATGGAACTGTAGAGTACAAGAGCTCCTCACAATTGCCTCACAAAGCTGGTGACAGGACATTAGAACTCTGCTGCAAAAAAATCCAGTATCTCTCCTCACCAATCAAACTTACCATCAGCCACAGAGAGGCCAGCAAGGGTGAAGATTGCCTTCACATCCCTTCCGTCTTTCTAATCTCACATGATTGCATCTAATTGATGGGTCCTGATCCAGAACTCTTGCTACAAGAGAGAAAGACAGGTTAGCTTTCTAGCCTCTGCAGTACCAGAGGGCTTGCTAGAAAAGTTGAAGTAGATGTGGATTGCTGATTTGCCATTTCTATCTCACAATCTAAAGAAACAAAAGTTTATAACAGGAAAAGAAATCTGTGGGTTCTCTTCTTTGATTTTCATTTAGATGAGTGACTTTTTTCACTGAAATAGTAAAAATGAAAAGATAGCTTGTCAGTATTTTTCTACTGTCATTCTTTCTTTTTTTTTTTTTTGAGACAGAGTCTCACTTTGTCATCCACAGTAGAGAGCTATGGCATCAGCAACCTCACTCTTGGGCTTAAGTGATTGTGTTGTCTCAGCCTTCCAAGTGGTTGGGACTATAGATGTCTACCATAACACCTGGCTGTTTTTAGAGATGGGGTCTTGATGTGGCTCAGGCTGGTCTTGAACTAGTGAGCTCAAGCAATACACCCACCTTGGCCTTCCAGAGTGCTAGGATTACAGGTGTGAGCCACTGCAGTTGGCCCTTCTACTGTTTTTCTAAAATAGAGATCATTTCTCACCTTTCTCAGGTGTTGACTGAAAATGTAATGAACAAGGTCTTAGAGATTCTCCTTCCCCTCCCATCTTCTGTTCTAGCAGGTTGCTGCTGATTTCTCCATTGGCTCCCACTTATTTCTGTTTCATCCTGTGCCCATTCTCCTTATATGTATTGTTGCTTTGATGAGATTGTGTTTCTCGGTCTCAACTTTCTTTTTGGAAGCTATTTTTGGGATCTTTCTTATATCTGCCTTTAGTAGCCACAGAATGCCTTATTCAAATCCCCACCCCTGTTCTTATAACACCAGCCTGACCCTCAGTCATCTAGGAGGGAGTTGGGGCAATAATAGTTATGTTACTGAAAATTTTTTTTGTTTTTAATTAATTTTTTTTTTTTTTGAGATGGAGTCTCCCTTTTGTCACCCTTGGTAGAGTGCCATGGCATCACAGCTCACAGCAACCACAAACTCTTGAGCTTAAGTGATTCCCTTGCCTCAGCCTCCCAAGTAGCTGGGACTACAGGTGCCCACTACAACACCCAGCTTTTTTTGTTGTGGTTGTCACTGCTGTTTTAGCTGGCTGGGGCTGGGTTCAAACCCTCCACCCTCAGTATATGGGGCAGGCGCCCTACCAACTGAGCCATAGACATTGCCCCACTAAAACGCTTTAAAAGTGTTTTGTTATAAAAATTTCAAACAGAGCTAGATATATCAACTGAGCAAATTGAAACATCTAAGAGATTGCATTTATTTTCCATTTCTGAGCTGCTCTAATTTTGCTGGATTCAGCATTTAGTATAATGTTAGAATAGGCATGGGATATTGAATTAAAAACCGAGTTTAATGGCCACGTAGCCACAGTTCTAGAACTCATTGATGTATTTTGATAAGTAAGAATTATGCTTTAAGTTTATGCATCTTCTTTTGGTGTGCAAAACTTAGAAAATACTGTAATCCAGCCATCTGACTATACAGAGTGATTTAATCACAAAATGGAGCAATTAAGGTACGGATTTGTCAGAGCTCCTTAGGTAATTTATTGGCTTACATAACTGAAAGGAAAAGGAAGGTCTTCAAGGGCTGGTCAGGGCTCACATGATGCCATTAGAACCTGTTTTCCTTTCATCTCCCATGGTTATATTGCTATTTTTTCTGTATTTAAGTTCACTGTTAGACTATATACAAGGTACATGTTGGTTTCAAGCAACTGCAAGAACAGTTGAACTTAACACCAAATTCAGGGGAAAAGAGTTCACTTCCCAGGAAACATAGGTCTAAGACCTGAGCTTCTCTTGGCTCTGATTGGCTTGATTTAGGTCATGTGACCATGTGTGAACCAATCAGTGGCTGAGGGGATCTCTGACTTAATCTTGATCATAAACTCCACCCATATCCATAGGCAGAATTACCTTCATGGACTAAGAATGGGGTTGGGATAGGTACCCAAATGGAAACTCAGGAATTGTCGTCACAGGAAACAGTAGATGGTGAACAGCAAAAGCAACACATGTCCACCATGAGCAGAAAGCAAGCTATCCCTACCAAGAACATACCGTGTCCCCAGAAACTCAGAGATGAGATACAAAGTCAAGAACCATTCTGAAATTTCTGACTGTGTTTCTGTGTTCTGGGCCACAGGTCCATCTCACTTTTTTGAGCTGGACTTTGTGAAAGCACTTTTTTTTTTAAAAAAAAAAAAAAAAAAGAGGAAACAACACTCTGCCAAGTGTGGTGGCTCATGCCTGTAATCCTAGCACTCTGGGAGGCTGAGGTGGGTGGATTGTCTGAGCTCAGGAGTTTGAGACCAGCCTGATCCAGAGAGAGACCTCATCTCTACAAATAGCCAGGCGTTGTGGTGGGAGCCTGTAGTCCCAGCTACTTGGGAGGCTGAGGGAAGAGGATCGCTGAGCCCAAGAGTCTGAGGTTGTTGTGAGCTATGATTTCATAGCACTCTACCAAGGGTGACAAAGTGAGACTCTGTCTCAAAAAATGAAAATAAAAATAAATAACTAAATATAAAAGGAAACAACAAATCAGAGCTGAGATCCAGCATTAAGGATGTAAATCTAGATTCAAACTGAGATGCACCAAGATGGACTACACCTTTGTCCAGATTTCTATTTTAAATTTAAAATTGCTTTTTCAATAAAGTAACACTTAAAAAGAAAAAAATAGTCAAACTGTACACAAAGTTAGCGGGCTAATACAATGGATCCATCTACTCAAGGTGCTATCTAGATTTTGTCATTTTCTTCATCTATTACCTGTTTTTCCCCCTTTGCTGAAGTACTTTAATGCAAATCCCAGATATCATGCCATTTTACCCCTACATATCATGGTATCGAATGCTTTTTAAAATAGTCTTGTTTTGTTATTTATAGCTGAAATAATTCAGCTATATACACAAATATGGTGGGGTATGAGGAGTTTAAATGCGTTGTTCCTAAAACCTCAGAAGTCAAATATACTTTTGACCCAGTACCAGGAGTACAGAATTCTCAATACTGCAATATTGTAGCATTCCAAACTATGAGAAAGGAATTAAAAGGATAAATTCTATGGCTGAATGGACTGGACTTTGGCTGGCTTCCTGCCGATGCAGCTAAGACATTTGAAAACTACTGCAGCTGTTAAGTTTGTGGATCTGATCTTCTTTACGAGCTTTTTGTTAGAGAATTAAGGTTTTCTTCTCTGGGATTTCAACATGATTGTTTACTTTTTTTGGAAATTGAATTCCTTAAAACACCATAAAATAAATGTGAAGCTAAAAGTTATTTTTTATGTTTTGAGACAGAGTCTCATTCTTTTGCCCTGGCTAGAGTGCTGTGGAATGATCATAGCTTATTGCAACTTCAAACTACTAGACTTAGGAAATCCTCCTGTTTTAGTCTATCAAGTAGGTAAGATTACAAGCACATATCACTGTCCCTGGCTAATCTATCTTTCTTTCTTTCTTTCTTTCTTTCTTTCTCTCTCTCTCTCTCCTCTCTCCCTCTCTCTTCTTTCTTTCTTGTAGAGATGGGGGTTCTCTCTCTTGTCCAGACTGGTCTTGAACTCCTGAGCTCAAGCAATCCTCCCTTCTTGGCTTCCCAGAGTACTAGGATTATAGGTGCGAGCCACTGAGCCTGGTCTTAAATTTTATTTAGATGTTTTTAAATGCTATCTTGGGTTTCAACACGGGCACCCTAGTATAGTTGCTTAAGCCAGTTTCTTTAATTTTTTTTTTTTTTTTTGAGATAGAGTCTCACTCTGTCACCTGGTTAGAGTGCAGTGACATCATCATAGATAATAGCAACCTCAAACTCCTGGGCTCAATTGATCCTCTTGCCTCAGGCTCCCGATTAAGTTAGACTAAAAGCATGCACCACCACACCTGGCTAATTTTTCTATTTTTTTGTAGAGATGGAGGTCTTACTGTTGCTCTTGCTCAGGCTAGCTTATGCTAATTTTTTACGTATGGTTTGAGATGCAGGGATAACTAGATTCTAAAATAAACCACTCATTGGAATTTTTATACTAAATGCATAACTAGGATTTTTGTCAAGAGATTATAAATCAAACTTTAGGCATCTGGTTTAGAGCAGTATATTTTAAGTAAAATATCAAGTATAGTTTCTAAGAAATTGCCAGTGAGGCTCGGTGACCGTAGGTCAGTGGTTAGGGCGCCAGCCACATACACTCGGCCTGGTGGGTTCGAACCCTGCCTGGACCTGCTAAACAACAATGACAACAATAACAAGAAAATAGCCAGGTTTTGGGGCCAGGGCCTGTAGTCCCAGCTACTGGGAGGCTGAGGCAAGAGAATCTCTTAAGCCCAAGAGTTTGAAGTTGCTGTGAGCTGTGATGCTACGGCACTCTACCAAGGGTGATATAGTGAGACTCTGTCTCAAAAAAAAAAATTGCCAGTGAACTTTGTCCTCTGAAACATATAATTCCAAAAGTCCCATTGAGGCTTTCATCTTTGGTAGCATTTTCATTGATATCAGGTAAAACAAGGCAGGAATAGAAAACCAGCCAGAAATAGCTATTGATTTATTCATTAGATAATTATTTTTGGAGCTTCTGATATGTGCCAGATGCTGTGGATAATTTGAAGAAGAAATGACAAGGACCTTACTTACAAGGAACTTACCATCTATTAGAGATAAGCCCTTACACAAAGTAAAATAAGAGGGAGATAAGAGGAATATGGGAATTCTGAAGAGAATATGTGTTACTCTCAGATTCTGAGATCTGAGACAGCTACATAGAGAGATAGCATTTGAAATAAGCTTGGGGAATATATATTTAGGACAGCACAAATGGGCAGGAGAGAAAAATAAAATCATGGCAACCATTATAAAGCATTGTTTCTTTTAGGGAAGAGCCACAGGGAGGCTGCTGCTGTGGTTCTTCAGGTATGTGGATAGACAAGTGATATTGCTGTGCGTCAACCTTTGTGTTATATAATACACGTGTATTATGTTGAAGTTGTGTATTACTGATTGTAAAAAGGACAAAAGATATTTCATGGCAAGTATT
>NW_003852423.1:9176864-9195543 GCF_000181295.1 Otolemur garnettii | reverse complement strand
CATCATTGTTGTTTGGCGGGCCCGGGCTGGGGATTTGAACCCGCCACCTTAGGTGTATGTGGCTGGCGCCTTAGCCACTTGAGCCACAGGCGCCGAGCCGCAAGTATTCTTTTTATTTATTTTTAATTGACACATAATTGCGCATATTCATAGATTACATAGTGATATTTTGACATATATATAATGTATAGTGATATCTATCATCTCAAGATTTATCATTTCTTTTTGTTGGGAGCAATATCCTCTCAGCTATTAGAAAATATATATTACTGTTAACTATAGTGTTCATACAGTGCTTTAGAACTGCAGCCCCCAACTCCTGGGCCGCGACTGGCCTCTTAGGAACCAGGCTGCACAGTAGGAGGTGAACAGCTGGCCAGTGAGTGAAGGTTCATTTGTATGTACAGCCACTCCCCATAGCTTGCATCACTGCCTGAGCTCCGCCTCCTGTCAGATACCCTCACCCTCGGGTCTGCAGAAAAATTGTCTTTCATAAAACTGGTCCCCTGATGCTGAAAGGATAGGGGACTACACTTTAGAACATTAGAATTTATTCCTCCTATCCAGCTGTAATTTTGTATCCTTTAATAAGCCTCTCCCTATCCCATATCTTATTTTTTATTTAGACAGAGTTTTGCTTTGTCACCCTTGGTAGGGTTCTGTGGCATCATAGCTCACAGCTACCTCAAACTCTTGGGCTCAAGAGATCCCAAGTAGCTGGTACTGTAGGCACCCACCACAATGCCAGGCTAGTTTTTCAATTTTTAGTAGAGATAGGGGTATTGCTTTTACTCAGGCTGGTCTCAAACTCCTAAGCTCAAGCAATCCACCCACCCAGACCTCCCAGAGTGCTAGGATTATAGGCATGAGCCCCTATGCAGGGCCCCTTATCCCTTATCTTACAGATAAGATTATTTCCCCTGCTTTAGTTCTTTTCTTTCTCTCTCTCTCTTTCTTTCTTTCTTTTAGAGAGACAGGGTCTTGCTCTATCACCACCCTACAGCCTGGCAGCCTAGGTGATAGAGCAAGACCTTCTAGTCCACGTAAGCCTCCAGACCACCAGCCCAGCCAGACCATGAGAGGAAAAGAGAGGCTCTCAGCTGCTGAGGTGCCCCTGTGTACTCAATTCTCTAACTCACTGACAATCTTGACACAGTTTGCACACCAGACCCCTAGGAGGGGCCTAGGGAGCCCCCCGTGTCATGTACCATCAATTAAATTTTCTATACTCAGCCAAAAAAAATATTTTAAAAAAGGTCCAGGTCTACCACCCTGTTGCTGTAGCCAAATTCATTGTCATGAGCTTGACAAAGTGGTTGTTTAGGGTGATGCCAGCCCCAGCATCAAGGAGTTGGTATCACTGATGAAGCCAGAGGAGATGACCTGGTGGTCAGTGTAGCTCAGGATGCCCTCCAATGTCTGTTTCATCACCTTCTTGATGTCATCGTATTTGGCAGATTGCAGGTCATGTTCATGACTGACACATTGGCAGTGGGGACATGGAAGGCCATGCCAGTGAGCTTCCTGTTCATCTCAGGAATAACCTTGCCCACAGCCTTGGCTGTGCTACAAGGCAGTGATGATATTCCAGAGAGCCCTGCAGCCATGATGCCACATTTTCCCAGAGGGGCCATCCATAGTCTTCTGGGTGGTGGTGGCAGCATGGTCTGTAGTCATGAGTCCCTTCACAACCCATGTTGTCATGGATGACCTTAGCCAGGGAGCTAAGCAGTTGGTGGTACAGGAGGTATTGCTGACAATGTAAAGGTTATTTTTGTACTTCTTGTGGTTCAAACCCATCACAAACACGGGGAGCATCAACAGAAGGGGCAGAGATGATGAGCCTTTTGGTAACCCCCTTTAGGTGAGCTCCACCCTTCTCCATTGGTGGTGAAGACATCAGTGGACTCCACAATGTAATCAGCACCTGGTTTGCCCCATTTGATTTTGTGGGATTTTGTTATGGGAGATGGTTATGGGATGTCCATTGATGACAAGCTTCCCTTTCTCAACCTTGACTGTGCCACGGACTCATCATGGGTGAAATCATACTGGAACATGTAGACCATGCAGTCAAGGTCAAGGAAGGGTCATCGGTGGCAACAGTATGCACTTTGCCAGAGTTAAAAGCAGTTCTGGTGACCAGGCACCTGATACGGCCAAAGCCATTTATTCTGGCCTTCATTTTCACTATGGTATCTCTGAGATGCAGCTGGCACTGCACAGGAAGATGCAGCTGTCTATCCAATGGGAGGACCAGTGATCATTTGCCCAGTTTTTAACTGAATTTTTTTTACTGTTGAGATGTTTGATTTCTTTGGATATTTTGAATATTAATCCCCTGTAGGATGAATAATTTGCAGATATTTTCTCTCCTTCTGTAGATTGTTTTTTCACTCTGTTGATTGTTTCCTCTGCTGTGCAAATTTTAGTTAGCTATAATCCAATTTGTTTACTTTTGCTTTTATTGCCTGTGTTTTTGAGGTCTCATTCATATTCATAAAATATTTTCCAAGACCAATGTCCTGAAGTGTTTCCCTTATGTTTTCTTCTGGTAATTTTATAGTTTGGATCTTACATTTAGGTCCTTAATTTTGAGGACCATTTTGAGTTGATTTTTTTATAAGATGAGAGGGAGGGGTTTAGTTTTATTCTTCTGCATATGAATATCCAGCTTCTCCAGCACCATTTATTGAAGAGACTTTCTTTTCTCCAATGAATATTCTTGGTATACATGGATAAATATCTCTCTCTCTCTATTTTTCTGAGATAGGAGTCTCACAATATTCCCTAGGCTAGTCTTGAACTCCTAGGCTCAAGTGATCGTCCCACCTCAGCCTTCCTAGTGGCTGGGACTACAGACACAAGCTATTGTATTTGGCTCCATGACAAATAGCTATACTTAATTAGTATTCTGTGCATCTGTTCAAAGCTTTACTTCTATAAATACTGGAAGACATTGGGATGAATAGGAGGAAAATATTGTTCCCATCAGTATTTAATGTGAAACAGCTTTAATTTATAAACCCCCTTAATTTTGAACCCCCCTTGTCATATGTAAAAGGCACAAAAAGTATAAATAAAAGGGGACAAGATATAATAAACAGCACTGATTAGGTTTTGTTTTACCTCTTCAAGTCTCTCTTGAATCTGCTTGTTATGGTTAATGTTCATTGCCACTATCCAATTTTAGGTGGATAGCTGTCATTTAGGACTCCCTGCTTTTACCCTTATTATCTGTCATTCTGTTCTCCATTTTGCAGAGCAGAGTTGCTCAAACACTCAGTCTGATAACGTTTCTCCTTGCTTTAGAATGCGTCAATGGCATTGCTTTGCTCTTAAGATAATGCATCAATGGCATTGCATTGCTCTTGATTTGTAAGGTCCTCCACTATCATTTTATCAGGGTTGATGTGTGTGATCAAAGAGTGTCTTTGCTTTGCTTTGTTTTGCTTTTTGAGATAAGGTCTTTCTCTGTTGCTCAGACTGGAATGCAGTGGCATGATCGTATCTCACTACAACCTTCAACTCCCAGGTTCAGGCAATTCTCCAGGCTCACCATCCCTGGCTAACTTTTAAAGTTTTTGTGAAGATGGAATCTTATTATGTTGCCCAGGCTGATTTCAAATTCCTGGCCTCAACCAAACCTCCTGTCTTGGCCTTCCAAAGTGTGGGATTATAGGAATCATCCACCATGCTCAGCCTTCAAAGAGTATCTTTATGTAATGTAAGCCACTGAAAAAAGTAAGTTGAATGTTATGTTATGGGTAGTAAGCACTAATAGATATCACATATTAATACATTTAGTCTGACTATATCTTATTTGACACTTTTCTTTTTTTTTTTTTTGAGACAGAGCCTCAAGCTGTCCCCCTGGGCAGAGTGCCGTGGCATCACAGCTCACAGCAACCTCCAACTCCTGGGCTCAAGCGAGTCTCCTGCCTCCGCCTCCCAAGCAGCTGGGACCACAGGCGCCCGCCACAACGCCCGGCTATTTTTTGGTTGCAGCCGTCATTGTTGTTTGGCGGGTCCGGGCTGGGGATTCGAACCCGCCACCCTAGGTGTACGTGGCTGGCGCCCTAGCCGGCTGAGCCACAGGCGCCGAGCCATTTGACACTTTTCTTATGCAGTTTCTTACATGAGCCATTTTGTTAAAGCTTACTTTTATGGAACAGATGGCTTCTTTTTTTAATATTGTTTGTAAAGTGAATTTCTGTATTTTAAGTCTTTTCCACACTAAATTTCATTATAGAACTAGAAATTGATCTTTCTATAAGGACTGTGGACATTCAGATAAAAAATTCAACTTTTGGGCAGTGCCTGTGGCTCAGTGGGTAGGGGGCTGGCCCCATATACTGAGGGAAGCAGGTTCAAACCTGGCCCCGGCCAGCTAAAGCGGCAATGACAACTGCAACAACAACAACAAAAATTAAACTTTTAAACATGTGCTGAAAGGAAATGTAAATACTGTATATTAATTTACCTTGTTTTAACATATATCGTATAATGAATAAATTTAAATCAGCTAGGATTTCTATTTTTAATATACTGAAATGAAGTCCAAACTAGAATGATGCCAATGCCTTAATGGATAGAATACAGTAGAGTAAATAATCTTCATATTTTACCAGCCTCCAAGTCCTAATAATTTTCAGCAAGATGGCATGTAGTTTTCATATTCTGTTTCCTTTAGAAATTGTTGGCTTTAGGAAATACAAGTTGATCTCGGTGGAAGAGAGAGTGACATACAGGAAAAAAAGCCAATTTAATACTTAAAATGAGTAGTGATTTTAACAAATGGCACAGGGGATTTATTGGCACTTATTTGAAGGGAAATAGAGTGATAAGACAGTAATATCATAAATATGTTACTGAAACTGAAGATGTCCTGGACTTTTCAACAATCTGTCGGGGTGATATTTTCGTTCATTCATTCATTTAAATGCTTATTCATCATTCATTCAAAAAATATTCATTGAGGGTCTATAGTCCATGTTAGGCACAGTAAATAAGTACTGGGGCTAAGAAGGCAAAGAAGTCAAAGTTTTGACTTTCTTAATATTTATAATCTAGTGTAGAGGAGGATAAGAAGAGATAATAAATAAGAAAATTAATTTTTGATAAAGGTAAATTGCATGAAGGAAATGAGGCAGTAGGAGGTGATAAGAGATGGCAGTTGGGGGGGGTTGTTTTTCTATATAGGCTACTTAGGAAAGGATTTTCTAAGGACAGAACAGAGACCTTTATGATGAGAAAGGGCCAAAGAAACAAAGGATGGGAGGAGAGTGTTTCTGGTTAAGGGGACAGTAAACACAAAGGCCAGGAGGTAGGAATAAATTTGTCATGTTTGCAAGACACTCGGGGGCAGTAAGGAAGATGTAAGGCTAGTCAATGGGGAAAGATCACATAGTGCCTTGTAATCCATAGTATAAAGTTTAGATTTTAATTTAATATATATTTTTTTTGAGAGGGAGTCTCAAGCTGTCACCCTGGGTAGAGTGCTGTGGCATCACAGCTCACAGCAACCTCAAACTCTTGGGCTTAAGCGATTGTCTTGCCTCAGTCTCCTGAGTAGCTGGGACTACAGGCACGTGCTGCAACTCATGGCTATTTTTTGGTTATAGTTGCCATTGTTGTTTGGCAGGTCTGGGCTGGGTTCGAACCCGCCAGCTCTGGTGTATATGGCTGGTGCCCTAGCCCCTGAGCTATAGGAGCCGAGCTTAGATTTTTATTTTAAATGAAATTATTGGATACCTGCTTTGAGGAGTTCACAGTCTAGTAGAAGAGACAGACATATGAAGAATAATAGCAGGTTAATGTGATAAATTTGGAAACAATTGATTTTACCTTTATTTATTTATTTAGAGACAGAATCTCACTTTGCTGCTGTTGGTAGAGTGCCATGGCGTCACAGCTCACAGCAACCTCAAACACTCAGGCTCAAGCCTCCCAAGTAGCTGGGGACTACAGGCAGCCACCACAATGCTGGGCAATTTTTTTTTTTTTTAGAGATGGGGCCTCATACTCTGGCTCAGGCTGGGCTTGAACTTCTGAGCTCAGGCAACCCACCTGTCTTGGCCTCCCAAAGTACTAGGATTATATATAAATATGAGCCACTGCTAGTTTTTGTTTTTTTTTAATGGAACTCTGAGAGTGGTGCCTGTGGCTCAGTGAGTGGGGCTCCAGCCCCATACACTAAGGGTGGCAGGTTCAAACCCAGCCCCAGCTGAACTGCAACAACAAAAAAATAACCAGGCATTGTGGTGGGTGCCTGTAGTCCCAGCTACTTGGGAGGCTGAGGCAAGAGAATCACCTAAGCCCAGGAGTTGGAGCTGTGAGCTCTGACGCCACTGCACTCTATCGAGGGCAATAATGTGAGACTTTGTCTCTACAAA
The DNA here is from genome assembly GCF_000181295.1 of Otolemur garnettii. Lineage (NCBI taxonomy): Eukaryota > Metazoa > Chordata > Mammalia > Primates > Galagidae > Otolemur > Otolemur garnettii. The sequence goes on along the minus strand of NW_003852423.1, from coordinate 9,189,148 downwards.
AAAAAAATGGAACTCTGGCAGATGCTATCTTCTGTAATACAGCGATTCACTTCTTCATTTCTAGGATTATTATTGGTACATTCACACAAAGTAAACAACAGGATTTAAGCCTTTACTTTTTCCTCCTACTGTATACTTCAAGAAAGCCAAAGCAGTGATACATTTTATTTGGGTTATAGTTAATCTCCAAAATTAAAATTGAGATAGTACTAATTTTGTTTATAAAAATGTTAAATAAAAAACAATATATTTTGGTAAAAAGTTAGAGGCAACACTTCAAGAATGACTCTTTTACTTTAGGGTTTGACAGTAGAGTTGAACAGAATATACATAATGTAGGGACTTGATTCTGGTATCTCAATTTAGCGCACCCATACCTATTGTCACTGTATTGTGTTATGTGTGTTTGGAAATAGAACCATTTAAACTTATACCCTGCTCATTCAATTTGTATTTCATATTTTCTTCACAGAGCTAGCATGCAAAATCTTTCAAAAGTATTTTCTTCCTGATTGTTTCTTCAAAATAGACTGGGGTCTATTTATTTCCTAAAAAAATCACATACGAATTGTATGCGGCAATGTCAGTGATGTTGAAGAAAATTACCAGAGCCCACGCAGAGTTCCTCAGCAACAAGAATACATTCTCAGGCCCTTATCAAGTGAGTCAACACCTGCTTTAGTAGAATTATCTAAGCGGATTGCATCACTTTGTTATCTGTCCTTTCACATCTTCGTGGTATGTGAAAAGTACTAGAACTACCTTTCCTGTCTCTGGAACTAACTTAATGTGTCGCATAGGGAGAGAAGGCAAATCTAAGGGTACAAGATGGAGTGTTTTTCATCGATGCTGACCTGAGTTCTAGAGGCAAATCCTTTTTATCACAGCAAACAGTATCAACTGTGCTTATTGTCTTTTGAAATAAATTGAAAGCCAGGATGATGGAGGTAAACTTTCTGTCCATGGTAATATTTCTTCCAGATGACAATTCTGAATCAGTCTTTTTACATCTTGGAGCCACTTTTATCATTTCTAGGAAGCTTCTCTGATTTCCCTGGATATGGATCCACCCCAGAACAACAGTAGTTTGTAGAAGAACCAAACAAAAAGTTCACTGCAATTCCATACTTCCCAAGTTTAGTGGGTATGTAAAGTCTGAATGGGCAACATGTGGAAAGATGCCAATTCCCCATTGACAGTGACAAGCTTGTGAGGACTGTGGGAAGTGAAAGTTTATTTATAACCACATTCCAAAGCTCTCAAACTGGAGCAAACGTATCATGAGTTTTACGTGTTGCAGCATCATCAAAATGTAGACATTTCAGTAGGAGTCACTTTCTGTCTTCTGAAAACATGGCACGGGAAACTAAAAAATTCTCCTAACTGAAAAGATCCACGTTATTGTCCTTATTTTGCCAGTACACACAACAATTTAGAAGAATTCCAATTAGTCCTAATATTTCTTATTTTGTAAAACTGCTGGAATTTTGGATGGCTATGTCCTTACATAACTCTTTGACTAGATGTAGTTTCTGGTTTGCAAACTTGATAATTACAGCCACAGTTTCATTATCAATAAGTAGTTGGAAGGCATTCAATGGAGTTTTGGGTTCTATTCCCAGTCATACTCCTGGTTGGTCCTCATAACATTAGCCGATTGTTGTCTCCCTTGATCCTTCGTTGGCTGTGAGTTCCATGTCATTCCTGCTTGCGCTGTCATGGGTCACAGCCGCCCTATTTTTTACAAATGGATGTGGTCTTCTCTTCGGCTCCTTATTTTGGATTTCTTCTTCTCCAGCATCATCACCTTTTCCCTCTTCATTCTGTTCCTTAGAATGAATAATTTCATGTTCCACCTCTGCAAATTATTCTTGTTCACTATCTGAACTAGTGAAAGTGTCCTCATCGTTTCCTTCAGAATCTGACTCTATCAGTTCTTCCTCTATCTTAGCTACAGACAATTTATCTCGGCTCTTCAGCATATTTATGTCTGTCTCATGAGAAGTCACTGTTTGACAAAAATGGATTTACGGAATTATCAGATATTCTATATTTTCAGTCAGAGATACCTTGATCTTTACCAAACACAAACACACTGCTTACTAAATTCACTATAAAAAACACTTAGAAAGAAATAAAATGATGGCTTTTCCTGCAAAGAGACCTCAAACTTGTTGCTGCCAATAAGAATAGTATTGAGAACTGCTGATCTAAAGAGTGTTGACATGCAACAGTGTCACAGACGGGTGAGTAAGGATCTAGTAACAGAAGTCATAAAGAATGAAACTGCAACTCTGTGTACAAAAAACCACATCAACAAAACCGTACTGGGGGCAGTCTCTGATGCCACCATTGATATGCAACTGCTTAAATTACACCAACTTAGTACCTTCCTACCTGTATCTCTATGGAACAGTAATTGGAATGTAGAAGTTTAAAAATACAAGTCATATTAAATGGCACTTCCAGAAAAATCTTGCATAAACTCCTATAATAAAGAAGTTAGTGAAAGCATATTTCATTGTGAAGCAAAGAACAAAGAGTTTTATTCAAATGGTTGAAAAACATTTCCATTCAACTTTTATGTATTTAAATGATGCATTTCCGACTGTTAATGTGTAGTAGCTGTAATCCCCATGGTGAGTTACATTCTTGTTTAGGTCATAATGGATCTCTATTCACTCATTTAACAGCTTGAATGTACATTTTGGAATGGTAATTAATCTTTGCTACAGTATTTCTTATGGTTCAATGACTTGTGAAAAAGTAGGCTTTTTAAAGTTTATCATTACAGTTGGTGAATCTGTGGAACTACTGTTTGTTTTAGAAGAACTTTAAAATATCTGTAAAGAAATTCTTTTCTTTACAATTGTAAATCCTAACTTTGGTCTGTGGAAAGAATTATGTGTTTTAAGCTGGGCAAGGTGGCCTATAATCCTAGTACTCTGGGAGGGCAAGGTGGGTGGATTGCTTGAGTTCAAGAGTTTGAGACCTGCCGGAGCTGGAAAAAACTGGCCAGGCATAGGAGGCTGGGACTGAGGCTGAGGCAAGAGGATCACTTAAATCCAGGAGTTTGAGGTTACTGTGAGCTACTATGATGCCACAACACTCTACCCAGGGTGACAGGTGAGACTTGGTCTGGAAAGTAGGGAGGAATGAAGGAAAGAATTATACGTTTTTACATGTCATACTATGCTTCTCATTGAAAATTTGTCAAAATATTTTAATGATATTTGCCAAAATGTTTTAATATGCTAACAGCCTAACTTAAATGTCAGAGTCAATCATCTTAGTTATAATCCAAGAACACATTTCTATTGAATAAAAAACTGTGGCTCAGTGAGTAGGGCACCAGCTCCATATATCTAGGCTGGTGGGTTCGAACCTGGCCCCGGCCAAACAGCAACAAAAAATAGCTGGGCATTATGGCAGGTGCCTGTAGTCCCAGCCACTCGGGAGGCTGAGGCTCTGTCTCCAAAAAAATAAATAAATCAAAACCATCTAAAAATTAAAAAAAAAAATTCATGTATTATACTGGAGAAGCAAGCTAGTTAAACTAGGTCTTTGTAATATGTTAGTTTATATTAACTTCTCATGTTTCACTGAAGGTTCTTAAAATGAATTTATTTTATGGATATTTTCCTAATTTAATAATTATTATTATTAATTTTGAAAAAGAAACAGAGATGATAGATGTTAAGTGTCTTGCTAGGGCTGTAAAGCTGAGAGGAAGGTACTAAGATCGCTGATTCAGTCCTTATCCATTAGATCAAACTGTTAGTATATGATGATATATAAGAGTTGTTAACCTTCTGAGTCCTCAGGAAAACACATATGTGCATATAAAAGGAAACATGTTCTAAAATCAATACAAAGCTAAACCAAGATTTGATTAAGGAAGAGCTCATTAAAAAGGGAGCATTAATAACTACAGTATTTTTCACAGAGTTATCTCAGTGGGCTTGCAAAGTATTATCTTATGATAAATAAATATTATGATTTCCTTTTTTAAAAAGGTAACATAGATATTTTTTAAAAAAGAAGAAAACAACTTATATATGAAGTACATTGCTGTTTATAGATATCTTTAGGTTTTGCTCATGTCCATTATTTTTTTCTTTACGTAATTGTAATCATAATATATTTATCCATCTTCTTCTATGGAGTTTTATAATTCTATTTTCATTGAGATTTAAGTAATTCCCTAAGGAGCCATAGGAATTGAAAATTCCTAACCCCATAAACAAAGTCCAAGCATTCTTATAATCTGTCACCTACAAAGGCTATTTTGCAACACAGACTTTCTGTTGAACTTGTTTGCTTAAGGCCTGCTGGAATCATGTAATTAATCTGTTACGTGTAGTTGGAAAAGGAGAGCAGCAATTCAGAACTTCTCTGTGATGTGTCAGAATAGAATCAAGAACATACAGGCTAGTTGGGGTCGAACTGGTTGAGTAGAAAGGAATAAGACTGTCATTGACCTGAGGGTGTTTTCTTTTTGTTATTGTTGTTTTATTTTTTAATTCATGTATTTATTTTTGTTGCTGTTTGTTTTTTGAGACAGGGTCTCACTTTGTTATACAGGCTGAAATGCAGTGGCCTCTCAGCTCACTGCAACCTCAAACTCCTGGGCTCAGGCAAATCTGTCTCATCCTGCCAAGTAGCCTGGTTAATTTTTCTATTTTTAGTAAAGACTAGGTCTTGCTCTTGCTCAGGTTGGTCATGAGCTCCTGGCCTCAAGCAATTCCTCTGCCTCAGTCTTCCAAAGTGTTAGGATGACAGGCATGAGCTACTGTGCCTGTTTTTTAAAATTATTATTATTATGAGAGAGTTTGGGTGGGTTTAGAGAGGACATCGGGCTGATGGGTTCTCTATGGTATATGAAGTGGAAGATAGGCCAGTAAAATTTTATGTATTTTGAAAGTCTCATGTGGGGATATTGATATTCCTCAACCAGCAGGCAAAGCACAGGTACAGAGAATCCAGGAGCATGGGTTTTGACAATCAGCATGGTCTGTTTGGCATTACAAAATGTTTCCCACAGGACTGCAGGATCTGCTGCAGAATTATTTTTCATGGAAGGAGGCTGCCAAGAGCATGGCTAGGTTCCAACCCCCAAAGACTAAAGTACCAACCCAAGTTCAGGGAATAAGATCATCAAGGATTCACTTACCATAAAGGAAGATCTGGATAGACACTAATGACTTATGGAATAAAACCAAAGCATTCTTGACAGAACTGGGCTAGTCAGACCATTCAGAAAGGATAAATTGAGTTTGGTTCCCCAGTATTGAGTTAAAACTCATTAAATCACTACTGTCTAAGGTCAGAATTGATTGTAGAGACAGAGGTGAGAGTTGAGCCCAGAGGTGAGACAGTAGAGGTAGGAGGTGGAGATGAGTGTGGAATGCTGTCCAAGTCAAATAGCTTGAACTATGTGGAGCAATGAGAAAAAACGGGGAACTTGGCAAGAGTTAATTGTCTAGATGTGTCTGGAATAAACTGGGTATTTTTAATATTCTTTATAACTCAAAATGGAAAGTCAGAAAATTTTAAGTTTTAGGGATATTTAGGGTAAAAGTTCTCTGGTATTTTTCAGCAAAGATGGATAAGTATTAATAGTTGGACAAAATAATATAATTGTTACACTAGCTATACAAAAGCTTCAGTTGCTATTTTTATTTCTTGATTTTTAAAAAAAATTTTGAATTAATATGAGGGTACAAGCGATTAGGTTACAGTGTTTGCATTTGTTAAATAAGGTCCCTGTTGTAGTTGTGTCTTGCACCCAGCTGTGCCACACACTTTTACATTATGCCCATTGGGTAGGACATACTGATTCCCCTTCCTCCTCTCCTCTCCCTCCAGTAGCTATTTTTAGTGGATTTTCTTAATGATAAAACAACTTTCTATTTCTCCTGGATAAACAAATGCTTGAACTCCTCTGTATTTAGTGATTATTATAATGATATGCATGATTTGACTTTCTCCCGTTTAGGGCCTCCATTCTTCCTCCCTTACTATTGAAATCAGCAGTCCTCTGACCAGGTAGAAAAAGTTTTTAAGAATTTTAAGTGTAGGCTCGGCGCCTATAGCTCAACCGGCTACGGCGCCAGCCACGTACACCTAAGGTGGCGGGTTCGAATCCCCAGCCTGGACCCGCCAAACAACAATGACGGCTGCAACCAAAAAATAGCCGGGCGTTGTGGCGGGCGCCTGTGGTCCCAGCTACTTGGGAGGCGGAGGCAGGAGACTCGCTTGAGCCCAGGAGTTGGAGGTTGCTGTGAGCTGTAATGCCATGGCACTCTACCCAGGGGGACAGCTTGAGGCTCTGTCTCAAAAAAAAAAAAAAAAAAAAAGAATTTTAAGTGTATGGCCGGGCATACACCATACAGGCATGGTGGCTCATGTCTGTAATCCTAGTACTCTGGGAGTCTGAGGCAGATAGAGAGCCTGAGCTCAGGAGTTTGAGACCAGGCTGAGCAAGAGTGAGACCCAGTCTCTACTAAAAATAGAAAAACTAGCTGGGCATTGTGGTGGGTGCCTGTAGTCCCAGCTATCCAGAAAGCTGAGGCAAGAGGATCACTGGAGCCCAAGAGTTTGAGGTTGCTGTGAGGTATGATGCCACAGGACTCAACCCCAGGGTGACTGAGTGAGACTGTGTCTCAAAAAAAAAAAAGAAAGAATCTTCAGTATAGTGACTAGATAATTTCTTGTCCAAACTGGGACACTTGTGACAGTCAAAGGGGGTGCTATTAATAATTAAGCTGAGACAACAAGTATTAACTAGGACTATCACAAGCAAACCAGGATAGGTGACCACCCTCATGTTGGGATAGAATTCTCCTTGATTCTGTAACATTTATGCATGTCTTGTGAGCAGAGGCACTGCTAGCCTCTTATTTTAGACTTTTCCCCTGAATGTTAGTATAGCAAACAGTCTAGGAAGAGAGAATATCTTTCTTTGGAGCAAAAGAAAAAGATCAGTTTTTCTAAACTCAGGGTTTCTTTTCTCGGATACAGCCCCCTGTGAGTGTAGGTATTTCCTGGCCCTTGTTGTGTTGACCCTGTGGGATTTGGAGTTTGGACTATTGGCACAAGAAAATGAAGGTGCTTTGGCTACTGTCATTGCTATAAGTAATAAATTGCCCTTTGCCTCTGATGCATGAGTCTTATGTCTTTTCCCAGCATTCATGAAACCGGCTGTCTGACTTGTTAGTTTGCAAACAGGGTCAGGTCTCAAATTCTTCATAGTTCTTACCATATGGTATAACTATAAATCACAATACAAGCATGAAGTATTTGAACTACTACTACTATTGTTGTTACTAATTCAGTTGAAATTTTACTCTGTGCATTTCAGAATTTCTCTTCTAAAAAATATTCTAAGACATTAACAGCAGCAAAAGCAATTGTATTTGGTCCTATTGATGTCAAATAGTCTTTCAATGATCAGATTAAACATATAACTACTTAATTTAATAAATGCTTAACAATAAAATAGTATTTATGTACAATTTAATTGCTTAGTTCTATTGAAAATTGATATCTCAAAACTATATAGCATATTTTGAACTCAAAATATATGTGGCTAAAAATTTTTATCCTAGCTTATCATAAAGAGCTACAATTTCAAGAAGCATATGATTTGATGTAATAAAACAGGCCAAATTCCAAATTTCCCTTTCTTCAACCCTACCCTAGCCCATACTTTTTTTTTTTTTTACTTCTTGAACTTTTTTTAACCTTTTGTAAGTATTCTAAGGGAGAGTTACCCTTACAAGCAATAGCATTTTAAGTTGGCAGATAATTGCAATGAGATATACAATGCACACTAATGATAACATTTAGCACTTAAGCGGTGCTTTCAGAACATTAGCCAATTAATTCGCACAGCATCCCCTGTGTAGCAGTAAGTAGCGTTATCTCTGCTTCTACAGTGAGAAAATGTGCATGTAGAAGCTGGTTTACTGTCCCTAGATATTAGAGGTAGTGAGATCTTGAATACAAATTAAAATTCTCCTGTGATCAACTACTGAAATAGGCTCTATTCATGACTGGAGTTTATTTGGCGGTCCTTGGAAAATGTATATTTTTAAGGTTATTATGTCTTGCATCTGTTTATTATTTCTTTGTTTTGTGAAGCATTTTATTGAAGTTCCTTTATCCAAAAACAGAAGTCTTTTTGTTAGCCAAATGTTTTGAATTAAGTGACCTTTTATAGCAATTGCAAGAAGACAATAATCCTCAGAACTCTGTGACAAACCTCAATGACAATAAAATGAGACAGAGGTTGGATATTAGTTTGCATTAGTTTAAGGCTCAATAGTTAAGTTTACCCCTATAAAAATCTCACATACTGAAATATTAGAATTTTTTATATCCAAAGATGCACAGTTCATTTATTATCAGTTTAACTTCTGAATTATCTGTGTTAGAGTGATGAATTGTGTTTCTCTGCTTGTCTAATTCTCCTTGCATTTATGGGAGAGATGGCTTTTTGGAACAAAATATGAAATTATGACTAGAACAAGGCCAAAAGACCCTTTTGAGAATTGAGTCCTTAACCTCAGCTCTTCGCATTAATAAACTGAGCTAATTAGCCACAGTGTCTATTGCAGTGTGGTGCAACTTGGCAATTGCTTTCCAGTAAGTCAATTACGTTACTGTGTCACTGCTTCGACAAACATTTATTGAGCATCTGTAATGTGTAGGCAATGTGCTAGATGCTGATTGTACAAGGGTAAAAGAAACACAGTTCTTTCTATTTTCAAAGTTTGTATTTTTTAAATGTCAGAATATTAAGGGGATGCAGATGTTTTTGATAGAATGTACCTGTTAGGTGGGTTTTTGCTCCTTCCCTCCCCCCCTTCTTGATTTCCAATGACTTTTTTTTTGAGAGAGTCTTACTATGTCGCCCTTGGTAGAATACCTGGCGTCACAGCTCACAGCAACCTCAAACTCTTGAGCTTAAGCTATTTTCTTGTCTCAGCCTCCCAAGTAGCTGGGACTATAGGTGCCCACCACAATGCCTGACTGTTTTTTGATTGTAGTTGTCATTGTTGTTTGGCAGGCCCAGACTGGGTTCGAACCTCCAGCTCCAGTGTATGTGGCTGGTGCCCTAGCTGCTGAGCTACAGGCGCAGAGCCTCCAATGACTTTTACTTCCCTCTGTTTACTTGTATGCCCATCAGTTAGTTCCAATTTATTAGAGAGTACATGTGGTGGTGGTTTGACCATTCTTGAGATACTTTGCTTAGGATAATAGTCTCTAGTTCCTCCCAAATTGCTGCAAAAGGCATTATCTCACCCTTTTTTATGTCTGTCAGCAGTATTCCATGATATACATATGCCACATTTTGTTAATTCACTCATGAATTAATGGGCACTTGCATTGATTCCACATCTTTGCAATTGTGAATTGTGCTGCAATAAACATTTGAGTGCAGGTGTCTTTTTGATAAAATGACTTCTTAGATCATTTTAGTGGGATTGCTAAATCGAATGATAGGTCTACTTTTAGTACTGTCAGAAATCTCCATACTGTTCATTTTCCATAGGGGTTGTACTAATTTGAAGTCCCACCAACAGTGTATAATCATTCCTTTCTCTCTGCATCCCGCCCAGCATCTATTGTCTTTGGACTTCTTAATACAAGGCATTCTAACAGGAGTAAGGTGAAAGCTCATTGTGGTTTTAATTTGCATTTCTCTGATGATTAGTGATGTTGAACATTTTTTCATATGCTTGTTGCCCAAAATGCACCTCTTGTTTTTGAAAGAATTCGTGATTACCTATAGCTAGCAAGTAATTTCTAAATTCCCTAGTTGTGAATCAAATATAGGATTCCATGTATTACCTATATTTTTGTTTAAAAAGATTTCAGTGAATATCCATAGAAAAAATAGTTCTATCTTTCTATAGGAATGAGCTATCTGTCAGCATTTCCCTATTTCTGCTATTGGTAAAATGTAACATGTATGCCAAAGAAATGGTGCTCTTTGACAGAATGGGAGCTGGTCTAGCTTCAGTGCATTATTTTTCCTCCCAAAATAGCATGATTAGCTCTTATCCTTGACCTGATCTGGGCACTTGATAAGGCATTTGGGTCAGGTAGATGTGAGTGAACAAATTCAATGAAAAAGTATATTTAAAGAATTAACACGGGAAAGAGCATTATTAAAATAAAGCAGTTTTCTTATTCAAATGCTCTAAAAGAAGGTTATGTTTGGAATAAATTTAAAGGTTATATTTCTTTTTTCCACAGTAAAGCTATTCTCTATGTAAATTAAATCAGTATATAATAGATTACTAAAATGAGAATGGGAATTGCAACCGCTAATAAGAGGCATGCTTTAAAAAGTACATGAAAAATATCTGAAAATTAGAAGCAAATATTTTCCATTTTAATTTAAGGTAAAACAAAATCTCTCACATTAGACGTGTAGCTTTATGGAGTGAGATTCTGATAGATAGTGGACACTTTCTTTCCTTCCTCCTCTTCCTTTTGTTCTTTAGTTCCCCTTGGTGGGAAAGCATTAAGAACCATGAACTACATCTGAAAATTTACTAACCTTGACATTTGATGATAACCTAGAAAAGTACTTAAACTTGCTGAACACATGGGCAAATAGGATTCTTTCAAACAGAACAACTGTAAGAAGGATAAAGTTCAGAAGTGAAAGCAAAGGACAGCTTTAGATCCTGACATACTCTTATTTAAAGATAACATTAGCATTTATGACTCAACCTATAGAACTGGAAGACAGGTCCTCACCATGGGTGACAACATTCCTGAGTAATAAAAAAGAAAGGAGTGACTTCTTTACTCACTGATTAAAATTAAAAAAGAAGAAATGTGGTTTAAGTTTTATCTTTGTTGCCTAACAAGTATTGCCTGAAATACAACATAGACTAATTTAGTTTGTTTCTATTTAAGAATATGAGCTATCATAAACTATAGATGCAATAATGAATGATGCAATTCAAAGACACAGTATTAACAGTTTACATTTATGGAGCTTTTTAACTACTAGTCAAAGTTTATCATTCTTTGTATTTTCAAAGTAATATGTACTTACACAGTATATGGAAAATGTAATATAAAAAAGAAACAATACTCATTATCCATTTACTCCTAAATAACTTTTATTGTTACTTTGATATACTTCCTTCCAATCATTTTTTTGTGACTAAATGTTTCTTTTTCGCATACTGTCAAATAGATGAACAATTTTGATACTATAGTCTTTCTTTTAACACTGCATCTTAAACATTTCTCATTTTTTAAACTAAATCATCTTTTAAAGTCATTTTTATGAATTAAAAATAGTTGTATAATGTTTCATTGAGTCCATATGCAGCAATTAGCTGTTCTACATTGTTGGGTGTTTAAATTGTTTCATACTTTTTATTATTAGAAATAATATCTATAGCTAGGCGTTGTGGCAGATGCCTGTAGTCACAGCTACTCGGGAGGCTGAGACAAGAGAATAACCTAACCCCAAGAGCTGGAGATTGCTGTAAGCTGTGATGCCACAGCACTCTATTGAGGGTGACAAAATGAAACTCTATCTCTAAAAAAAAAAAAAGAAAGAAAGAAAAAGGAAAAAGAAATAATATCTGAACATTGTTGTTAAAATTATTCCATGTTTACAGTTTTCCTTAGGATTGATAATGGGAAATATAGTTAGTGAATAAGAAAAAAATGAAAAAATTTAAGCCTCTTGATAAATATTTCCAATTGATTGCCAAAGAATGATGTATGGTCTGAATGTGTGTTGCCCCATCCCTACCCCAATTCAGATGTTGAAAGCTAATCTCTGGGCTCAGCACCCGTAACACAGTGGTTACGGTGCAACCACATGCACTGAGGGTGGTGGGCTCGAACCTGGCCCACGCCAGCTAAATAACAATGACAACTGCAACAAAAAAAATAGCTGGGCATTGTGGCAGGCACTGGTAGTCCAAGCTACTTGGGAGGCTGAGGCAAGAGAATCACTTAAGCCCAAGAGTTTGAGGTTGCTGTGAGCTATGACTCCATGGCACTCTACCTAGGGTGATGTAGTGAGACTGTCTCAAAAAGAAAAAAGAAAGCTAATCTCCAGTGCAATAATATTGAGAGGTGAGACCTTTGGGTAGTGACTGGGTTATGAAGGCTCTCCTGTTAAGAATGGGATTGATGCCCTTATAAAAGAGATCGAGGGAGCCTTTTTTGCCTTTCTACCATGTGTAGACACAGCAAGAAGGCAGCAGTATCTAGAAAGCAGAGAGCTGTCACCAGTC
>NW_003852423.1:9173940-9175955 GCF_000181295.1 Otolemur garnettii | reverse complement strand
AAAAAAAAAAAAAAAAGAGAAGATGTAAAAGAAGTCAGAGAGGCAATGAATTGATGCCCATATTTCTTCCAGGTAGGGCCTTGTGAAGGTGGATGGGTGGTGAAGCAGTCTAGGTGGGGATTTGGAAACAACTGAGCTGGGCTGTTCAAAGCTGCAAAGGATTTCCAAAAGGCATGGTCAGGAGATAAGAGGGAGAGATGGGGGGGAATCCGGCTGGCGCAAGCAAAAGAATGTGGGGAGAATGAAAGTGGTGATAATATTTGAAGAACAAATTTTAGCTAAACAACCATTTTATTTCTTTTGAGATAAGGTCGTAGTATATTGCCCTGGCTGGTATCAATCTCCTGGGCTCAAGTGATCATCCTAGGTAGCCACGTATGTGTTTTAAAAATACACTTAACTTGTTACAATCTATTAGAAGAATTTTGTGAAAAATATTGTTTTATCCCATCCTGCTATTGGCTTTTAGTAAAGCACAAAGTGTTCATTTGTAGGTAATACTTTTCTTTAAAAATAAACATCCCAGGATTGTTCTCATCTTGTTTATTAATTAACCCCTATGGTGCTAAAATACTGGACTCATGTTGTGTCCTGAGTGACCAAATTCCTATGCTTTGAACCACTTAAAGACGTCTTCAGACTACTGAAAGGCAGACAGCCCCAATAGTATGTGCTCTCAGTAGCTAATGGCCTAACAAGCACTCAGGCAGCCATGCATTTCAGCTGTTCGTTTTGCTGAAGGCAGATAATTTATGCTACATCCCACAGCACAGACCAAGTACATAAAACCAGACAGGAATGTTAATGGAAAGACATTACAAATTCTTAAAGTGACAGGATTTTTATATTTAACTCTTTTAATCAGAATACAGTGTTATCAAATAATATGAAAATTTGAGTGAAATGAGGATAATGACAGATGAAAGAACTACATAAAAGAGAATAAATACAGTATATTTAATTTAAAACACGGGATAGTGTTTGGCACTTAGTTGTCATTAAAAAATGTTTATTCAGTGAATATATGAATATTCATATTTCCTGATATACTCAATGCATATTTGATTTTGTTACTACTAAATTTTACTGAACTAGCAAACTTTTTATATATGTGGGATGCATTATTATAAGACTGATAAACCCTTAAGTAAATGTTTTGTTTGATTTTTGCTAGAATTTTTTGAGATATTTGACTTACTGCTTAAATGGCTAAGGTTTATAAATATGGGCAGAATTACTGGTCATAGCTCTCAGAGACAATTCAGATTTTTCAGTTACCTCGGATAAATTTTAGTTTAGTTAAAGCACAATAATGAGAGCCAGATTGCAGAGTGGACCAATCCAAAGTGTTTTGATACTTTGGGTAAATTATTTCTTCCTCGGAAAGACAGATAAATTTTCCTAAAAGAGAAAAATGTAATTTTTCTTTCTTTTTTTTTTTTTTGGTGATACACGCTCTTACTCTGTAGCCCTGGGTCAAATACTGTGGCATCACTGCAGTTCACAGCAACCTTAAATTTGTGGGCTCAAGTGATTCTTGCCTCAGTCTCCCAAGGAGCATGGGAATACAGGCCTCCTGCACAACGCTTGGCTATTTTTAGAGACAGGGTCTCGCTCTTGCTCAGGCTGGTCTCAAACTCCTCAGCTCAGGCAATCTACCCCTGTCTGCCTCCTAGAGTGTTAGGATTATAGGTGTGAGCCACCGTGCCTAGCCTGAGAAAAAGATACTTCTGGGGCAGTGCCTGTGGCTCAAAGGAATAGGGTGCCAGCCCCACATGCTGGAGGTGGCAGGTTCCAACCCAGCCCCTGGCCAAAAAAAAAGAAAAACTTTTGATGAAAGCAAAAGTTGATTCTCAATAAATAATATATTTTGCTTTCCCTATTTAAAGAAATGGGCTTTGGCTTGGCGCCTATAGCTCAACCGGCTAAGGCGCCAGCCACGTACACCTAAGGTGGTGGGTTCGAATCCCCAGCTCGGACCCGCCAAACAACAATGACGGCTGCAACCAAAAAAT
>NW_003852423.1:9166611-9173738 GCF_000181295.1 Otolemur garnettii | reverse complement strand
GGGGGGGGGACAGTGAAAGAAATAATATCTATCAATTATTAATTACTTTTTTCGTCTTTTTTTTTATTAAATCACAATTACTTTTTATTTGCTAGGGACTGTACTAAGGCCTGTACTAAGACACTCACTGTTTTATTTTATCCTTACTTCAACATTAAAAGGTAGGTACTATTATTATCCTTATTTTACAAATGTGAAGCTTACCTGACTTGTCCAAGGTTGCGGAGGTGGTAAGAGGTGGAGCTGGAATTCAGACACAGATCTCATTCTAAGTATTTAATCATTGCTGCTGTGTATGTGTATTCAGCTTATCTACAGTAGTTGATAAAACAGCAGCATTTGAAACTTATCTCAGTTGCTAATGAGTGTGCAAGATCGGTTCTTACTTAGATGCTACAGGGAAGTTTTCACTTTCTTTAACTTCCTATTCTATAGGCCAGACTGACTGAGAAACTAAGCAAGCTAGTACACCTGACTTTGAAAACAATACTATAATAGCCAATATTTATTTTCTGCTTACTTTGTGTTAAGCTATTTTTAACTGTTTTACAAACTTTGTTTGAGACAGGGTCTTGATCTGTCAATCTGTTGCTGAGCTAGAGTTTAGTGGTGTCATCATAGTTCACTGCAACCTCAAACTCCTGAGTTCAAGTGATCTTCCTGCTTCAGTCTCTTACGTAGCTGGGACTGCAGACACATACTACAACACCCAGCTAATTTTTCTATTTTTTGTAGAGACAGAGTCTCTCTCTCTCACTTAGGCTGGTTTCGAACTCCTAACCTCAAGCATTTCTCCTGCCTTAGCCTCCCAAAGTGCGAGGATTACAGGTGTGAGCCTGGCCTACAAACATTTTATTTAATCATTACAACATTCTTGTGGAAGGTACTTAGTCTCTATTTTAATGATCAAGAAATGAAGCTTAGTTGAGTTAAGCAACTTTGTACCAAATTTAAGCAATTTAGTAAAATTAAGGACCCCCAGGTCACATAGGTTAACTAAGTAAGCAGTGAAGTTGGCTTTGAATCTAGGGTGTTTGACTGACAGTTTACTTACCCACCCTACTCTAAAGCCTTCTTAAATCATAGGCAGCAGGCCTGATTCTGAGCAGGTTCAGACACCGCTTCCCCTCCTTGCCTATGAAGCATGCCTCCTGCTGCATTCCTACTCCGCCAAGTGGGAAGCCTGCAAGACTCAGACTCCCATAGAACATCGCTCTGAGCTCTATCAGGCCTCCACATGTTGGAATGTTCTGTACAGATTTTTTGTTTTCTTATGACTAGAACATTGACAGCCTTCAAGATTCCCCTGAGGGAGGACAAACTTTTTTCTGACATGTGAGCCACTGTCTGATTACAGATGGAGGGTGTGGATTGCATCTGTCTTGGGGCTGTGTGTGTGTGTGTGTGTGTGTGTGTCTCACTTACCAGCTGAAACGCCCCAAGCACTTGCCTGCTTCTTTTCATTCCTCCACTATTTCCCACAGGTTTTTTGTTGTTGTCATTGTCGTTGTTCATTTGTTTTTAGATGAAACTGAGATCTTTCTGTTTCAAGTCACACCAGCTGCCTGGTTTGTCCTCCTGTACCTGTTAGCACCAACTGGAGCAAATGGAAAAGAATACATTTGCTAGAATGGGGCTGACCCATGAGGCCTTCCTCTGTTGGCTCAGTGGGTACCCTCAGTGTGAGTTTTTGTAATCCTGCTATTCTCCCTAGGAGGTCTTTTAAAGGCTGGGTACATAGAGCTTTTTTTCTGTCAGGCTTCCCCACCTGCATTTGATCTTGCATTCCATTGCTAAACCAGATAATAACTAAAAACTAAACTGGTGATGGAACTTTACAATTTATTTATTTATATATTTATTTTTTGAGACAGAGTCTTAATTTGTCACCCTGGGTAGAATGCCATGGCATCACAGCTCATAGCAACCTCAAAGTCTTAGGTTCAAGAGATCCTCTTGCCTCAGTCTCCCAAATAGCTAGGACTACAGGCACTTGCCACAACGCCCAGCTATTTTTTTTTTTTTTTTTTTTTTTTTTTAGAAACCAGGTCTCACTCTTGCTCAGGCTGGTCTTGAACTCCTGAGCTCAGGCAATCCACCTGTCTTGAGCCTCTCAGAGTGCTAGGATTACAGGTGCCAGCCACCTTACCCGGTGTAGAACTTTACAGTTTATATACCAGTTTTATATTCATTTTTTCATTTAACCCTTACAGTACCTGGTGGTAATTATTATTCACAAATTTAGGAATGAGAAAACTACCTTAGAAGGCTTAGGCTATATGATGCTACAGTAGCTTTTAAGTAGCATGATCATCAAGTTGAGTAAAATTTTTGAGAGTTGTTTTAAACCACATAAACGCTTTGTAGCAGAGAGTGTTTTGGAATTTGAAGGTCAGTATAGTGGCCATGCTGTAGCAGGTGTTCAATAAATTATCGTTGAACTGAGCTGGTTAGATAGTGTCACTAACTTGAAGTATGCAATTTAGCCTCAGGCAACCCTTTTAACCTCCTTTGCCCTATATTCTTCATCTGCCCTGATGGTCTTAAAGGGTTGTTGTGAGGATCAAATGAGATAACCTATAGCTTGCAGGGGCCTAAACTTTTTAAACAGGGGGCCAGTTCACTGTCCCTCACACCATTGGCGGGCCAGACTGCGGGCCCTGGGACAAGTCAGCTGCTAAGCAGGATAGGCAGTGGCAGCAAAAACACCTGGCGGGCTGGATAAATGTCCTAGGCGGGCCAAATGTGGCCCGCGGGCCGTAGTTTGAGGATGCCTGGCTTATGGAGTGATGTAGAAATCCTAGAATTACAGGTGTGCCTGGCATCCTTCTTTTTATAATGCATACTAATTCGTTTTATGGAGTATAGTTCATTGGAACAGTCCTCTATTAATGGGCATTTGAGTGTTTTAAGCTTGTCAAGGCTGCCATTTCAAATGCTTTAGTGAAGGAAGGGCAAAGATAAAACTAGACAAGAATAAAAAATCTAGAAAATCTCCAGATACGAAGTTGTGATCTGGGAGGCAGGAATAAAATGTGAGGGAGCACATCTGGAGTGCCAGAGGCTTGTTGACTACACCTGTTCTAGTTGAAGAAAGAAAGAAAACAATCTAGTTTGGTGAAACCCCAACACACCTGAGCTTGGTTTGCTGCAAAGTCTCAGAGTGAGGACAGATTGACAGCTGGTGTATAAGCCCAAAGGTAAACTCCGGTAATAAAGAAACGGATGGCATGATAGACAGAAGTAAGATAAGAGCTATTATCCACAGGTAAAGTTCTTTCAACAGGTTGCTACCAATTCTTATATATAACTTGCAGTAGAAAAAAATTAGTTCAACAGCTCTATTCTAAAACCTTTAAGTAAGCTCTGACACCTTATCAAAGAGCAAGAGAGAAGATTTATCTTTGTACCTTGGAAACATGTCAAATAAAAAACTTCAGTAAATGCTAAAGTATTTAGAAAAGAAGTGCTATACTTAGACATGTGATATTTAGTAATTTATTAAATACTTATTTCAGTGATGGGGTCAAGAAGCAGTTTATTCACAGGCTTTCTAAGGTTTATAATCATAAATATGGGATTTTATATCATAGTTTTAATATGAATCCATGGTGTTTTCACCATTGATAAATAAGGAACGGTTTATATGCTGATATCACATATCATCATTGTCCTTAAAAACTGGATTATACGCAAATATATAATTGACATCACTGTTACACAAATG
Source organism: Otolemur garnettii (assembly GCF_000181295.1). Lineage (NCBI taxonomy): Eukaryota > Metazoa > Chordata > Mammalia > Primates > Galagidae > Otolemur > Otolemur garnettii. Next base: position 9,170,011 of record NW_003852423.1, on the reverse strand, counting down.
CTATTTTATGCATTGATAGTGAAATGTAAGATATTTTAAATTTATTTCTGGGCACGGTGGCTCACGTCTATATTCCTAGCACTCTGAGAGGCCAACGGGGGTGGATTGCCTGAGCTTATGAGTTCAAGACCAGCCTGAGCCAGAGCAAGACCTCATCCCTAAAAAAAAAAAAAAAAAAATAGCTGGGCGTTGTGTTGGGCACCTGTAGTCCCAGCTACTTGGGAGACTTTGTGACTCCATAGCACTCTACCAAGGGTGACAAAGTGAGACTCTGTCTCAAAATAAATAAATTATTGTTGCAAAGAATTTCCTGATTTGCATGATTAAGAAAGCAAATTTAGTATTATTAATACTTCTGAGGTTCTGATTTATCCCCAAAGTTTGTTTTCTTTTTATTTCTGTCCTTTTCTTTTTTTAAGTCTTGTGCCCTTTTGTTTTTAAAGAACCAGATGAAAGCAGAGAAAAATGTCAAGGAAAGGCTTAAGCTCTATAAATACTGTTTTTGAGTGGGGATGATAAGGCAGATAAAAGAAAGGAGCTGAATTATAACTGAGGAGATCAGATGTCTCTAACTTTGATTTTCAATGGAAGCCTTTTAAAATAGTGTATTTTATGGATATAATTATTAGAAATAACAAGGAGTAGATTAAATTGTAAGGAGCTTATTGGTTCACATTTTGTGTTGTTACTTTGGGAAATTTCCAGGTTTGTTGAAGAAAAATATGTATTTGTGTATATATATGAAATGTGTGTATGTATACATATATATAATTTTTTTTGTGTGTGTGTGACAGAATCTCAAGCTGTTGCCCTGGGTAGAGTGCCGCGGCATCACAGTTCACAGCAACCTCAAACCCTTGGGCTTAAGCGATTCTCTTGCCTCAGCCTCCCAAGTAGCTGGGACTAGAGGCACCTGCCACAATGCTCTGCTATTTTTTTTTGTTGTAGTTGTCATTGTTGTTTAACAGGCCCAGGCCAGGTTCAAACCTGCCAGCCCCGGTGTATGTGGCTGGCACCCTACGTATGGGTGCTGCCAAAGAAAATTTTTTAAGCTCTGTGAAATACAAATATAGATAGTCCCTGGGTTATGAATGAAATAGGTTCTATAGGTTGTTCTTAAGTTGAATTTGTATGTAAGTTGGAAGAGGTACATTATCTGTACTAGCCTCCATTTATAAGTGTGCGTCATAAGTCAGTCAGATGTTTGTAATTTGGGGGCTGCCCATAAATCTGGAGGAAAAGCAAATTGAGCAATTTGTATTTTCCTCTATGTCAGAGTCTTTGAGGACTGGTAAGGCATAAAAATTTATTTTAACAAAACAACTTTTTTTTCTTTTAAAGATATAGATCAATGAACATAGGAAAGTTTTTTTTAATTTAGTTCAATCTGATAATTTTATGCTTTTGAAAAATATGTAAATTTTTTTTTTAATATTTGAAGGTGACAATTTCAGAAACATAACTGAAGAACTTGCTTATTCTTGAACCCAAACAGTTTGAATCCATGATGAACTAAAATCAAGATAGGCCTTCCCAAGCAGTCCATTTGAACACTGACTTATCTCTTTCACAGGCTAATGGTCCAGTTTTTCTGAAAATGTGGACTGGTTACATTAGGATCACTTTGGGTCTTTAGATGCGATTATTGTATTGTCATGTTTTTAAAAATTCATTTTCTTTAGAGACACAAATTGAAGTATTAATGCATAAAGTATGAAGATATCTGGAATTATCTTCAAAATAAATTAGTAAGGAGGGTAAATGGCTAGTGAATGTAGATAAACAAGACTGGCCAGGTATTTATTGAAGCTGGGTGATGAATATGCGGGTAATCTTCTAGGGTATTCTCTCTTTTCTGTAGGTTTAAAATTTCCATTGGAAATAGTTAAAAGAATTACCTTTGGTCTTATTAAAAATTCAGATTTCAGGGCTCTACCCCAGATCTGCTAAATCAGAGTCTCAAGAGTAAGACCTAGGAAGAGGCGTTTTATGTAGTCTACTTGTGCTACTGAAGCTGGTAAAAGGTTTCCTTGTATACCTGACTCACTATATTCATGTCATCCATCTATATTTCACGGTTTCCATCCATCAGCCTGTTCTCTTTGCTGATGTGATAGCAAATTAAAGCCGTTATATGGAATTTGGATAATTCAGACTTTAAAATTGAGTTTCAAAGGATTCATTAAGTGAAGCAAAATAAAATGAACACATCTGCTTCTAACTGAAATATTCAGGCAAGTAGGTTGGCTTTTGTTCACTTTCAGCTAAGAATGGATTATTTTTGTGAATGTCTAAACTTCCTTCTCTTCCCAGGGTATTAGAATCCTCTTCCAGCCATCTGCTACTTGCCATCAACAGTAGTTGCTTGCTCTTTTCCAAACCCTCTAATTGAAGCATTTCTCAACTCCCTCCTTACTTAGTTGATTTCTATTTTGTCACCTCATTGTTAACACCTGCAACCTAGCAGGAACACCTTTGTTGTATTTGTAAGGATGGGTTAGGTCCTATTCCTTTAAGCCAGTGGTTCTCAATAATACAGTTCCTCATGTTGTGGTGACCCCCCAACCATAAAATTATTTTTGTTGCTCCTTCATAACTGTAATTTTGCTACTATTATGAAATATAATGTAAATATCTGATATGCAAGATGTATTTTCATTATTACAAAAGGATCGCCACCCATAGGTTGAGAACCTCCACTTTAAGCTTTCATGGTATGCTGTAATGCTGATCATGCCATGTAGCACTTTACGCTTTGACACTTTATCATAAGACTCTATTTACTTGTCTTTCCTCTTCTGTCTCCCTCTCTAGACCATATATTTTATTGGTTAAGGACTGTGTTTTGGCTGGTGTGGTGGCTCATGCCTGTAAACCTAGCACTCTGGGAAGCTGAGGTGGGTGGATTGCCTGAGCTCACAAGTTCAAGACCAACCTGAGCTAGAGTGAGACCCTGTGTCTAAAAAAAAATCATAATAAAAAAATAGCTGGGCAGTATTTTTTTTACATTAAAAAAAAAGTGGCTGGCATCTGTAAGTCCCAGCTACATGGGAGGCTGAGGCAAGAGGACTGCTTGAGCCCAAGAGTTTGAGGTTGCTATAAGCTAGAATGAGCTAGAATGGGGCACTCTACCAAGGCGCACAAAGTGAGATGCTATCTCAAGAAAAAAAACAAGGCTCGGCACCTATAGCTCAACTGGCTAAGGCGCCAGCCACATACACCTAAGGTGGTGGGTTCGGATCCAGCCTGGACCCTCCAAACAACAATGACGGCTGCAACCAAAAAAATAGCTGGGCATTGTGGCAGTGCCTGTGGTCCCAGCTACTTGGGAGGCTGAGGCAGGAGACTCGCTTGAGCCCAGGAGTTGGAGGTTGCTGTGAGCTGTAATGCCACGGCACTC
>NW_003852423.1:9164400-9165591 GCF_000181295.1 Otolemur garnettii | reverse complement strand
CCCGCCACCTTAGGTGTACGTGGCTGGCGCCTTAGCCGGTTGAGCTATAGGCGCCGAGCCAATTTCTGGAATTATTAAAGCTGAAATCTATAGTAAGAATACTTGAACTCTATTATTAACAGAGTGAAAAGGCAACCCAAGGAATGGGAGAAAATATTTGTGAATCATAAATTATGTATCTGATAAAGGTTAATATCTAGAATATATAAAGAACTCCTATAACTCAACAATAAAAGAAGCCGAATAACCTGATTAAAAGTGGGTAAAGAACTTGAATAGCCAGCTCTCCAAAGCAGATACACAAATGGCCAATAAGCACTTGAAAAGATGCTCCACATCATTAATCCTTAGGGAAATGCAAATCAAAATCACAATGAGATACCACTTCACACCTGCAAGGATGGCTATTATAATAATTTGAAAAACAAAACAAAGAAAACAACATGTGTTGGTGAGGTTGTGGTGATTTTGGAATCCTTATTCCTTGCTAGTGGGAATGCTACTATGGAAAACAGTAGGGAGGTTCTTAAAAAAAATTAAACATACATTTATCATGTCACCTAGCAATTCTACTTTTGTGAATATACTCAAAAAAAGCCAAATCAGGGACTTGAACGGGTTATTTGTAAATCTATGCACATAGCAGTATTATTCATAATAGCTGAGAGGTGGAAGTAGAAGTATCCATACACAGATAAATGGATAAATAAAGTGTCTTGTGTACAGACAATGAAATATTACCCAGCCTTAAAAAGCAAATTCTGGCTCAGGCTACACTATAGAGGAGCCCTAAAGATATTATGTTTAGTGAAATAAACTAGTTACAAAAGGACACATATGGTATGATTTCACTTAACATGATATACCGGGAGTAGTCAAATTCATAGAGGCAGAAAGTAGAATGGTTACCAGGGACTGGGGAATCGGGCACCCTGGGGAGTTATTGTTTAATGGGCATAGAGTTTCAGTTTGGGAAGGGGAGAAAGTTCTGCAGATGTATAGTGTCGATAGTTGTAGGGGAATGTGAATGCATGTAAAGTCACTGATTGTATACTTAAAAATGGTTAGAGGTGAATTTTATGTGTATATTTTATCACAATAAAAAGTATTTTAGGGCTCGGCGCCTATAGCTCAACCGGCTAAGGCGCCAGCCACGTACACCTAAGATGGCAGGTTCGAATCCCCAGCCCG
>NW_003852423.1:9147322-9164257 GCF_000181295.1 Otolemur garnettii | reverse complement strand
GGCACTCTGCCCAGGGGGACAGCTTGAGGCTCCGTCTCAAAAAAAAAAAAAAAAAAAGTATTTTAGAAATGTTGAGCAAATTATTCATAATTGAGTAAAGTGAATTTTTCTGTGACAATATCAATATAGGGGAATAAACCCTCGAGTTTTAAAGTAAACTAAAAGAGAAAAGTACATTGAGTCTTCAAGAAGACATTGCAACAGAAATGGTGCTGCTGAAGACCAGAGTTGGTTTAGTGTGTGACTGTTTACTGTGGTAAGTCAATATGGAAGGAAAGTAATGAAGAAAAATAGCTGACTCTGGTAAATCCTTTCTATATATTCCCATTAACTTGTTCCTCTCTCTTTTTACTTTCTTTTTTGTGGTTCTGTTGTCTTCAGATATAAATAGCTTATTCGTGGATTGCAAGTAACAGAGTACTTTCCCCAAAGGCAGGATTTGTATATATGGTAATTTAAAAGAGAGACAATTTAGCTCCCCAGTGTAAATTGCCATGACTACCATGGTTATACTAAGTGGAGTTGGGGGCAGACAAGATTGAGATTACTGTGCAATCACTGTTTTGGCCTTATTGAATTGATTTTTCCTGAAAGAATCCCAAATCAAATTTATTATTAAGCCTAATTGGACACAGTTAAGGAGAACCCCATAAAAATCTCACAAAAGTCTTTGTTTAGTGTGCAGTAAGTGCTACAGTGATGATGAGCTTGAAGGAAACAAAATCTGAGCATTATAAATATATAGATACGTAATTTTTCAGCTTTATAAAAATTAAAGGTCCAGAAGACTGGAGTATAAATTATGTATATTGAGAGTCTTAATGCTGACTCTACCATGGAACGTCACTACTTTAGAGATTACTGTTGTGTTTCTTTCAGCTTTAAAACAAACTGATGCAATGTTTTACATTGTCTTCTTGTCATAGGCTTCACAGGAAATAAAGATATTTTAGGGTAGTGCCTGTGGCTCAAAGGAGTAGGGCACTGGCTTCATGTGCCGGAGGTAGAGGGTTCAAACCCAGCCCTAGCCAAAAACTGCAAAAAAAAAAAAAAAATTTATATTACTTGGGCCTCCAAAATACTCGGCGAGTAACAGTCATCTCAGCCTTAAGATTTGGATATTGCCCTTTTCTGAACAATTTTCTAATCAATCTCCAATAACCTAGTTCCAAAAGACATTGGTTTTAATGGAGAAGGGAGTGAAGAAAGGAATTGGGTGAGAATTATTTAAAGAGGGGTTGGAGGGCATGTTTTCCGGCCTGTGAAAATCCATAGGTAAAGTCATATTGTGGAAAGTTTATTTCTTATTTTTAAAAATGCTTTTAAGTTAGCTTCTAATGTATATATGTAAACTAAGATATATCTTGTTTGTATTTATGTGTCCCTGAATTGATCTACCTACCACCTGCCTTGGGTCCAAGTTACCCTGAATTCAGAGTCATCACTTAGCCAGCAGACTCCATTTTGAATTAGGGATTCAAGCCATTTTCCTGCCTCCCAGAGGAACATTTGCGATTTCATTCACATCTTCTTGCTTGTGAATCAAAACAAAATTCAGAACTTAAAATTCCTTTTGAGGGGTAAGGCTCTTTAAAATAAGAAATGTGGCTTTTATAACACTGCAGATAGACTGACACATGCAATACACGTACACACATATATGTGCAAGTTTCAAAAGACCCTCACTATTCAAAACAGTATCTGAGATAGTGGGTCCCTCTAGATTTTATTTGGAATTTCTAACTATACATTTCTTTCGGTTATGAACTATAGGCCCAGACTGTGCTGCACCCTCCTAGGAGAGAGTGGCGGTAAACTCCTCTGAGTGTCACTGTTCCTGTTATTGATGTTGATGGCAGAGCTTTCTAATTCTAACCCCTGCTGAGTCTTTAGAAACCTGGTAGATTGTTAACACTGTTAGCAGGAGTTCATGAACTCTTCTGTATAAATGCAAAATCCTAGAACTTTGATATGGAATTGGCATTAAAAGTTTTCTCCTCTTATTTAAAATACATTTTAATAGTTTAAATTTGAAAAGGAGAAACTTGTAGAAGCTTGTTGGGTTAATATTATAGTTCTACAATATAAATATTGTATTTCCAAATATAATGTGCCTTGAGGATTGTTATAAAGGTTGTTTTTTGGCAACATGTTTATCACCCCCTCCACCTCCTGTCACTTAAAAACAAACAAATGCTTTGCTATAGACTAATAGAAGCAATTTAGAAATATTTAGTTATTTACAGAAAGGAAATGTATGGTAGCAGTGCAGTGAAAATCAGTCATTTGGAAATGATTAGAACCTACAGTCATTAAGGGTATATTTATTACTCACATAAAATTAAGGAAATATCTAAAGGAAAAAGCATTACATTAGGTTTACAGTTAAAATACCCAGTTGCATATGTTGTGGTTATACATTACGTGTATTTTGCAGGGAGTACTTAGATATACAGGATATAAAAATTTCCTGGTAGCCACTTTAACTTCTCTGTGCTTGTTGGAAATGAACTCAGCTACCTAAGGAAAAAGAGAGAGGGAGCAGGCTCTGAGAAAGAGAGATCCTGGTGAAGGAAAAGTAAGGTGAGTAAGGGGCTGGATTTTTATTTCTAGTGCAATTTTCCCACTAACTAGATGGCGTTTACCTATAGATTAACTTACGTGCTGAAGTATCTACTTAACACAAAGCACTGTGGAAAAGTTCTGTTTATTCTCCAATGTGAACAGGAACAAGATCCTTTTTTCTCAGGGGGAAAAGTACCCTGAATCATCAAAGGAATGGTCATCGATCCCTCCTTCCCTCCCTCTCTCCTTCCTTCTTTCTCTCTCTCCTCCTCTCTCTCCTCCCCCCTGCCAATCTATCTTTTAAATTGAAGGAACTTATTCTGATCGTATTCTAGCTGTGGGCTCGTTCATAGGGCACCACTACACAGGCCTGAAGAGCTCTCTCTGGGAAAAGGCAGCACTTTCTGGAGGGTCCTGGGGTTCTTTCTTTGTGTGAAAAGCTGATTCTCTTGACATCCATTAGCATTTATTGAGTGTTTGGTGAACAGCTGGGGACACTAAAAGAAATAAGAGGTGATGCCTGTCTTTCAGGAGCTCACAGTCTCCATCTCATTTGTTTTAGGGAGACAAACATAGCAACCAATACTCACAGTGCATCTTTAAGAGTGTTCTGATAGAGATCAGGACCAAGGATCACAAAAGTAGATATAAGTAATTAATTGTACAGTGAGAGAAAGCTTTACAGAAGAATGACATTTGAGGTTAGACTTAAAGAGTGTGAAGAAGCTCACCAGGCAGGAAAAGCATTTCACGCAGAGGGAACAGAACATGCAAAGGCAAAGAATCGTGAGGTATCATGTTGTGTTTGGGAAGAGGCAAACAGCCTGGTGTTTGAAAGAAGCCCTATAGGGTTTGAAAGAAGGTTCGGGGGACGTAGTGCAGGAAATTGTAAGAGGTAGAGATGTTAAGGGACACTGAAGCAATGTTATAAAGAACCTTGCTTGGATTTGGATTTTTATTTTGAGAAAAAGAAATCTGTTATTAAAGGGGAATATATTAAGTTTATGTTTTAGAAAAATCACTTTGGTACAATGATTGGCCAGAAAAAAAGATTAGAAATGGTTAAATTAGGAATCCAGGTAGATGATGAAAGCTTTGTATAAAGCATCGGCAGTAGGATGAAAAGACAGGCACAGTTTAGAGAGAAATTCTGGATCAGTTGCATTTGGTGATAAATTGGATTTGGGAGTTGATGCAGAAGAAATAATGAAGAATGACATCAGGGCTGCTTTTACTCTGGGACCTGGTAGATAAGGTTTTGAAAAGTAGGGAAAAGTTTAGGAAGAATAGAGATAACTTTTGTTTTATTTTAGTTAATTAACTAAACTCTGTCTCACTTTGTTGCCTTGGGTAGAGTGCCCTGGCATCATAGCTGACACCAACTTCAAACTCCTGGGCTTCAATGATCCTCTTGCCCTCAGTCTCAATAGCTGGGACTACAGGTGCTTGCTACAATTGCCAGGCTAGGTTTTCTATTTTTAGTAGATGCAGGGTCTCACTATTGCTCAGGCTGGTCTTGAACTCCTGAGCTCAAGCAATCCACCTGCCTCAGCCTCCCAGAGTGCTAGGATCACCTGTGTGAACCACCCCACCCAGCTGGATAACTGGTTTTAGACATGAGCAGCAGTCAGCTGGTCGTGGCCAGTCTGGCCTGTAGAAGGGAAAATGGGTTTAAAGATGTATCTTTGGGAGTCATTATTATTAAGGAGTAGAGAAGCCATAGAAATAAATAAAATTATTTAGATAGAGCTTTTGCAATGAGAAGAGAAAGATCCAAAGAGTGAATCCTGGGGAATATTCAGGGCGGGCACAGAAGGAGGACTAGGAGTGTATCCAGAAAACCAAGGAGCCAAGGAGTTCTAAGAAGTCCTTGAACAGTCAGCAGCATGGCTTGCTGCAGGCAAACCCCTCCTGAAGTGCTTTTCTCCAGGCTGCCCACTCAGTGTGTACTCTCCTGGAAGTTAAGAAGAGAAAAAAACAACTTCCACTTGAGTAGATGTTTCCTTCTCTCCCTCCTTCCCTCTTGCTGTCTTTCTCTTACCCCTTTATTCTATTTTTTTAAATTTTGGTTCCTTTGTGCCATGAATTTGGGATTCCTTCCATACCCTTGCTAAACCACATGACAATACTTACATTGCTAGCTTAAAACTAACAAATGCTAAAATTTGAGCTATGATTCATTTTCCTTTGAGCACAGAATTTATTTTTCATTATGGATGCAGTTCAGACTCAGTTCTCTGCTTTTGAAACTTGCTTTTAATAAACCAGTCCCTCAGAGCCTGGGTCTCATTGTTGCATGGGAGGGAGTACACAACCTACACCAGGGCTCAGGCTGGAGAGAAGTCTGGTCAGCACCTGCAGTATCTGACTAAATTCTGTATCACTGGAAAGGAACCCAAGTATATAACAATTTCTGATTAAAATGGGCCATGCATTCTTCTTTTCTATTAAATAACTCCCAGATTCCTTGAAACTTCCTATTACAAAAATAGTTCTTCATTAGATCAATAGGACACTTAATCTTTTGGGATTCATAGAACCACGAAACCATCAAATATTGTGAACGAACACTTACACTAGGTATTGGGAAATCTTTCTATCCAAGGTCATTGACCCATAGAAAATTAGCAATGAAGAAAAGGGCCCAAAGTTCTATCAGATGTGAAAAAACTTAAAAAGAATAAATATAGACTAAAAAAATGAATAAAAATAACAGGAGAAGAAAGATGCTAACACATTATTTAAAGCATCTCCCATGAACTAGACATCTGCTGTGTATTTTACATTATTTTATTCAGTCCTTACAACTCGGGGAGCTATCATTCTACCCATTTTAGAGACAAGGAAGTGGAAGTTTAGTGATGTTTGATAAATTAACAAAATCATACAATGAACATGTGTGATTCAAACCTGACAATGGCTCCAAAACCTATCTTCTCACAAGCAAAAAAAAAAAAAAAAAAAAAAAAAAAAAAAGTGGCAGAAGAAAGATACAAAAATAGGAAGAAAAGAGCAGTATTTCTTTCTTTCTTTTCTTTTCTTTTTTTTTTTTATCCTGTGTTTCCTGCTGCTCCAGTTGCAGATCTTTTCTTCTTACTAGTGGTCAAAATCTTCCCTTTCTGCTGCCCAAGTATTCCTACCAATATGCCTTGTATCTTCTCCTTTGGATTCAGAATGGAATTTACCTTTGCTCACCATCTCCTCATCCTTCTTTGGGTCTGTTGTCTCAGAAGATTGTGTCCATGTCAAAGAGAATTCCTGCAGGAAGGGCCAGGGCATGCATCTTACCACTGGAACACACATGCCTGCTGTTTGCACAGCTGTATTTGTTGGTCTTAATCGCAGAGAAGGGAAGCACAAAAGACACTTGGTTTTAGAAAACTTTTCCTGGTCTAGCTAGAAGAAATTAAACTAGGGGCCAGAGGTTTCCCACTGCTTTTTCTAAAGGCCAAGCCTCTGTTATTTTTTTAATTCTCTCTCTTGTTAGTGAAGAAGCATTACAGTAACTACTGCATAAATGTTGTCATTTATTTTTGAGATTTGCCTGAGGGAAATTTCTTCCTAAATAAGTTCTTATTTTTTCTTTTCCTAAAATGTATTTAAGTTCATTTCTAAATGGAGTATTTGTGACTTTTCTTTGACCAGAACTGGGTCATTGTATTCCAGTGACCACACTGCTCACCAATGCTTGAACCCGTCCTCTTCTTTCAGCCTCCCCAAACAACTCTGGGTCTGTTTTTTCAATTTAAAGCAACTGTTCATAGAAATTCTGCCATGAAGGAAAATATTGTGAGTCAATACACTTTGGGCCAGGTCCAACCTTCAGATAATGAAGTCGGTAGCATTCATACATGAAGGAATTGCCCTCTGATCGTAATAAATGTGTTGTTTGTATAACATAAACGTACAGCTAAACCTATTCCAAGATATTGCTTGAAATTAGTTAAATGGATTTTGTTACGCATCCATAATTACTTGGAGACTATTCACGGAACTGTTTTTACTTAGATCATAATTACCAGTGAGTAGGCTTTATTTAAGGACTAAACTAGGGAAGAAATACTTATTTGTAGTAAATATCGGGCCTCATTGATATTTCTTTGTGTTGCTTGAGCATTTATGCCTTTAGAGGCAAAAGTGGTGATAATTTAGATAACTCAAGGGACAGGCAGAGTGATTAATAGTGGAAGCACTGGATCATGGAATAAGGAGAAGTTTATATTGCAAGGGCTAGAAAATTGTTGATATCCTCATGAAATGTTACTGAAAAAGTTCTTTCAAGGTAGGTGCCTGTTCATATGCTATTCCCAAACTAAGTGGAGCCCAAATCAGATTTTGTGGAATAAGAACCACATTAAAAATTATATTTGGCTTAAAAGTCCCTTCTTTTTTTCCATAGGAATTACACTTTTGATCAAATCACTGCTGAACAACATTACTTTTCCTTCCTAGCTATGATGTGTCTAGAAATGGTTTGTGACAGAAAGCCTTTTTATAGCTTTGCTTTCAACATGCATTTATGTTTTAATGATACATTCTCTGCCAGTAAAAATGTAATCGTAGCACACAGAAAATCAACACGTTTTAAGCTTTCTGAGTGTATTTAAACTGTCAACAGCCTACTGTCTGACATACAACATTACTCCACTTCCACCTTTAATGGCGAGGTTGTTTTCCAAAGACAGTCTAATGACACGAGACTCCTAAATCCTGTCCCACCGTGTGAACTGAGAATGACCTGAGTGGATAGGGATGCTTTGGCCATCTGTCATTGATAGCTATATTGATCTGGAGATGGTGGCTGAGGGCACTGTGTACTGAGGGTATAGCAGTTTGTCGAGGTGATGATAACCATCACTGATCCCTTTGTGATGGGTTTGATTTTTCATTTTGTCTCCCCCGGCTATGGAACCTTTGGGCAGTAAGTCACTTGGCTTAAAAAGTACACTTCTAGGTCAAAAGGCTGCATCGGTCCTCATGCCTTATTCTCCTAGGTCACCCTTTTTTTTAAGCATGTCTAAGTAATGTACCAAAAAAAAAAAAGCTTTTAAAAAAAGTATTTAAATATTTATTTTGAAAACTTTCAAGACACAGGAAGTTAAATATGCCACCAGATTTACCAATTGTTAATGTTCTGCCTTTTGTCTATTTATTTATCTGAACCATTTGAAAGTAGCAGGTATGACATTTTACTCATAAATACTTTAGCACTTTCTAAAAAAGGGACTTTTCTTACCTACCCACAATGCGATTATTACATCTGAGAAAATTAACAATTTCCAATTATCATCTAATGACCTATTCATATTCAAATTCCCCATTTGTCCCTCAAGTGTTTATAGTTTTTTTTCACTCTAGGATCCATTCATGGTTAATGTTTTACATCTGATTGTTATGTCTCTTAAGTTAGGACAGCTCCTTTTTTAATATTCAAAAAATATGGCAGAAATAAAGAGAGAAATACCTCAAATTCTATTATAGGTAGAAATAGATCAAGTGTTTTTGGTTCATATGTATACTCTACTCCCTAAAGTCTAAAGTTATTTATTTATTTATTATTTTTTGAGATAGAATCTCACTCTGCTACCCAGACCAGAGTTGCTACCCAGCCTAACTCACGGCAACCTCAAACTCCTGGGCTCAAGAGCTCCTCCTGCCTCAGCCTACTGAGTAGCTGGGACTACAGGCACCTGCCACAACACCCAGATAATTTGTTCTAACTATTTTTGGTAGAGATATGGGGGGGGGGGTTGTTTCATTTTCTTGGTTAGGCTGGTTTTGAACTCCTGAGCTCAGGCAATCCACTTGCCTTGGCCTCCCAGAGTGTTAGGATTACAGGTGTGAGCCACCAGGCCTAAAGTCTAAAGCAATTTAGATCATAGCTGATGAAATTCTGGACAGGTTTAATTGTTGGAGTAAGGCCTTTGTACTACCCTTTTAGGAAAGAATGACTTGTCTTTTGCACATAAGTCTCTTTTTCAGTCTTTGCATGGTGACAAGAAGTAAAACTGTTTTTTAATTTTTTTTTTTAAGAAATGGGGTTTCACTATGCTGGAGCACAGTGGCTATTCACTGATACCATCAAAGCTCACTACAGCCTCAATCTCCTGGCTTTAAGCAATCTTCTCACCTCAGCCTCCCACAGTGCTGAGTTATAGATTGTTACCACTGCACCCAACTCAAGTTGAACTCATTTTTTTAAAGTTTACCTTCTTTACCATTTTCTTCTTAAATTTCAGAACATTAGGGGTACACACATATTTTGTTTGCATACTTTGTTTTTATGAAAATTGAGTCAAAGTTATACACGTAAGTGTGCCCTTCCCTCAGATAGTGTGCACTGTACCTAATAGGTGTAAATTTACCCACCTCCCCCTCCAGCTTGATTTTCATTGAAATTTACTTACAATGTGCACTTAAGTATTGATTGATCAGTTCCAATTTGGTATGAGTACATGTGTTTGTTTTTCTATTGTGATGTTTCACTAAGAAGAATGGTTTTGAGTTCCCTCCAGTTTGCCCAAAAAGATAGTAGATTGCCTTTTTTTTTTTTTTTTTTTTTAGAAACAGACTCTCGTTTTGTCACCCTTGGTTGAGTGCCATGGCATCACAGCTCACGGCAACCTCCAGCTCTTGGACTTAGGTGATTCTCTTCCCTCAGCCTCCCAAGTAGCTGGGACTACAAGTGCCCACCACAACGCCCAGCTATTTTTTTGTTGTAGTTTGGCCGGGGCTAGGTTTGAACCCACCACTCTCAGTATATGGGGCTGGCACCCTACTCACGGAGCCACAGGCGCTGCCCTAGATTGCCATTTTTTAATGGGTGAGTAATACTCCATAATATACATATACCACATTTTATTAATCCATTCATGTGTTGGTGGGCACTTGGGTTGTTTCCATGTCTTTGCAATTGTGAATTGTGCTACTGTCAATATTTGAATGCAGGTGTCCTTTTTCCTTTAGGGCATATACCCAGCAGTGGGATTGCTGGATCAAATGGTAGGTCTGTGTTAGTTCTTTGAGGTATCTCCATATGGTTTTCCATAGAGGTTGCCCTGGGTTGCTGTCCCACCAGCAGTGTAGAAGAGTTCCTTTCTCTCTGCATCCACGCCTGTATCTATTGTTCTGGGATATAAAACAAGCCATTCTCACTGGAGTTAGGTCCTATCTCATTCTGGTTTAATTTGCATTTTCCTGATGATTAGGGATGTTGAGGTTTTTTATTTGAAAAGTTTCTGTTCATGTCTTTTGCCCACTTTTCAATGGGTTGTTTGGTTGTTTCTTGCTAATTTGCTTGAATTCTTTGTAGATTCTGCTTATCAGTGCCTTATCAGGTATATAGCATGCAAACATTTTTTTCCCATTCTGGGGGTTATCTATTTGCTCTTTTGATTGTGCAGAGGGTTTTTAATCTGATCAAGTCCCATGTCTTTATTTTTGTGTTGCTGTGATTGTTTTATGGTTTTTCTTCATGGATTTTTTATCTATAAGAGGTTTTCCAACATTTTCTTCCAGGATTCTTATAGTTTCCTGCCTTAGGTTTTAGTCTTTTATTCATCATGAGTTAATTACTGTGAGTGGCTAGAGGTACAGATGCTGTTTTCAATCTTTTAAATGTGGCTGTTCAGTTTTCCCAGCACCATTTATTGAACAGGGATTCTTTTCTCCAGTGAATGTTTTTATCTGTTTTGTAAAAAATCAGATGGGAATATGAGAATGATTTCATCTCCAGGTTCTCTCTTCTTCTTCTTCTTTATTTATTTTTTCTTTTTTTGAGACAGAATTTCAAGCTGTCGCCCTTGGTAGAGTGCCATGGCATCACAGCTCACAGCAACCTCAAACTCTTGGGCTTGAGTGATTCTCTTGCCACAACTTCCCAAGTAGTTGAAACTACAGGCACCTGCCACAACACCTGACTATTTTTTGTTGCAGTTGTCACCATTGTTTAGCTGGCCCAGGCTGGGATTGAACCTGCTAGCCTTGGTGTATGTGGCTGGCACTGTAACCACTGTGCTACAGGTGTCAAGTCCAGGTTCTCTCTTCATAGATTCCATAGATCTGTGTCTCTCTTTTTGTGCTGTCCCATGCTGGTTTGATTACCATAGCCTTGTAGTATAACTTGAAGTCTGGTAAAGTGATCTCCTCCCTTTTTGTTCTTATTACATAAGGTTGCCTTGGCTATTTGGGCACTTTGGGCTATTTGATTCTATTCAAAGTGTAGAAATATATATATATATTTTTTTGCAGTTTTTGGCTGGAGCTGGGTTTGAACCCTCTACCTCCAGCATATGGGGCCAGCGCCCTACTCCTTTGAGTCACAGGCACGGCCCAGAACTATTTTTTTCCAGATACCCCCCCCCCCCAAATGGTGTTGGTATTTTACTGGGAATTGCACTGAATCTGTAAATTACTTTGAACAGTATAGCCATTTTTGCAACATTGATCCCGCTAATCCTTGAGCATGGTATATTTTTCCATCTGTTTACAACCTCTGCAAATTCTTTCCTCATGTTTTGTAATTCTCCCTATAGAGGTCTTTAACCTCCTTTGTTAAGTATATTCCTAGGTATTGTATTTCTTTGTTGCTACTGAGAAAGCTATTGTCTCTTTTATTTGATTCTTAGCTTGATTATTGTTGGTGTATATGAAAGCTACAGAAAACAAACAAAGAAACAAGGTACTTAAACAGACCTAGAACAAATGGGCTTAACAGACATTTTCAGAACATTTTGCTTTAAAACTACTGAATATATTTCTTCTCATCAGCTCATGAAACATTCTGTAAGACTGATCACATCCTACGCCACAAGACATGCCTCAACAAATTAAAAAAAAAATAGAAAGTCATACTATATATCTTCTCAGACCACAGTGAAATAAAACTAGAAATCAATTCCAACAGAAACTGTCATCCTTACACAAAGTCATGGAAACTAAACAACCTATTGTTGGATGATAGTTGGGTCAATGAGGAGGTAAAGATGGAAATCAAGTTGAACTCTTTTTTTTTTTTACAATTTTTGGCTGGGGCTGGGTTTGAATCCACCACCTCTGGCATATGGGACCAGTGCCTTATCCTTTTGAGCCATAGGCACCACCCCAAGTTGGACTCTTAAAAAACTGCCTTAGATAGACATTTACATAGTTATAGTACATTGAATGGTCACATTGTAGCAATGAATACATTATGAAAAGTCATACTTGTGAATGACAGCTCATCTCAAAAGTAGTATTGAGTTCTAAAAATTGATCCATAGTGAGTTCCGTCAGTGGGACTTGATGTTGCCTTTAGTGGCAGCAGCCTCATTTTTATTAATACAGTAAACAAGTGATAACAAGCAAGTGTAGTTGAATTAGAACATAAGGTAATAAACACAATGGGATTAAATGCATTTTCTGTATGTGAATGACCTTTGCTTTTCATATCTCCCTGTGGTCTCATAAAGATATTTCTCATTAGATAATACTCCACGCTATTGTCTTACGTATTAAAAAGAGTTCAGTAGAGTGCTATATGTTTGCATGGTGGGTACTCTGTAAATATTAATTCTTACCCTTTGATTGATCTCTAGATCAGAAAATAAGTCAATGGGGTTGAAAAACTGTATAATGTATAAGGGAAACAAGTACCAAAGGGATCTAGGAAGGTAGCATAATTTCTCAATTGTTACAGTAATCTTCATTGGAATTTGAAAATGTTTCTCCTTATTCACTATTAACTTGCTTCTTTGTTGTTTCTACTTACAAATTGTATTCAATATACATTTATTAAGAATTTTCAGCTATCATTTAATAAAAAAAAAAAAAGAATTTTCTATGTGCCAGAGACCCTGTGGCAGCATTATATTGAAAAGACCTTTAAAATTTAAACATACACAAAGGTAGATAGATAGAACAATATAACAGACTCCTATGTACTTATCATTCAGTTTTACCAAAGTACGACATTTTGCTGATCTTTTTTCATCTGTCCTTTCCATGATTTGTATTTGTAAGGGATGGTGGTGGGGAGGTATTTTAAAGCAAACCCCAGCATCATGCTATCATAAATACGTCCATATTTGCAAAAATTTGGATTTCTAAAACATTTTTGACCAGAAAGAGATTAGTAACTTTTAAAAGACTCAAACCCTGTAGTTAGTACTTTATCATTTAATAAAGATATTTGTCCCACAGCAGGTTGAATAGTTTTGGAAAACATTATATGCTTATCTTTGGTATGAAGTGATGAAATGTTAATAAGCATTTCATAGAAGTTGCATTACAAGATACTCATCAATATTGATTGAACTAAAGTAGGTTATGGTTTTTATGAGAGTATTTGTGTGTGTGTGAAGAGAACAGCATTACATTTTAAAAATGTCTATACACATACATACTTGCAATGAGAAAACACAGTGCATATATCTTTCAGTCACACATTGCTCTCTGTAAAGTCTAGAAGCAATGATAATGCAGAACACTGGTGAAATTTATTACTTTATGATGAATTTATGATCTGGCAGAAAAATAGAGAATGGTTTGATTAGAGAAGCAATCAGGAAAAGACAGAGAGGCAGGTCCAAAAAGGTCTTGAACAGAGAGGAACAGAAGTCCACGTGTTAGGAGGGCTCTGTTTACTCACCCTCTGATGTGCTTCCACTGTGTCCTAGGACAGGCCTGGGATTGCTTCCTTGGGTTCCTTGTTGCCATACTTGCATGCAAAGCCTATTCTGATTTTGCATTTCTTCTTGAATCCTAGTCCTTTATTTCATAACAGAATTGTATACTATAGTGTTAAGCAGAAAAAGACCTGAGAAAACACCTGCTTCAACCTGCTCTCCATTTTAGAGAAGGAAGGCTAAGGCCCATTGACTTGCAAACTTACAGAATAAGGGTTACCATCCATCCTTGTTCTTGACTGCTAGCCTAGTGGTCTTTCTACTCCACCATGAAGCCTCTCCATGTTGTTTCATATGTGTATTCTACAGGTAGTTCGAGCTCAAAGGAAATGAAGTGAACTTCTGGGGCCTCAAATTAAGATTTTCTAGAATACTACTTTAAAATGAGTAAAATAAACATTATTCCTGGCCTAATTTTAAGGGTAGAACACTCTATTATTTCAAGTAAAGATGTAGTTCACTTGCAATAAAAATAAACTTTTTATTTATTTTTATTTTTATTTTTTTTGAGGCAGAGTCTCAAGCTATCCCCCTGGGTAGAGTGCCGTGGCATTACAGCTCACAGCAACCTCCAACTCCTGGGCTTAAGTGAGTCTCTTGCCTCTGCCTCCCAAGTAGCTGGGACCACAGGTGCCTGCCACAACACCCGGCTATTTTTTGGTTGCAGCCGTCATTGTTGTTTGGCGGGCCTGGGCTGGATTCGAACCCGCCACCTTAGGTGTATGTGGCTGGCACCTTAGCCACTTGAGCCACAGACACCGAGCCAATTTCAAACTTTTTAAAGAGACAACTTTACTTTACTCTAAGAATGGTTTGAACAACCTGTACTCTTGCGTAACTGTGTTGCATGGGACACACAATTTATGTGAATTCATCTAGTTAGAATGATGAGTGACACACACACACACACTAAGTTCCATAACAGAAGCATTAACCACTAGTAATCGTTTCCTGGGAAAGTCAGAGAGGACAGTGTCTTGGACCTGACATTTGAGCTGAATTTTTAAAGAAATATTTTGCCCGGGATAGTGGAGAAGAGTGTTCCAGGCAGGGGAAACAGCATGTGCAGAAGCATAGAGACGTGTTTTATTCAGAAAAGAGGAAATCCTTTGACTCTAAGAGCCTCAGATGTTTTGGGTCACTCCTAGAGTTTGAGCCTGTTCTGGATGGAGTAGGAGATGGCTATCATGAAGACTCCTCATCCTAACCACCTTGGCCTGCTCTGCTTGCTTTCTTATATACTCACTTAGTTCTCTCAGGGAGCAGAGAGCCACCTTGGCCACCCTTACTTGGTCTCTTGACATCCATTTCATTCAACGTTGGATTCACTTCAGATCTAGCTTCACTGTCTAGTCCCTTTGCACTCAACCTATGGCAGTGTTTTTCATATATTATGAATGGTGCATTAAAACAGTTTAAATGGAATTTTCTTAATAATTTTGAAAACAATTTCTTAATAAAAATTCTCCAAAAACACGACTGCTAGGGCAATGCTTGTGGCTCAAAGGAGTAGGGCGCCGGCCCCATATGCCAGAGGTGGCAGGTTCAAACCCAGCCCCAGCCAAAAACTGCAAAACAACAAAACAAAACAAAACAAACAACAACAAAAAAAACCCCATGCCTGATAAAGATTATTACGGTTTTCATTGCTATTGTAAGTTACCATTTGGTGTAATGGTTAAGCACATTGAAATCAGATTTTGACTTGAAACTGGCTATGTTTGGCAGATCTGTGGCCTTGTTTGGGAAACTTATTTAAACTCATTGTTTCTTCAGGTAAAGCATTTGGTTTAGTGACTGGTATGTTGTAAAGACTCTCTCTTTCTCTCTGGCTTTCTCTGGACCACTCTGCTGGGGTGTAAGTGAGGGATGAAGAAAGAGAAAAGCTGCATGGCGTGGTGCTCATTTGCACTTGGATTCTTCTTTAAATGTTCTCCAAAGACATCTGGCATCTTTTCTAATTTGCAGCTTGAGTGTGTGAACAGCTCAAGATTAGACATTATGTTTTCTTTGTTTCTCTTTCTCTGTGGCACTCGGGACTGACTGCACAAAGGGATGAGCCATGTAAATATTTTTGCACCTTATCTTAGCCAAGAGGCCGAGAAGTGATCATGTAAATATTTTCGATTAGCAGGGCAGGGCATCCTGGATGTGAGTCTGACTTTTCCTCTCCTGCTGGAGGGAGTGCTGATTTAAACCTAAGCCCATGGCAGCAGCTGCCTTAGAATTCAACTGTGTACAGGTCCTGGGGCCTGTAATGTCACAGATGGATATGTGTGTGTGTAAACATACATATACATATATGTATACACATATACACATATTATGTACATACACACACACTTAGAATCGTCTACAAACATATGATGAATTAAGCATTGGTGTTAGGTGAGGGAGAAAGTGTTGAAATATTTGTTATTTGTCTAATCCATGGAGCTAGAGCTTTGTATCAATTAAAATGATAGTCTTTTTTTCTGTTCATCTCCCAAATCCCACATTTATCATTCCTATTCCAATATTAAATATTTCAAATCAAGTATTTTCTCAAATTAAATATTCTCCTTTATTTCTGTAGGGCTTTGAAATTTACAAATTTCTTTGATATTCATTACCTTGCAGAGAACCAAAAGGCACTAAAGACATACTGATGAATCAGGGAATGAGTTTCATCAATTGCTCAAAAGAGACCTAAAGATAGGCAAAGTATTAATATTGACTATCATTATTCCCATTTCACAGATGTGAAAACTGGAGAATTAAACCATCTTGCTCAGACTCTTACAACTAATAAAGGGCATGGCCAGGATTCAGTTTAAGTCTTCTTATTTCCAAATCAGTGCACTTTGTACTACTATCAGCAATTACAGGAAAGACATTTTTAAAACTCCAGTACTTAATGGGGGAAGATTGTATTATTGCAATTAATTCTTCTGCTCTTATACCAGATAAAGGCTTGATGATGTTTCTAATTATGATTCATTTATATATCTTCTCCATATTATAATCTTTAGACTAAATTTAGTCTTAACTGTAAAATACATCATGCCCTCAGAAATATAAGAGTGGAACATAGCTATTGATTAAATCCAATGCTAATGAAGTAATACATTCAGCATGTATTAAATTTGTTACCCAGCTAGATTAGCATACATGCTATCTTCTTAGCTACCATCTGTTTCTCATACTTCACTGAAATCACCAGTGAAACTATGACTAATAAAATTGGTTTAGAACCAAAATTCAATAAAAGCAAAGTTAATTACATGTTTGTAAGAGAATAAGCATACAGTTAGATCAATATGCAAATTGTGACCTTCAATGTTTTTTCTGTCTTCTTTTAAGCCCTTAGTCTTGCAAAGATTAATTTACTACCTAGAACTTCATTTTATGAAGCCACTAGGAGTTAGATAACTAGATTTTTAATTGTTCATATCTGTCCATGTATGTATACATAGACTTATGTTATACATGATATACTTCTCTACCTTTTCAGTGTTCCAACTTTGGAAATAATGGATGAGACAAATAAATATGTTCAATTTCATGTTAACAAAAGAGCAGACCAAGTTAAAAAATTAAATTCATATCAACATTTTCTAGGAACCGTGGTTTAGATACTATCTTTTTTTTTTTTTTTTTTTTTTTGAGACAGAGCCTCAAGCTGTCCCCCTGGGTAGAGTGCGTGGCATTACAGCTCACAGCAACC
>NW_003852423.1:9005070-9147302 GCF_000181295.1 Otolemur garnettii | reverse complement strand
GCCTCAGCCTCCCAAGTAGCTGGGACCACAGGCGCCCGCCACAATGCCCAGCTATTTTTTGGTTGCAGCCGTCATTGTTGTTTGGTGGGTCGGGGCTGGGGATTCGAACCCGCCACCTTAGGTGTACGTGGCTGGCGCCTTAGCCGGTTGAGCTATAGGCGCTGAGCCAGATACTATCTTTAATGCTGCGCAGAGTACTAAGTTAAAAGTAAGACATTTTCTAGCCCTTAAAGAGTTTACAATGGAACAGCAGAAGAAATAGTGATGGTCACAAGTAACAACTTAGTGTTTGTTTTTAAAGAGAGACACAAACACAAGCAATGGAATGAGAAATAGATGAGAGACATGAACAAAAAGCAATAGAATGGAAAACAGAGAGAGGTATCCATATGTGGGAAGGCTTTCTTAAAGAGAGAGTCTTTGATCTGAACTTGAAGGATGTGTCGCACTTTCATTGGAGGGAGCGGAAAGGCAAGGTTAGGTGGAAGAAATAGCAAAAACAAAGGCACAGAGAACACAGGGCAAGCACAACTGAGGAGTAGGGAGGAATAGCCAGCATCATACTCTCTAAACACAGCCAAAGAACCTGTGGCCCCGTAATGATATTATGACATTGGCTTAGTTAGCATAGTGGATAGCAAATGAATCCTGAAACTCATTATTAGGTTGGAAATGGCTGGTTATAATTTCCTTCTTTATGGAAATAACTGCAAATCACATAAATCTCCTATGAACCCAAACTAAATGTATCACCAATTTATTTTCCCCTGAGATCTCAAAATGTTTATAGCCACTCCAGCACCCCTCCTCAGGAGACGAAGTGTGGTAGAAAGAAAGAGTGGCCAGGGATAGTGGTCTTCCCTGATTGAATTAAAATTTTACAAAAGCGTATGACCATGTAAACACATGGATAGAAGCTTCAGCTTCATTAGTTTTTATGGTAAATCAGCTTGCTCGTGACTCGGGGGCTAATCGCCTTTCTATGAATTCATGGAATGCTTTTTCCAGAAGTGCTCCTTAAATGCTTGCTTTTAAATTAGAGCAGAATTCCCAAATGTTTCTGAAGCTCTTCATACCCACTTGTAGTAAACAGGAGCATCTGAGCCCATAGGCAGTGTCAAAGTCAAATAACATACAGAGAAGAGTTTCAAAAGAAAATGTTTTATTTGAGAAAACAGATTTGTAATTTGGGGAATGTACACAGACCATGATGGTTTTCTGTAAGTCTGAAAAAAAGAGAAAAGGTTGGAGTTTTATTAGAAAGAGAATGGCTGCCTACGATTCTGAAAGAAAACTTGATTGGCACTGTGGAAGTTGATGGGCATGGACAAGCTGGTTGGTGAGTGACAGGAGTCAGTAAAACTAGTCTTAGAGTTATGGCAGTGTGTTTCAGCAGCACTAGGTAAGACTGGTCTGAAGGTTAGCGCAAGTCATTTCAGCAACTGACTTGTAAGATAATTCCTGGGCAGCTGCTTATGCCCCAAATGCTTTTCTTTTCCTCCCTTTCTGGTCTTTTGACCTTAAATTAATTGGGCATGACAAGATAATTCTAATTTATATAATTATAGCAAGAATAAAGTAGGCAGTCAACCTTGAGCTTCCTGTTTGCACTCAAGCTACTAAAAGGTTTACTTTCAACCAGTGTAGATTACTTATTTATATTCTTGTTAAAGGTGGACCATTCTCTTTAGTAAAGTATCACAAGAGTGGAAAAGCAAGCCTGCAGCGTACTCAATACTAATATGAAACCAGTAGATGAACTAATCCATGTCCACACAAGAGAAAAACTCAAGTTTAATTCAAGTTGGGAGGAGGGGGAAGGAGAGAGGGCAGCGAAGGGAGGAGGGAGGAGGATTGGGGTGCTCCCACCTAATGGGCACAGTGTAAGGGTATATGGCACACCTCCTGGGTGTGGGGCACAACTACAACAGGGGCCTTACCTAACACGTGCAATTATTATAACCAAATCATTTGTGCCCTCATATTAATCTGAAAGTATATGTATATTTTTTGAGACAGAGTCTCACTATGTCATCCTTGGTAGAGTTCTGTGGTGTCACAACTCACAGCAACCCGTCTTGGGCTTAAGCGATTCTCTTGCTTCAGCCTTCCAAGTAGCTGGGACTACAGGTGCCCACCACAATGCTCGGCTATATTTTTGGTTGCAGTTGTCACTGTTATTTAGCTGGCCCCAGAGGGTTTGAACCTGCCAGTGTAGGTACATGTGGCCAGTGCTGTAACGGGCCCCAAGCCTAATCTGAAATTTTTAAAAAAGAATGGACTACTTAAGAAGAAGAAAAAAGAAACTGTTTCTGCTATTTTGATTGCATTTTGTTCTTAGGAAGTCTTAGAAGTTGAAATAGTTTGTTTAATTTCCAGATAATTTGAGATTCTTTTCTTTGCTTTCTTTCTTTTTTGAGATTCTTTTCCTCGGCTCTCTTTCTTAGTTTAGTTTTCTCTATTATTTTCTTTTCATGCAAAAGAAAACTTACTTTTTTTAGATTAATATTCCAAGGTCATTTTCCTTTTCATGCCAATTTGTAACCTGGAATAAAGAACTTCCATTGTAAAAGCTATCAGCTATCTGAGACCCTTTGTGCTACAGAGAAATGTTGTATTTCGAAAGAAACAAGTAACTTTTATGAATGTCTGTACACTGGCTGAGACTGACTTCCCAATAGAGTCCATTTAGCTCCTTTGGCCTGCTGGGCCATTCTATGCCTTCTGCCTGTAACCCTGTAACCATCAAATGGCTTGTGCTTTCTATGCAGACAAACGTTATCTGAGATAGTTACATGGGGTTCTATTTTGGGTGGCAAGAGAGAACCATGAAAAGAAATTCATTAATTCCACAAACGTTTTAGGAGCACCTATTTGAGGTAAGTTCTATATTTAGTTACTGGAAACATGAATATGTAACTAATTATATAGTTACATATGTTCTGTAACTATATAGCTACTGCTGTAAAGAAACTCAGTATCTAAAAACAGGTAAACACAATATCATAGGATAAATTCTATTGAGGAGAAAAGTGCAAAGCACATGGTCACTTTGCTTTGTGGAGATAGGGAAGACTTCGCTGCAATGGTAGCCTCAAAGGTAGGACTTAAAGGATCCATGTGACTTTCTTAAAAAAAACAATGGGGGGGCGGTGCCTGTGGCTCAAGGAGTAGGGCGCTGGCCCCATATACTGGAGGTGGCAGGTTCAAACCTGGCCCTGGCCAGAAAACCCCCCAAACAAACAAACAAACTAACAAAAAAAAAAAACAATAGGGAAGGCATTCTAGGCAGAAGAAATAACATATGCCAAGACTCTTTGGAGATGGGGAGTTCTCAGAAAGTGAGAAATATGGTATGGTGGGAGCATGTGGGGAATAGTGGGAAATAGAACTGGGAAATTAGGTGGAGGCCAAACTGTAGCTAATAAGGTTACACTGTGAAAGGCAGAGAAAAATTAAACTTGAGGATTATTTC
This sequence comes from Otolemur garnettii, assembly GCF_000181295.1. Classification (NCBI taxonomy): domain Eukaryota; kingdom Metazoa; phylum Chordata; class Mammalia; order Primates; family Galagidae; genus Otolemur; species Otolemur garnettii. The sequence continues at coordinate 9,143,827 of NW_003852423.1, read as the reverse complement.
TAAAGATTCCTTTGCATATGATCCATTTAGAACAGAACTAAAATTTTATCACTTAATGTAATCTGTATTATCCTTTTGGATTATAGATAAATCACTTCATGTTTTCTTATCATCTATAATTATTACAGGGTAAGGGTAAAATTTATTGACTAAGTTTTATAGATGTCAATTACAAAATACTACATTGTCTCGTCTTCCTTTATGTTAGAAGAATAGTTACACATATGAATTGGTTTTTTTTTTTTTTTTTTTTTTTTTGCAGTTTTTGGCCGGGGCTGGGTTTGAACCCACCACCTCCAGCATATGGGGCTGGCGCCCTACTCCTTTGAGCCACAGGTACTGCCCACACATATGAATTGTTACAGTAATAAGGAGCAAACTGAGGTGTTTTGAAAAAGCATTAAGATTTTTTTCTGTGCTATTTTATTTTTGTGAGCAAAACCCTCACCCCATGACTTAATTTAAATTCTATATTAGATTGGGTACAATTTATTGATGGGTATAGTGAAAATATACCTCAGCTTTGACAAAGTAAAGACTATGTTTTCTTTTAACCCATAGACAAAAATCTTAGAAGGAAGAACAAATTACCAATCTGAGAATTTTTTTTTTTTTGAGACAGAGTTTCACTTTGTCACCCTTGGTAGAATGCCATGGTGTCATAGCTCACAACAACCTCAAACTCTTGATCTCAGCCTCCCAAGTATCTGGGAATACAGGTTCCCGAACAATGTCCGGCTATTTTTAGAGATGGGGTCTCACTCTGGCTCAGGCTGGTCTTAAACTTCTGAGCTCAGGCAATCCACATGCCACGGCCTCTCAGAGTGCTAGGATTACAGGCGTGAGACACTATGCCTGGCCTCAATCTGATAATTTTTAAAGCCAGTCCTCTTTTTTTCCCAGGCTGGATAGTAAATATGTAACATAGAAAATAAATAAAAAAAACCAAAAAGTTTTTACTGAATATTATAAAAGGTTGCTAATTATCAGTAAGTGGGAAGTGGAATAGCAGATGCCTGTCTGTATTTATGAAAACTCTGAAGGTTGTAAAACAAAAATGTTATTGCTTCTGGTAAAAGAAACTGAATAAAATTTATGCTGAATCTCACATTACTATTGAAATAATAGTAATATAGTTATATAGTTCTTGCAAGAACTATAGCTTTACCACCAGTCTTGTTAGGTATAAAAGTATTTATCTAAATAGTATTCACTGAATGCTTATTGTGAGCATACTTGGTACTGTGGAAGGTTCTGCAGAGTACACACAAATGAAAAATTAACTTACAGTACAAGACACTAGAAAACATGCCAAAAAATGAGCTGTAATTATGTGCCAAAGATGTGATGAAACGTAAGTGCTACAATCCACAAGAAGAGTCCTAAGAATGAGTATTAATATTATTTCATTTTAAATGATATTTTACATAAATGATATCATAATGTAAATCTCATTCTATAATTTGTTTGTCTCTTAGACACAGGGTCTCACTCCGTCACCCACGCTGTCTTGCTTTGTGGCCCAGGGTGATCTTGAACTCCTGGTCTTAAGTGATCCTCCTGCGCCGGCCTCCCAATGTACTAGGATTACAGGCATAAACCACTGCACCCAGCCTATATCTGTGTTTTTAACTCAAAACTATGTCTTGGAGATCTTTCTGTGTTAGTGTATGAAAAAATTGACATCATTTCTAAAGTTGCACATTACTTCCTGGTATGTATATACCATAGTCCGGTCAGCCATTCTTCTCTGTTGATTGGCATTTAGTCCATTTTTAATATGTAAATGGTTTTTAAAAGGCCTGGAGCATACAAAGGGTTAAAGTGAACTTTAGCTTTATGTGTTATGTTTAACTGTTTTTTAAATAAAGAGGCTATGTAATATATTAATGTATTATTTAATAACACTTATTTTAGAACCATCATTTAACATTTATTTGCCCTCTACTGCCATCACCCTTACAGCTTGCTGGTCAACCTGCCCTACCTCTGCTACACACAGCCAGCCGGCAGGTTGGTAAGTGTCTCAGCCTTTCACAGGGCATTTATATCCTTGGGCCCTTGCGCTTTTCTTAAACCCAATCCATTTGAAGAAGATTTATTTCCTTTACTTCCTTGCTGTTAGCCTTTATTGTCTCCAGTATACAGAAGGGAATGTGCATTTTAATTCTCAGTGTGGTTGCTTTTCTAAACAATAAATCTTGATTTAATGCTATTGTGTGGTTAAGTTGACCTCTCTCTTTCATCTTTTTTGTAAGAAATTCTTATCAAAATTTAGTTTTCAACATAAATTTCATCTTTGATGGTGTTCATTTAGAAAAAATCAGTTTTTAACATATTATATGAACTCAAATTGGCTTATGTTTAATAACACACTAAGGAAAGAACACTACCAAGCACCAACACTAAAAAGTCTAAATAGAAACAGAGTTGCAATTAAATTTTCTGGGCCAGTCTCTTTTCATACTGTATTTTCAAAGTCATCTACTTTCCTGTTAGATAAAGATATAAAGAAACGAAAAGTAGTCATTTCAAACAAAGGAGGCACATATAAATGTTTTGGGGCTTGTCTGAGACTTTTTTCCAGAAAAACAGCTGATGGCCATTGTAATACTTGTTAAAAAGAAACAATAGTTCCTTTCCTCTCAGCTTCACTTCAGTAAATTAAGGCGAGTTGACAAAAGTTGGAGTATTTTTTTTTCTAGGCATAAGATAAAATGATTGGTCTCTGTAAATAAAATATTAGAAAATACCATTTAAAAATTGCCTTCAGAGTACAGTAGTGTCCCCTCTTAACCACAGTTTTATTTTCTGTGGTTCCAATTACCTTAGGTCAACTGAGGTCAGAAAATATTAAATGGAAAATTATCAGAAATAAATAATTCTTTAATTTTAGATTGCATGCCTTTCTAAGTATCTGATGAAATCTGGTGCCATTCCTGCTCTATCCAGCCCTTTGTCCAGCTGGTCCACCAGGTATCTGTTACCTACCCGTTACTCACTTAGTAACCATCTTGGTTATCAGACTGACTGTTGTATTGCAGGACTGTGTTCAAGGAACTCTTGGTTTACTTTATAATGGCCCCAAAGTGCAGGAGTAGTGATGCTGGTTATAATTGTTTTATTTTATCATTACTGATTGTTGTTAATCTCTTACCATGTCTAATTTATAAATTAAACTTTATTATAGGTTTATGATACATAGATGCATACATATAGGAAAAAACATAGTCTGTATAGGGCTCGGTACTCTGTGGTTTCAGGCATCCACAGATAGATGGATCTTGGAACGTATCCTCTCAAGTAAGGGAACTGCTGTATTTCTAAAACTCTAACACAACAAATATTTGTATATTTGAGGCAGAAGTTTAGCAGAACAAATTTTAAATTAAGCATTTCAGAGGATAAACTCATCTTTTCTTTGCTGTTTTAGGAGTTGTTTTGGAAATGCTCAGGTACCACACACTGAAGAAAAGATAATCTGTAGTAATCCTGACAGTTTACTCCAGAGCTTTGCTTTTGGAAGTTTTTGTTATTGTTGTTATTTTTCATAATAAGAGCAGACTTCCTTCCAGTTTATGGTTGTAGAAACTCCCTGGGAATGTGTTTATAACTGTTAATTTTTTTAGCAGGATAAATTTTATTCCTTACCTTCTCATTGCTGTGTATAGAGAAAATAAGAAGCAGGTAGAAAGAAGGAAGGTACATGCAATAACTAATCTAAATGAGAAGTAACATGATCATTGAAATCCGAAAGGCAGGGAGGGTTCGATCTTTGGGCTCACCTATAATTTGTGCACCATAAATGTGGAAGGAAGTCAGCAGGGGCTTTTTAATGACAGTGCTGTCTATAACAGTATCATCAAGCAAGACATTGGCATAAATCATTGGCACTCTGCAAAGTGTCACTTCTGTCAACCTTCTGGTGATGTGATCTTTAGTCTTTCAAATCCATAGACTGGCATTTGGATCAGCTAAGCATCTTACATCCTGTCTTGCATATTAAACCTCTTTTAGCCAATATTGCAATGCTGAAGTAATGCATGTTCTAAAATATTTTTAAGCAACTGGCCTAATAACTAAGCATTGCTTTCGGTGTAGCTTGCAGACTTTCCTGTTTGTTTGCAAATGCAAGTCAGGCTGTTATTCATTTTAGGAAGTTCCCAAGAAAAAGAAGATAATGAAGCAGTGGTGATTGTTATATCCTTTCAAAGGACTTTTATTAATAAAGCTTTTATTTTAAGTTCAAAGGTAGTTTACTTTCAGTTTCAGGTTAATTGTTCGGTTTAACAATCACTTGTTAAAGCAGTTGATTTGCAGCTCGATGAATTTTATAAAAACAGGAAGAATGACATTGATAAACATAATAAAATTACTGTTGGCTATATCAAATAAAATTAACCTGTATCTGTACATAATAAGATGGAAAACCTGGGTGATTTACTTTAATTTAATTTGAATGAATTCTTGCACTCAGTAGGATTGCTACCTACCTCCATCTGTGGAGCCAAAGTTCTATAGAATTTGCACTAGTGTTTAGTGCAGCAGTTCTCAACCTGTGGGTCGCGACCCACAGGAATTGTATTAAAGGCTTGCGGCATTAGGAAGGTTGAGAACCACCTTCCTAATGGTTTAGAGGTTCTGAAATTAAATTGAAAAATACCTTGAAAAACATAAACATCATCATCATTTTCATAAATTTTATGTTCTGAGTATACTATTTTGAGAAGACTAAATTTGGAGTAACAGTGCTCTAATTATAGTAGATCGGCATTGCAATTTGGGGTTGGAACACTGCTGTAATTTCATGTTTTAAAATAAAAACTTAATTCTTTAAGAGTAGTTTTAGGTTCATGACAAAATTGAGAGGAGGGTACGGAGGTTTCCCAGGTAGCTCCTGCCTCTACACATACATACAGCTTCCCCCATTATCAGCAGCCCCCACCAAAAAGTACACTTGTTACAATTGATGAACCTACATTGACATATTATTTGAAGTCTGCTTACATTGGGGTTCTGCCTTGGTGATGGATATTCTGTCGTTTGGGGAAAATGTAAAATGATGTGTTTCTACCGCTATAGTGTTGCAGAGTATTTTCACTGCCTTAGACGTCCTTTGTGCTTTGCCTGTTCGTCCCTCCCTCCCCACCAACCCCTGAAATTCACTGATCTTTTAACCGTCTCCATGGTATAACTTTTTCTAGATTGTCATGTAGTTGGAATCATAAAGTATGTAGCCTTTTCAGATTTGTCTGTTTCACTTAGTGTGCTTTTAAATATCTTCTATGTCTTTTTATGGCTTGATAGCTTATTTCTTTTTAGTGCTGGGTGTTATTCCATTGTCTAAGTGAATCACAGTTTATTTATCCATTCATCTACTAAGGACATCTGAGTTCCTTCCAGGTTTTGGCAATTATGAATAAAGCTGCAATAAACATCCATGGGCCAGTTTTTGTGTGGACCACAAGTTTTTACCTCCTTTGGGTAAGTACCAAGGAGCATGATTGCTGCTGGATCGTAGATTGTGTTTAATTTTATAAGAAGCTGCCAAACTGTCTTCCAAGGTGGCAGTACTATTTTGCATTCTCATTGGCAGTGAGTGAGAGTTCATGTCGCTCCACGTCCTTGTTAGCATTTGGTGTTGTCAGTGTCCTGGATTTCGGCTGTTCTGATAGGTGCATAGTGGTATTTCATTGTTGTTTTAATTTGCATTTGCCTGACGAGGTATGGTGTGGAGCATCTTTTCTTTTTTTTCTTCTTCTTATTTTGTTTTTATTAAATCATAACTGTGTGCATTGATGCATTTATGGGGGTCGGTGTACTGATTTGATAGATGATGTGAAATGCTTACATTGAACTGATTAACACATCCATCACAATTATACTCTTCATCTTTTCATATACATATTTGCCGTCTTTATTATCTTCACTGGTAGAGGTGTCTGTTAGGGTCTTTGGCCCATTTTTTAATTGGCTGTTTTTTATTGTTGAATCTTAAGAATTATTTGTATGCTTTGGATATTAGTCCTTTATCAGATATGTCTTATGCAAATATTCTCTCGTTCTTCTGAAAGTGCCTTTCACAAAGCAGAGAATTTTAACTTTAATGAAGACTCGCTTATCAGTTCTTTGTTTCAGGGACAGTGCCTTTGGAGTCATACTTAAAAAGTCATTGCCAAATCTAAGATGATCCGCATTTTCTCCTATGTTAGCTTCTAGGAGTTTTTTAGTTATGCATTTTACATCTAGGCCTGTGATCCATTTTGAGTTAATTTTAGTGAAGAGTGTAAGGTCTGTGTCTATATTCATTTTTTGGCATGTGGATATTTAGCTGTTCCAGGATCATTTGTTGAAAAGACATCTTCTTTCATTGTATTGCCTTTGCTTCTCTATCAGAGATGACTTGACTGTGTTTCTGTGGGTCTATTTCTGGGTTTCTATTTTCTATTCCATTGATCTATTTGTTCTTTCACCAATACCATACCATTTTGATTATTGTAGCTTTATAGTAAATCTTAGAGTCTGGTAGTGTCAGTTATCCAACTTTGTTCTTTTTCTTCAATATATGTCGGCTATTTTGGGTCTCTTGCCTCTCGGTATAAACTTTAGAATCAGTTTGCCAATATCCCCAAAATAACTTTCTAAGATTCTGATTGAGATTGCATGGAATCTATAGATCGAGTTTGGAGGAAGGGACAACTTGAAAACATTGAGTTTTATAGGCTGATGATAATCAGTATAAAAAAATTGACTTTTGCTATCTATGAAAATGGCATATTTCTCCATTACTTAGTTCTTTGATTTATTTCATCAGAGTTTTATAGTTTTTATATAGATCTTGTATATTTTGTTAGATTTATACTTAAGTATTTCATTTTGGGGATGCAAATGTAAATGGTATTGTGTTTTAATTCAAATTTCACTCATTCATTTCTGGTGTCCAGGAAAGGAGTTGGCTTTTGTATATTAACCTCGTATCCTACAACCTTGCTATCATCACTGTTAATTTAAAGTTCTTTCAGAAATAGATACATATTACTTGACAAAGAGAAAATAGGAAGTGTGAACATGCTCCCTGTCTTCATAGAGGTTAGTTTCTTACTACCACCATTACTCCCCACTCCCTGGAAGCTTATAGCCTTTCAGAGCTGTACCATGAATTTATAGTATCGCAGTGACCTTGGAACAATAAAATTTTCCGTTGTGCTTCTCTCTTGAGTCTGAAGGAGAGCAGAAGCAGCAGTCTGCAGACAAGAGGAGTAGTCTGAGACCTGCTGTCCCAATCCAAACTAAAGGAGCTTCTGAATTTTTGCAGGATTCCCAGAGTATCACTGGGACAGCCAGAATCCAATTAATTAGTAATATGAGACATAGAGTGAGAAGCTATTGTGTTCTCTGTGGTCTACTCAATTTCTAGGGGACTTTTAATAATAGAAATACCCTTTAAGGTGCCATAAGAGTCTCAGTAAGACAAGATATAGTCTCAAAAGTTGCTAAATGTTTATTTCATTTTTCTGCCTGCTTACTTGTGGCGTGTTTCCCTTTGAGTCTTGGCTGCCTGGCTCCAAAGTGACTGAACATCAACCAAAACTATAAAATATTGGCTCTTCTGTTCATAATTTTTATTTGTTTTCTTTGTTAGAATGTGTGGACCTATAGGTTTGTTCAGAGCAAATCTTGACTTTGCAGGAAACAGTCAAACCACTCTCTTCCGAAGTTAAGTTTGGCAGAGGAATAGTTTTACTGGGCAAGATACTATACTCCCACTTTCTGTTTCAACCATGTCAGTGACCCTGTGCATAGTTAAAATGGAGAAAAGAAGAAACAACAGAAAATAGTGCTGCAAATAAAACAGATATTTTTCCTTTCTCCAGCTCTGAGGTTGACAGTCTTTGAGATCACATACAAACAGCTCTCCATGTTTCAACCTTCCAATTATAAAATGGGAATGAGCACTCATGTTTGCTGCAGAAAGTGCTAATAAAAAAGGTTTTAAAAATTCCAAATAAAAATACCTGTCAATCTACTGGTTCTGCCCAGATTTAATTGTACATGAAGCTTATTGTGTAATCCTGATTGATCTCTATTCATTCCCCATCTTACCTTCTCTTGGCCTATATTCCAAAAGGGCAGACTCCCTGCAGGGTGGGTTTCCTGGGCTTCTGAATGGAAGTGGGATACTAGAGGACAAGAGGAAGGAAGAAACCCTTGTATCTCTCTCACTCCCTCTGGCACCAGCAGTAAAAGTTAACACTGCCTCCTCCCCTGGGAGGTGGTGCAACAGCTTCCTGATTATTTCAGACCATTATGTAACCAATTTCCTTTGTTTCAGTACAGTAGTCCCTAGTCCCCTTAGCCATAGTTTTACTTCCCATGGTTTCAGTTACCTGCAGTCAATTGCAGTCCAAAAATATTAAATGGAAAATTCTAGAAGTAATTGATAAGTTTTAAATTGCACAATCATTCTGAGTTGCATGATGAAACTTACTCTGTCCTCCTGCATTCTGTCTGGGGTGTGAATCATCCCTTTGTCCCACATATCCACACGATAGACACTACCTACCAAAGTAGTCTTCATCGTCTGCTCCCAAGACCCAGCCATCATCACTGGAATGGCTTGGAGATCTGGGATCCCGCAAAGTGGATAATCCTCCTTCTGACACGTTGTCAAATGCTCAACAGGAGACCACACAGGTATAATTTTATCACATTACATCAAAAGTACATAATATCAACATGCTATCACTGTTAAGGATAGTCTTTACCTCCTGACTGAGGTAGTGTTCATCAGGTTTCTTTTTTTCTGAGACAGAGTCTCACTATGTTGCCCTCGGTAGAGTGCTGTGGCATCACAGCTCACAGCAACGTCAGACTCTTGGGCTCAAGCAATTCTCTTGCCTCAGCCTCCTGAGTAGCTGGGATCACAATACCCGACTATTTTTAGAGACGGGGTCTCGCTCTGACTCAGACTGGTCTCCAATCTGTGAGCTCAGGCAATCTACCCGCTTTGGCCTCCCAAGTGCTGGGATCACAGGTGTGAGGCACTGTGCCTGGCCCCTTCAGGTTTCTCTACTGTGGAGTTAGTCTTTCCCCCATGCCATACCGTAGTCTCTGAAGGAAAAGCATTGTGTAGAACCCACAGTTAAGGAATGGGGAATTATGCTCCACTTCTTTGAAGGAGGGGTACTTAACATAAATTACTGGGAATTCTTCTAATTGGATTATCTGTTCTCCTTATTTATTTAATCATTTATTTAAATCAGTATAGACTTAAACATACTTATTTTATTTAATTGGTCGTAAACCAAAGTAGTACTTCATTTTATTTTTTTCTTTATTTTATTTAACATTTTTTAATTTTATTTTATCTTTTTTTAGAGATAGAGTTTTGCTCTGCCACATTATAAATACTTTTAATACCATCGAACTGTGGTAAAATAAAGTAGTAAATTTTATGTTATTTTACTTTATCAAGACGTCTTGCTCTGTCACACAGGCTGGAGTGCAGCGGCATGATTATAGCTCACTGCCACCTTAAACTTCTGGGCTCAACTGACTGATCCTGCCTCAGGCTGCTCCATAGCTGGGACTACAAGTGTGTGCTTTCAGGTCCAGCTAATTCTTTTTTTCCAGATTAATATGAAGTTACAAACACGTAGGTCACACTGTGTTTGTAGGTCAAGTCCAAGTTGTAGTTGAGCCCTTTGCCCAGAAGGCGTGCCTTATACTCTTACATTGTGCCTTTTAGGTGAGACTGCACAAATCTTCCTCCTTCCTCCCCTCCCCTCCCTTGAATTTAATTGAGTTTTTCTCCTGTGTGAGTGTACAGTTGTTCACCTAGTGTAGCGGTTCTCAACCTGTGGGTCACGACCTGTGGGAACTGTATTAAAGGGCCACAGCGTTAGGAAGGTTGAAACCACTGACCTAGTTAGTGGTTTCATGTTAGTATTAAGTGCATTGTATAATTGCTTTTCCATTCTTGTGTTACTTTACTAATGAGAATGTTCTTCAACTCCATCCAGATTAATGCAAAAGATGTAAAGTCTCCATCTTTTTATGGCTGAATAGTAGTAATGCTATATATATATATACACACACTATAGTGTATATATATATACTGTATATATATATATACTATATAGTAGTGATGGTATATATATACTATATATGTATATATATATACTACTGTGTATTAATCCATTCATGGGTTGATAGGTACTGGGATTGATTCCACATCTTGGTGATTGTGAATTGAGCTGTGATAAACATTCTAGTGCAAATATCTTCATGGTAAAATGCTTTTTTTCTCTGGGTAGATGCCTAGTAATGGGATTGTGGGACCAAAGTTCTACTTTTAGCTCTTTGAGGATTCTCCTTGCTTCTTTCCAAAGAGGCTGTATTAGTTTGCAGGCCTCTGCAGTTTACACAGCAGTGTAAAAACATTCTCTTCTCTCTGCAACCACGCCAGCATCTGCAGCTTTGAGGCCCAGCTAATATTTATTTTTATCTTTTTTTTTGTAAAGACAGGGTCTCCTTGTGTTGCCCAGGCTGGTCTTGAACTCCTGGCCTCAAGTGATCCTTCTGCTCTAGCTTCCCAAACTGGTGAGATTATAGGCATGAGCCATTGTGCCTAGCCACTTTATTTTATTGTTCAAATTGTTCCAGCTCTGAATATTATTGAATCTTTCATTTGGCTCCTATAGCCCTTTGACATATTTGATCATTGTGGGGTATTTGAGTACTTCCTTACTTTCTGGCACTGTAAAATATTCTAGGTTTTTCTTATATATCTCCTGATCCAGTATAAGAATCAGCCATTTTTTCAAAGAGCCTTGATTCCTTTTATTGGAGAATGGCATGAGAACCCAAGATCTAGGCTTTAGATGTGCTTATTGCTACTTGGGTCTCCCCATTCCTCTTTTATTTTATTTGTTATCAGAGTTAACCAATAAATACATCTTCAACATGAGGCTCCAAATTCCTTTTGTTTTCTTTACTCCGTATGATAATTTGTGTGGTAATGATGCTCAGAATAAAAAAAAAAAAAAAAAACAGAAAAAAATAGGTGTTTACATCTAGGTTGGGTCACTTTGGGGACCATTAGAGATTAGGAGATTGGACCAAATGATCTCAAAAGTCACAAGCAGTGCCAAGATTCCATGGCATTTTACTCTAACGGCTTAATGTAGGATACTATCCCACTTACTTTCCAGGTGGCCTGAATAAGAAAGATGAGACTATGCTTGAGGATGGGGAGTATATTAGTCTAGTTGGAAGGGAGAGATTCTTTAAGCAAGTGCTGAGAGATATGGTTAGAAAAGAATATTGGGACTCTGTGTAGGAGGCAGGCTGAGCTGACCTGGAATACCAAGCTACATTCTGTAGATTATGGTGGGCATTTTATTTAAGAAAAAAGGTTCATACATCCAGTGTTTTGTAACGTATATTCTGGAAAGATGATTCAGCGTAAGGTTAGTGATGCAGGGGCAGAGAAATAGTAATGATTGGCCATGTCGTTTGTTGACTCCACTAGGAGTCAGGGCTTAGGGTGCCAATTTCTTTTCTGGTTTTGTTATTGATATACACTACTCATTCTCTTCATTATCTGGTGGACGTAGATACTCAAGTAAATTATGGGAGTATTTTAAATACGTTGTGTAAAATTAAGTCTGAAGTGGACGGTACAGACTCATTTTCCTTTATAATATTCTGCTCCTATTAGATTTCAAGCAATGCTGGGAAGCCCTTGAGGATGTGGAAAAATGGCATAGGTAACCCAATTGTCTCACTGGATGATTGTGTGCATATGTATAATCTCATTGTCTGAGGCTAGAAGATCACAGGAGAGCGAGAACAATTTTGTAGCCTTGGGCAAGAAATATTAATAGACTTTAGCCTTTAGCCTTTAAACTGGCATAATAAATATTGTTCTGTTTATGTTTTCTTTCTAAGTTTGTTATTCCTTACTTCTCCCTTGTACTCTATTCTTCAACTTTTTCACACACACACACAGAAATGTACCCCCCCCATATTATATCTAAACATAAAAACAGATCAAATGAAAAGCAAGGGAAGTAATACCCCAGAGGCAAACCAGAGTACTAAAGGACTTGGCTGCTTGAGTAATAGAAAAATAGAAGTCACTTCTGAGAGAATAGAACAGGATTTTAGGCCACCATGGTGGCTCACGCCTGTAATCCTAGCACTTTGGGAGGCCAAGGTGGAAGTATTGCTTGAGCTGAAGAGTTTGAGACCAGCCTGAGCAACTCAAGACCCCATCTCTACTAATCATAGAAAGATTAACTGGATGCTGTGGTGGGTACCTGTAGTTCTAGCTACTCAGGAGGCTGGGGCAGGAGGATCACTTGAGCCCACGAGTTTGAGGTTACTGTAGCTAGAATGAGGCTGTGGCACTCTAGCCTGGGGTAAGAGTGAGATTCTGTCTCAAAAAAGAAAAAAATTACAAAGGATTTTAGAAGAATGAGCTTAATTAATAAGTCTGATCTGAGGGTGTTTGCTCTTTCCTGCCTTTGCTGATGAATATGAATAGTAAGGACAAAAGACTTTTTTGTTCAAAATGGTGAGGGCAGGAGGAGAAAGTCAAGCCCGTCAGGCACAGTCATGAACATAAACTGTGTTAAGTCAAAGCAAAGGTAAGACTCCCAAAGGTAACTTACTTTATTACCTGTTTGTTGATATAGATGTATGTTTTTACAGTTTTTATTTAATAATTATGACTATTGCTTTTTTGTCAGATGGGAAAAGGTGTCATTTAACCTTCTACAGGTCACCAGGAAAATTGGAAACAGAAGGACTCTTAAATTCGTTAGCAATAACTAGACCTCCCTTCAGATGGTTTCTCTTTGTCATTTCATTACTGTTTCTACTAATTCAGCAGACTATTGGGAAGATGGCATTTTCAGTGAATATATGCTAGGCCTGGAAGAAACTTTGTATTTTCCCACCTTCTGAAGCATCACAGTGTAAGCCTTTGCCAAATAATAAGTGGAAAGGAAGGGGCCATGCAGACATTCTCTGGCTGGCCTCCAGCAATGCTGACAGCACACATCAGCCACTCAGCACTTTTCTAAGTAGCAGCTAATGCCCGGCTATTCAACTTTAACCCAGGAAAAGGAGGTCATCTCAGGAGAGGAAAAGCAAGTCAAAGATCGTGCTGGTGGTCTGCTGTGGAAGGTTGTCTTCTGAGATTTCCTTTAGCACAGTGTCAGCACCCTCTTTGGGGATAGACATGCAAGTGCCTTTCAGACAAGTAATGAAGTATGTGTAGATTCATCAATGCAAGCTAAGACAAAGAATTTTTTTTTTTAATCTCAGAGTATGGGAAGGAATTGTAATAATTAACATTTTTGAGCATTTACTGAATCTTAGGCACTATTCTTAGAGTCTTACATGAATTGTCTCACTTAACCCTTAAAATAATCAGAAGTGCACCTCATTTTTCTCTAAGATCAGGTTCCCTTTTTGATACAGACATTGTGATTAAAATACCACTTTTACAATAATTATTCTACATTATAAAATATTCTATCTGAACTGAGTTTCATGTAGGCTCAAATATGTTTTGTTTTCTGCATAGTTCCTCTTACCGGCATTATTTATTACCATGAATTATGAAGATAGAAAGTGTCCATACCAGGCTGTATCCCATGCACACTAAGAGCCATGGACAAAGTCGGACAATTAAGGTCATGAGCTCATCCTCACAAAGTACTACATACCTCATTGTTGAGTATCACTCTGATCTCTGAGTATGCCTCTTGCAAAGCTGTGCACCGATACCAGTGTGAAGTCCACCTTTCAAAGCATTTTGGAGCTCTTTTTCTGTAATGGCCATCAGTGTTGTTATCATATGAGGTCTGACAATTAAGTTCTTGAACTCATTCTAGAAAAAGTGCTATGGTGTATTTCTGCGAACCAAACTTCGATGTGCTTGATTGATACTTAATACCATTTGGAGTTTTTACAGTCTTGAGCTACATGAAAGTCTCTGATAAATTTTATGGCTCATTGGAGAAGAATTTCAGGCATTGTGGTACAAGGAGAGTGATAATATCAATTAGATGCAGCATCTCAAGAAATACATTAAAGTGATAGTGGAAAATGAGAAATTTTAGTGGAATACTAACTATCAAACTTTTAAGGAGCATTTTATTACTAATTTCAGCTTTAAGAGGCACTTAGGAAATAGTGTTCTAGTAATGAAAGTATTCATAGGATTGAGAGTAACTCTGTATCAACAGTTGATTTTCAAAGACTATAAAACATTAAAATTGAGCTAATGTTGAAGCTAAATTACACATAATTTATTCAAATTTCAGGAATTCTGATCTTATATAAGATAGTATTACATAACTAAAATATCACTGAACTGTAGAGATATGGAGAAGAGGGTCTTTCTTTGCATGTCCTCCCCTTCATAGCACCAGTAGCAATTTAATGTTTGATTGGTTCTGAAGAATTCAAAATACTGAAAAATATTTTCTTATGAGGGTGGGCCCAGGGGCTCATGCCTGTACTCCCAGCACTCTGGGAGGCAGAGAGGATAGGTTGCTTGAGCTCAGGAGGTTGAGACCAGCCTGAGCAAGAGTGTCTCTAAAAATAGCTGGGCCTTGTGGTGGGCGCCTGTAGTCCCAACTACTTGGGAGACTGAGACAAGAGGAGCACTTGAGCTGAGGAATTTGAGAGTGCTGTGGTGTCATAGCTCACAGTGACCTCAAATTATTGGGCTCAAGCCGTCCTCTCGCCTTAGTCTCCCTAGTAGCCCACCACAACACCCAACTATTTTTAGAGACAGAGTTTGTCTAGGGTGACCAGATTTTAACATCAGTAAGGCAGGACAACATGGGAGGGGGCAGGGCAGGGCCTGACAACAATGCAAACTTTGATAAGCAGTTCTCGATAATCACTTCTCAGCAATTATTTGTTATTATTGCAGTTTAACATTATAAAATTAACAAAAATAATATAAAACTCATTCTGGCGAAATAGCTGCATGGCAGCCAAAAACTGTATATTCCCTTCCTGTTCTCCTGCCCGTTTGTGCATTCTTTCCAAAAATTGGGACTTTTTTAAAAAGCTGCAGGATGCGGGACAAAGTGTTGAAAAGCGGGACTGTCCCGCCAAAAGTGGATGTCTGGTCACCCTAGGTTTGTCTCAAACTCCTGAGCTCAAACAATCCACCTGGCTCGGCCTCCCAGAGTTCTAGGATTACAGGGGTGAGCCACCGTGCCAGGCCTACTGTTTAAATCAGTGTCACTACCTTTTCTTAGAGAAGAGTATGTATGGGTTATAGCAAATTCTGTAAGAAGAAAGTAATTGGTGTTAAAATTATCAGCATTTTTATGCTGCTAATGAAGTATTATCCCTTCATTCTACAGAGGATTTTAAAATAGAAAAGTAGCTAAGGAAGCTGGGCACAGTGGCTCTCATATAATCCCAGTGCGGGAGGTCAAGGCGGGTGGATTGCCTGAGCTCACAGGTTTCAGACAAGCTTAAGCCAGAGCCAGACCCTGTCTCTAAAAAATATCTGAGTGTTGTGGTGGGTGCCTATAGTCCCAGTTACTTGAGAAGCTGAGGATCACTTGAGCCTAAGAGTTTGAGGTTTCTGTGAGCTGTGACGCCATGGCACTCTACCAAGGGTGACCAAAAAAAAAAAAAAAAAAAAGAAAGAAAGAAAAGAAAAGTAGCCAAGGAAATTGGTCTGAAAATTTTCAATAACATCTTAATTTGAAATTGCAGTTTGGAGACGACTAATATTCACACTGCTTTTAAGAAATGTTCTGTGTCTACATGTACTCAATTAAAATGCCTGAATTTAGGCCAAATCACTTCATTGTGGTTATATTCCTGGAAGTGCTCCCTTCCCCTGGCTGGCATTTCCAAGAATAATGCTTGCTCAGGGCAATCAGAGAAAAACAAACGGAAACGATTAAAATATTTCTACTAATTGCAATAAACAGTTTTTAAAAAAATGTAAGGAAAACAAATGAGAAATGTTTGCACAGAAAGTAAGCTGCTGAATGAGTTTTTTTCTGGACAGTTATTCTTCCTAAAAGCACAATTTAGAACTGTTGTCACTGACCATTTAGTCGTTTAATGTTAGAAACTAAAAATCTGTAGGCATGAAATTGCACTGATTCGATCTCTCCAGGAAATGTAAAATGGGAAGTGTTAGGCTATGTACTATCTATTACATATAGGAAACATTAGGAAGGAAACAGGCAAAATTCTGTGTCACTGTTTATAACCTCCTAAATGAAAGGAAATATTTCTGAGCATTCTGTTTTTAAAAAAAAGGAGAACAAAACACATTTTTTAAAAAAATCATCTTTATGCTATTTTTGGTAGTATTAATTTTTAAATAACTTAGTCTACAGATTAAAAAAAAAACGGTTGAGCCATCATTATCATTGACAATCTGAGGTGGAAGATGGCCAGTTATTGTGACAACCCTGCCGGTTCGGAAGCCACTGTCCTCTCTTATCTAGGATCATTAGTAGGGGTATAAATCAAATGTGAGTTCTGATACTAGACTTAATAAAAAGTCTGAGGTTTTTTTGGAAAGGTATTCATAAAATAATTCTTACTTTTTGTCATAAGAATGAAGTTTTAAAAAAGTTATTTAAAAAGTCAGACATTAAAGTGAATTTTAATTATTTTTGTAAATGTCTAATTCAGTTTTATTTTATAGAAATACAATGATGATATTTAAAATAATATATTAATAAGCACACATGCTTTATAGTGTACTCAAACATGTGATCTCAAACACTGAACATTGGTTTAGCATTGTGTTTTCAAATGGTTTCATTAAGCTATCCTGAAGTGAGACAGGCAAATTGAAAAACGTGATTTATATCTCTATCTTTCCGCTCGTTGCTAATTTTGGGCATATACAGTAGTCTAATTTTATGTATTGTTTTTCAACAGTATTAGGATGATCAAAGTAACAGCTGTTACAGAAAGTTTCTTTGGAACTTGAGCAATTTAAAATAATGTACCTAAAATACCAGTTTCTCCACTCCGTTTGCCTTAATTATTATCCTCAAGGCAGGTTCTACATCCATCTTTCAGAGAGAGAAAACAAGTAGATGTTTTTATATGCCATTTTAGCTTTGACTAACATTTATACTTTATATTTTAAGTGAGCTGATGAGAAAAAATATTGTTCATGTTCACCAATGAGTTTAAGAAAACGAAAAATTAATGTCATGTTCTTTCCTCTGTTAAAACAAATCTCTGAGATTTTACCATCAGGCTCTGACAGTTAAGAATTAACAAGGGTTTGAAGGATGCTCTTACTGCCATTTCCCCCTTGAGAACTTTGTAAGCTTTGCATGTAAATGCAAACAAAAACTTTAAGGCTTTTTGATCCTGGGGATTTGAAGAAACCTCCAAATCTCCAGAGCAAATTTAAGGATTATAGGGTACAACAAGTAAACATATGAAAGGATGACAAATTAACAGTAAATCTGTAGTATTGATCCTAAACAGGAATATGATGGATTTCTATCTTATGACGACATTGTAGTCTGAGTAACACCCCCACCCCCCAAAATAAATGTCACTAGGATGTATGAGTGTGGGAAGAAGATGGCAGAGGTTTATCTATTGACTGTATTCATATTCATATTCATTAATATGCAAAAGAAAGAACACAGTTCACTCAAAGGCTTCATTTACTATGTCCTTCCTCCTCCCCTCACCTCCACCTCCCCAAAAGAACTTGTTCTTAGTAGAGTGAAATTTGATTCTGATCAGACCTGGGTCACCAGGGAGTTGATATCCCAAAGGCCTTTTTGTTCCCCTTGTGTTAAGATCTGAGTGAGCTGGTATTTAGCTGTGGGAGCATCGGAAGCCTCTTGCTAAGCAAGACAATGACCAGGGCCTGTGGAATTACCATAGCTCCACATAGTAATTGTCATTCTGAGAGATGACCTATGCAATCCCTCTCCCACTTGGTAGCAATGGTAGCAAGTTGACCTGGTCAACCCAGGTTCAAGTGTCATTGATTGGCTGATGATAGACAAGGCAAGACATGAATCTCCTTGACAGTTCACATAAGCAGCATCTTAAATGTATTGCTTACATCAGTCTTTCTTTTTTCTTTTTCTTTGCTCCCAGTTTAGCAACAGTAGCATGCAGGGACCTATCACCTTGTTTGTACAGACTTGAAGCAAAAAAAAAAAAAAAGAAAGTTTCCCACAATCTTATGTAGACATTTCACATTCCACAACAGAGAAGTAGACTGAACCATACAAGGGACTAAAAAGATCAGTTGTCTCTAAGGAAGAGGAATAGAAAATGAACCTGACCCTCTTCCCTTGCAGGTTTTAAATCCTGAGAAAAATGACACTTAATAAGAAGATGGTGCCTCTTTGGAGTTCCTGCATGATATTTACACAAGTCTGCATATGTGAAGCTTGAGAAATATCCTTAATTTTAATATAAAAACCTAGTGGCAAGGAGCATATTTTTGTTTATATGCTGGATAGATACTTTTATTGCCTTCTGTGAACCTTGATGTCCAAACTGAAGGGAAGAGTTGACCAGGCTCAGTGGTAGGTAATAAAAATGACTAAAAATCTAGAAAATAAGATTTGTAAGGAAATGAAAAGTTAACTAATAGTGTCTGGGAAGAGGCCATAATAGTTAACAGAGAAAAATTCTCAGTGAGATGGTGCTTGGGCCCAGAGGAGCCATCTGTGGAACTGTAGAAACTTTGATCTTAAGTTCTAGACCCACTCTTCTAGGTGATATGATCAATAGTATACAACAAAACAGAGTTCACCTATTTTTTGCTCACTTATGCATAGATCCTCCATATTCTAAACTGTACATATAAAGTCTTATAATGTTGGCTGGGTGAGGTGGCTCACACCTGTAATCCTAGCGCTCTGGGAGGCCAAGATGAGTGGATCCCTTGAGCTCAGGAGTTCAAGACCAGCCTAAGCAAGAAGGAGACCCCGTATCTACTAAAAATGAAAAACTGAGGCAAGAGGATTGCTTCAGCTCAAGAGTTTGAGGTTGCTGTGAGCTTTGACACCATGGTACCCTACCCAAGTGACAAAGTGAGACTCTGTCTCAAAAACAGTCTTATAATGTTGATTTACATTGTGATTTTTTTTTTTTTTGAGACAGTCTCACTTTGTTGCCTTTGGTAAAGTGTTGTGATGTCATAGCTCACAGCGACCTCAAACTCTTGGGCTCAAGTGATTCTCATGCCTCAGCCTTCCAAGTAGCTGGGACTACAGGCCCAAAATACCCATCTGTTTTTTGTTTTTTGTTTTTTTTTTAGAGACAGGGTCTCGCTCTTGCTCAGGCTGTTCTCAAACCTGTGAGCTCAGGTAATCCACCTACCTTGGCCTCACAGAGTGCTAGGATTATAGGTGTGAGCCACCATGCCTGGCCCTGCAAATAGTTTCAAAAAGAAAATTTCTTGTAAAAATACCATTCATGGGCAGCGCCTATGGCTCAGTGAGTAGGGCCCTGGCCCCATATACTGAGGGTGGCAGGTTCAAACCTGGCCCCAGCCAAACTGCAACAACAAAAAAATACCATCCACAAAATTTTACAGGATATAATTTCATGTGATAACAGATTAGAAAGAGATCACAAGACAAAAAACATTCAATATAGTTTCAATTGAGGGTTGTTTTTTGTTTAAGTTCTTTTTTCACCTGGCTAAGACCAACCTTCAAAACTTAACATCACAAATAGATAGGCATTCCCAACAATTTTACCCATGTAATGCTGAAAACTTTTAGAGAAATATGTTATGAATATTGAAATGAGAGAAAAGAGATAGATACCTAAGGTAGCAGTTGTAGTTTATGACTGATTAATTAACCTTATGCTAATGCATTATTCATAGGATGAAGTATATTACTTAAATGTCACCCTAAAGATTTAGGTCAAATATGGCCCCTCTTTATCAATTCCAGGTATTTACTCTGTGAAAGAACTTTTTTCTCATGCCTGCATTCTTTGATGTTAGATAGAACTAAAGCTACTTGGAAGTTGGAGCCCCTCAGCTTTCTATCATACAGATGAAGACATGTAAATACATACAAAATACTCAGGCTATAGCTCAGGAATCGCAAGGGCATAATCAGGCAAGGAAACAGAATAAAAGTACCATTCATCCACAAATCTTGATTTTTAGAATACCAAAAATCTCTGACACGACTCTTTGTAATTCAAGAAACCCAGTGAATAAAGATATAAATAAAGGCTATAAATGCAAACATTTACATAGTATATATACCAGTATAAACAAAGCCTATAAATATAAATATTTACACAGTATATACACACCAATATAAACAAAAGTAAGGTACTAGTTAGTAGGTAGCAGTTTCTGAGCAATAGTCCATTGTGCCCAATTGTGTTATTTTCCTAGAAACTCCTATCACAATGATACAGAGTTCTGCTCAGGGCTGGACAGGGACCAATTTTCTCTTTCTTTCTTTCTTTCTTTGTCTCTCTCGCTCTCTCTCTCTTTTTTAGACAGAATTTCACTTTGCTGCTCTGGGTAGGGTGCTGTGGCATCATAGCTCATAGCAACCTCAAATTCCTGGGCTCAAGCAATTCACTTGCCTCAGCTTTCTAAGTAGCTTAGACTACACGTGCCTGCCACAACACCCAGCTATTTTTTAGAGAGATGGGCTCTTGTTCTTGCTTCGGCTGGTCTTGAATATGTGAGCTCAAGCAGTTCTCCCACCTCAGCCTCCCAGAGGGCTAGGTGTGATTACAAGTGTGCGTTACCACACCTAACCCCCCCCCCCCGCCACCATTTTCTAAGTCTACGTGAGCTTGGAAATCAATCTCATTGCAGACTCCATCTCTAGGCATAAACAGGCTCTTTACAGTCTACGTTCTCTGAACAAACATACTCCTACAAAGCAGTCTGACCAATATCTTATCTGGACTGTCTCTTCCAGAGCAAAAACACACCTACTGTCTCTCCCAGAGCAGAAGGACATGCTTCAGGTGGTACCATATTCCTACACAGGGGCAGTTTTGAAATTGATTTCTGCCCATAGGCCCCTGGCTGATAGTTACATATTCCAGACAAACATTCCATCTCCCTGAACCCCCCTGCCTGCAGGATAGAAAAAGCAGTATAAAACCCCCTAGATCAAGGCCCACATGGGCTTCCCACTTGGGTTATCCCCTTCACCACTGCAGAGATTTCTTTATCTATCTTTCTATCAATAAATTTTGTCCTTTCACTTACTCATGTGGTTCATGGATTCATTCCTGAACCTTGAGACCAAGGACTTGGCAGAGAAAGAATTCTGGCTACAATAAGAGATTATCTTCCTATGAGCAGAAACGCAATATGCTAGATGTTAGTTTAAGACACACTGCATGTTCCCAAGAGTTCTTTTTCTATTCCCTCTGTGATGAGAATAAGACAACACAGGGAATGTCCTAGATAAGGTCCGCTGCATCAGCCTAGGTCAAGTACTGAAGACCACTGGAGCAAAACTACAACTAAGCTGCAGTGCACACAAAAAATAAGCAGGAAACAATTTATTTTTTAAGTCTTGAGATTTTTGGAGTTATTATTACTGAATAGTTAGTGAAAGCTGCCAGATATACTTATCAAAAATAAGATATTCAAATGTTTAAGTAAAGTTTCTTAGTAATCTTCATTACTCAACTCAGGATGAATGAGTAATGAAGATTACTAAGAAACTTTAGTGTGGGTATACTGTGTTTGAAGTATTTGTTAGGCCCTGGAAATATCATACCTCATGAAGGTATTATACCACATTCTAGTGTGGGAGAGAGAGAAGAGATGAGAAAAAAAGTGTACAACTTAAATAACTATATAATAATTTCATGAAGGAGATAAAGTACTTTAATGGATAGTAAGTAGGTATGGAGGTTGAAGAAATCTCTTTCTAAAAGGTAATGAAAGTAATGCAGGTAATGAAAGTAATGAAAGATTTTTTTGTTGTTCTTTTTGAGACAGTCTCACTTTGCCACCCTTGGTAGAGTGCTATAGCATCTTAGCTCACAGCAACCTCAAACTCTTGGGCTCATGAAGGATCTTAAGAAGATGACATTTAAACAAACATCTGAAGAATTAGAAGCTGATCTTATGAAGAAGTCAGGGAACAGCAAACACAAAGGGTCTATGTCTCTCTTTAAGTTCACTGCTGACTTCAAGAATAGTATTCTGAGAGATTCTACTGTAAGTCTTTTTAGAAGTTAGACCTGAAGGTGTTCTATCAGGAGTGCATGGGACTGCCTTCCTTATATAGAAAAGAATAGAAAAAGGTTCTTCTCATTTGATTGATGATAGCATGCTGGGTATGAGAATATACAGGGGATAAGCACAAACCACAGTGAAAGGGTAGTTTTACTTTCTCTACCTGAGCAACATACCCAGACAGCCTCCCTGCGAGGCGTTTCCTAGTTAGAAATTTCTTGGGCTCCCAAGAGTACTCTGGAGCAGGTCCCAGATAGTTCAAAATCATATAAATGAAGAAATGTTATAGAGAGTATCAGCTGTACCCATAATTTCCACACCAAAATAGACCTACACTTTCAAGAGTTGACTTCAAACTAGTTTGGGAGGAGTGGACTACTCTTTCTCTGGTGTTGTGTTGGATATTATTTGTCTAATTATGTTGCACGAATGCTCCGATAGAAATGTATTCATCTTGTATGTAGAACAAAGTTGGAGAGCTGCCTGGATGTCTGACCTGATTTCCAAATTCTAGGTACCTCTTATGTTCATATAATCTCATGGGTTTGTGAAGACAGATAGGACTCTCATAGCCACCTGTGCAGGAAGGGAGATAACAGGGAAAGCAATTAAATTCATTTCAATTCAGATGACTTATTCTAAAGTGCCATTCCCCCACCCCTTTCTTTCCCCTAAGGCAGAAGGTACAGGAAAGCAATTCTTGACATGGTATCTTTAAACTCTAAATTCTGCATTTCTGTGATTCCTAACTCAACAAGACAAGTACACTTAGAAATCAAAACTCAAAGCAGGGTTGGGAAGATAGCCAACTCTGCCCATTGCACCTGGTCCCTTAAAAGATAATTTATATATGAGGCAATGAAGGTATGTGTCAGGAGCATTCTCTGTAAAAGGGGAAACATGCTTTTAACTTTTATAGACATAATCTATAGACAGTATCAGATAATTTATAAGTACAACTCCCCAATTTGATACAGTAAACTATTTTATCTGGTCTTTAGAATGATAGAAAGCACACTGCCATATATATATAAAAAACAGCTCTAATATGACAACAACATAAAACAGAAATAGAATGTAAACAGATAATGCATATTGCTCTCAAGAGGGTGATTTGAGAAACAATTGTTACATTCCATGAATAGAGAGAGTGCCTGCAATCTTCTTAGAAGAAGCCATTATAGTCTAATTAGGGATACAGTTAAATACACCTAGACCTTCTGATTTTTCAAACTTATTTTGTAAACAAATTCAAGGCACCACTGAAAATACAGTTATCACATTTATTTGTCTTTAGAAAAATGAGTGTAAAAGAGCGTAGTTTGTGAACCATTTCCTTGGCTAAAATGCTAGTTGCCACAAAGTGACCATTTGGATAAAGAATATTAAAACTGAACAACAGGAATACCAAGCTCAGTATATTAGAGAATAAAATTGCTGATTAAGGCAGTTTTAAATTTGGTTGTCGAATGTCAGTATAAGCCCTCCAATAAAAGCCCCATGTGCAATTCATATAAAATCTAAGACATTTTAAAAAAAATGTGTGCCCTGTTTGAGTGACTTTGAAAGACATTATTTAAAAAATGTGGAGATGTACTGGCTGTCCAGTTAGAGCAATATTTTTATTGTTATTTATTTATAACTATAATATTAATGTGTTCATTTTACCTTTGTTTATATTTTTTAGCCAGAACTAAATACTTGGCACATGGCCTTTTTTCAGATGAGCTGCTTAATCAGATAGCTTATTCTTACATTCACTATCTTACTATATTATCTTCCGTAATATAAACACCCTTCCATTAAATTTTTAAAGTAGTTTTAGGTGATCAAGTGAAGTGGTTAGGATTTAGATAAGTTCTTCTCAGTAGTAAAGAGCTAAACAGTTAAACAAATTACAAGAATTTTGAGTACTTAAAAAAAAAAAACCGTTTTTAAAAACCCCTTCACTTTTACTTACCAACTTGGTGTTTTTTTTTAATTGCTTACCAGTTTGAGTTTAAAATTCTCAAATCAGTGTGTTTATAAACATTATTTGGAAAAATTACTGGTTAAAGTATGCCAAACAGTCAGAAATGAATTTGAGAATTTTTTAAAACGTTAATATCGAATTTAGTTTTTATTTGCTTCCAGGTTATAGATACACATAAATTGAAAAATTAAATTGTCTACTAGCTTTACTTTGATAAGTAGCAGGTCTGCCCTGTCCCTTCCTTTCCTAATCTCTAAAGAAACTACTTTTAGCTCTTTCAGGTATTTTTCTTGGTATTTGACTTTATGTCACTAAATCTTTTTTTTTTTTTTTTTTTTGAGACAGAGACTCTCACTTTGTCACCCTCAGTAGTGTGCTGTGGCATCATAGCTCACAATAACCTCAAACTCCTGAGCTCAAATGATTCTCTTGCTTTAGCCTCCCAAGTAGCTGAGACTACAGGTGCCATATCTTTTAACAGCTTCCTGAAACATTTTTGAGACCTTAAATGATTGAAATCCATCATTCTGCCTTCACATTTAGTTTGTAAAATCTATAATTTTGAAGGCACTTCTCCATTGTCTGCTAGCTTCTATTATTTCTACTGTGTAATCTGATACCATTCTTGTTCTCAATCTTCCATATTTAAAAAAAATCTAAAATCTGAATTTTTTCCCCCCATCTGAGGTCTGAAAATTCATAGTAGTTTTGTTTGTTTGTTTATTTTTAAAGAGAGATGTGGATCTATTTGTATCCATTGTTCTGGGTATTCCATGCATCTCTTCATTCTGGAAACTCATGTCCTCCAGTGCTGAGAAATTTTCTTTCCTTCCTTCCTTCCTCCCTCCCTCCCCTCCTTCCTTCCTTCCTTCCTTCCTTCCTTTCTCCACTAAGTCTCACTCTGTCACTCTCAGGAGAGTTCTGTGCTGTCATACCTCAAAATCTTGGACTCAAGCAATCCTTTTGTCTCAGTCTCCTGAGTAGCTGGGACTACAGGCACCCAGCACAATGCCTGGCTATTTTTAGAGTGAGGGTCTCACTCTTGCTCACGCTGGTCTCCAACTTGTGGCCAGTTGCCTTGGCCTCCCAGAGTGCTAGGAGTACAGGCATGAGCCACTGCACCTGGCCTCCTGAATTATTTTTTTTATTGATATCTTCCAGGCTCTTTTTGGAACTCCTGTTATCAGATTTTGGATGTTATGAATTGCTCTTCTTCCTTTATTATCTTTCCCACCAATTAAAAAAAAAATCTATTTTCAGTTTTTTTTTCCTCTTCTCTTTTCTTAAAGATGACCTCAATTCCTCTGTGAATTTTTTGAGAGAATTTTCAAGAGATTTTTCTTGTTCTCCATTTTTTTTTCCTAAAGCATTCTGTTTTTTCCTGGATATAATAACTTTTCATATCTTTTTTTAGGTATGATAAGAAAAGATAATCATGTTTATGGTTAGAAAGTTTTATTCTCTATGCATTATTTTTATTTCCTACAAATCACATTTTCCTCTTTACTTGTTTAGTTAGATTTCACATTAGAGATTTTTTCATGTGTCTTGGCCATTGTGATTAAGAATGGTGATTAGAAAGATGATTGGAAGCTCTGAGCATGTGTGTGGGGCTTGTTGACTTTGAGCTTTCCTGTGGGTTGATGTCTGTGGGCTATTTGTAGGGAAACACCCAGTATTAGAATCTTTAGGTCTATTATCTTGGCTGGTAATAATTTCTAAAAAAGAATCATTGGATGTTTACTCAGAACATACAAAATCTGGCTGCCAGCATGCTGGGAGTAGAATAGGGTAAGAGATCTGGGGTTTTAAGTTCAGTGTGTACCAGCCTGAGCAAGAGTAAGAACCAGTCTTTACTAAAAATAGAAAAATTAGCCCAGCATGATGGCACAGGCCTGTAGTCCCATCTACTCAGGAAGCTGAGGCAGGAGGGTTGCTTGGGCACAAGAATTTGAGGTTACTGTGAGCTCTGACCACACCACAGCACTCTATCCAGGGTGACAGAGTGAGACTCTGTCTCAAATAACAAACAAAGGAAAAAAAAAACACCTTCAGTGTGTAAATTCTCATTTAACCTCCCTATTTTTAGTATGATACTTCTATCTCATTTGTGCCTGGGTTCCTCCACACCTAAATCCTCATATTTTACCCTATCCAGAGACTACAACTCCTGTCTTCTACTGAAATGGGGAGGGGCAGTGGTTCAGCCTCATGGAATTGAGGAAAAAATAGCTCTATATTAACCTCTTCACTTCCAAAGTGATTTATGATGTCAGTTCCTGGGTCTTTGGGGAGTTTGTTTTTCCTTTTTCCAAAGTTTCTTAGCTATCCTCACCTCAAGTTTAGGATTTAGATTTTTGTATTCTTACTACTTGTTCATCTGCTTTTCCAGGTTCTAAAATTTTCTGACTTCATTCTTTCTCTTATTGTTAAGTTCCTTGTGAGTTTATATTTTAAAAACTTTCTTCTGTCATTAGTGGGAATCAGAAGAGAATGGAGATAAATCAGAGTGATCAATTTGTCACTTTAAACTCGGCTAATTTTATCTGAGAATTCCCCCCTTTTGAAAATGTAGCTTTTTTGTATGTCTTAGTCAAATATCATTTGGTTTATAAAATATGTCTCTGTACGAGTCACAGAGTGTGTGAATATTCGAGTGGGTTTAATCTTCCAGGGGGTACTTATTTGGTTTTATATACTTCTAATAGGTGCCTGGAGTTATGTCATAATGTTTTAAGTAATTTAAATGAATAACAATGGAAATCTACAGGAGTTGTTCTAAAGTACTTTTTAACAGTGTTATGAAGATAGTCTGTATTTACTACTATAGTACTAGATTTAGGTGGTATTGACAAAAACCTTAAAATAACAGTGGCTTTG
The DNA here is from genome assembly GCF_000181295.1 of Otolemur garnettii. Taxonomy (NCBI): domain Eukaryota; kingdom Metazoa; phylum Chordata; class Mammalia; order Primates; family Galagidae; genus Otolemur; species Otolemur garnettii. The sequence goes on along the minus strand of NW_003852423.1, from coordinate 9,116,732 downwards.
ATAATACTACACATCCAAACATATTTCTTATATAAAAGAAGGCTAGAGGTAAGTAGACCAGAGTTTGTAAAGAGGCCTAAGATCAGTGGAACCAGTCTCCATAGCATTCCACCATCCTCAACATGTGACTTCCTCCAAATGGCCCAAGATAGCTGCTAGAAATCAGACTTCTTATTCTCTTTTCAGCCAGTGAGAAGGAAGCAGGGAAAGGATACTTCTCTTTAAGGACACGTTCCAGAAATTGCTCACATTACTTCTACCTATCCCCCCATTGGCCAGAATTCACAGAATGGTGATATCTAGTTGCAAAGGAATCTGGAAGTGTAACTTCTATTGTAAATAGCTGAACAAAAAAATGAGTGTTTTTTTACAAGGAAGGAGGGAATGAATACTGGGAGTTAAATAGCAGCATCTACCATAGTGTCTAAGATCTCACATGTAGGAACTAAGCCTAACTGGAAGTAGAATACACTAGAGACCAAGAGAAACAAGGAGAAACAAAATAGAGTTCGAGGAGGAGATGAAGGGGGACTGTAGATGAGAGGTCGGGAGATCCGCCCACCTCAGCCTGTAGATGAGGGAGGGAAGGAAACCATGATGTGATGAAGAAAGCCCTGAATAGAAGATCTGAAGATGAGGTACTATTCACTAGTCTTAGCTATAATTAATTATGGGCTCTTAGGCAGAACCTTTGCCTCTTTGTGGCTTTTTAATTTTTTTTTAATCAGTATGTTGAGGACTATCTAGCAGTGAACACAAAGACAGAAATGCCCTGGGAAGTGAGGTTAAGTTTCACATCCATAAGTTTACTCTGCAGAATCAAGATGTATGGGATATAGTTAAATGTAAGAAACTGGGCTAAATTCTCAGTATTTTAAATACAGTCTTCTTTTTTTGACTTAGCTTATAATAAGCTGGACAATCTTGGAAAAAATTCTTAACTATTTTTGGTCTTACTTTGTTTCTCCATAAAATAGGATACTCTAGACTCACAATTCCCAAATTGTGCACCAAGACGTCTTGGGGTGCTGAATGAACTTACAAGGGTGTCACAGTGTATTATATATTTTAAAGGGAGGTAGTCAGGGGTGTGATGTATTCTTAAGAGTCACCCTCCTTTCCCCCATCTACTCCCCCCCGCCTCCCCTCTCCCACCCCCTTCCCATATTCTAAGGCTATAATTAGGTTATGACATTCATTAGAAAATGTTCTTCTCAGTAAAGTATCTCAAGAATGGAAGAAAAAGTATCCAATGTACACCTCCCACTTTTTGATCACAGTTTGGATCATTTTAGGGGAGTATGTGCCCCCAGAGAAGACTTTCCTTCCTATTTTCAAATTTGTTTTTATTTTATTTTATTAAATCATAGCTGTGTATATTAATGCAGTCATGGGGTACAGTGTGTTGGTTCTATATACAATCTGAAATATTTTCATCAAACAGGTTAACATAGGTTATTTTCAAATTTGGAATTAGGTTACTGACTGAGTATCTACTTTAGCCAGGTGCAGTGGTTCACATCTATACTCCTAGAACTCTGGAAAGTTGAGGCAAAAGGATGGATTGAGGTCATGAGTTTGAGACCAGCTTGAGCAAGATTAAGACCCATCTCTACTGAAAATAGAAAAAACCAGCTTGAGCAAGATTAAGACTCATCTCTACTAAAAATAGAAAAAAACAGCTTGAGCAAGATTAAGACCCATCTCTACTAAAAATAGGAAAAATAGAAAAATTGGGTGCAATGGTGCATGCCTGTATTCCCAGACATTTGGGAGGCTAAGGCAGGAGAATCAACTGAGTCCAGGAGTTGAAGGTTGCAGTGAACTAGACAATGCTATAGTCGAGCCAGGGAAACAGAGTGAGTCTTTATCTCAAAAAAACAAACTTAGAATATCTACCTTTTGATAAGAGAGCTGCATTATTGGGTCGTGAGATTCTTAGCCAAGGGGTTGGGCAGAGAGTTGTTCCTGGCAAGATCAACTGGAATTTGGAATACATTTTCATGCAGAATAATGTTTACTATTTTGTACAGTTTAACCAGCCCATTTTTTTTTTTTTTTTGGCATTTATCAAGTGTGCAAGAATATATTTGTGACATTCATATTTTTTGGCTTCCTATGCATAAAATACACAACTGACTTACCAAAATCATTTCCCGGAGATGCTTGCTAAGCAAACTCGTTACATCATTAGAAGCTTTCTTATAGCACCTTTCTTTCCCAAGCCCTATTAACTTTAGAAAGGAGGCCAAATTCCCCAGAGTGAACAATCAACCAAAAACTCTGGGAAAATCAAACAAGCTTTAACGTTTAGATATGCTGACTGATTAGAAAAGGAAAATCATGCTTAAGAAAACTTTGAATGCTCTAATGAAAATATTAACAATGAATTACTAAGTCACTACAAGTTTAAGCATTCATTTGAATTGGTTTCCCAACCACGCAGGAATCCATCCTGAATGTAGAAACTACTCTCTTGTATGCAGGAGTTGAATCAACAAAGAAACAAGAAAATGAGGTGGCCTTTCTCTAGATTTTCCACATAATGCCCAGCCCATTCACATGTGCAACCCTAAGGAGACACAAATGCAAGGCAAACATTTTCAACATGACCATCTCGCTGGTTTTGATCCTGAGTTGAAATTTTGGACATTATAAATGAAGAATCTTTTTTTGAATGAATCGCTGTGGCTAAGAATAATCTTTATACACAATTTTTGTACATAAATGGGATTTGGATGATAAATCCTTGGCTTGTCATTTATAACCATTTTATATTTTTCCTTTGTGACCTTTGTCAAGTCATTTAACTTTTTTGTGCCTCAGTTTCCTCATTCACAATGCATTAAAAATTATTTTGGCTCTATGTAGCAAAATAATTTTTGCTAGATATAACTAGTATATCCCATATACTAGTTCTCAGAATTGCACATTCTTAATATTCAGGAGTTCAACATGAAGCCAGATATAAATAGGTGTTTGCCTCCCCAACCCTTTTCTTCTAAGTTTATTCTTCTAGAAATTTCTTGCTTACATTCAGAATAGGATCTAAAGTGCTAGTTATATAAAGGCTGTGAACATCCATGATAGGATTGGAGGAGGTAAAATGTATTAGTAGGGGTGGAAATTCTGAATACATTCTACGCACTGTCATGCCAAACTCACTGGCATGCCTTTAATTACAAGACTGAGTTTTTCAGAATTGCAGAAGAAATCACATAGTCAGCAATAACCGTGAGTAAATGTTCTGATGCTGCTGCCTCTGCCTCCCAACCCCCTTCTTATGTTTCTAACAGGCTGTCATTACCGACTTTAATAATAACCTCATATCCTTGACAGTTTGAAAATGTGTAAGAAAGAATATTTCTGGAGGAAATCAGTAAATTCCAAAAGTGCAAAATATTCCCAGGCACATCATAAGCTGGAAGCAGTTGTGCAGAGTTATCAGGTCCTTGAAAGAGAGCACTGCAGAATGAGAAACAAAACCCACCCTAATCCAGGTCTCAGCTTCCAACAAAGCAATAAACATGTGCAAGGAAAGCATTACAAAGATCACCCAAGCATGCCTCACACTAAAGGGAATCACAATGATGCCTTCTGAAGTTAACAGTGATGTTTATAAAAACAGCTCATTCACTGCAAATATTATAAATTGCATTCTGCTTGTATCAGTAAAGACTTGGGTTAAACGGCCCAAGAGCCCTAAACATGAAAGCTTCAGCTATCTTGGGATTAATCAGAATCACACAATCAAATATGCAGTCTTTTTACTGAGTGTTGTTTTAGTGATTTGCCTTCTTGGCTTACTCACTGGGGTTTGTCTGTTTTTCCTCATTCTCTGCTGTGCCTTTAGACAGAGCTGTCTCTGACAGCAAGCTGGGTAAATCATCAATTGCATGCTGATGAACTGGTTTGCCTTCTTTTGCCAGATTAAATCAGGACAGCCTTCAATTTGGAAAAGGAGAGGATGATCTGTGCCATTACCTCCCACTTTCCCTTCCTTTTCTTTTATCTGGGACGTTTTGCGCTCCAAAACTCTCCTCTGCTCTGCCCCAGTTTAAGACACTTCTTTTCCCTCATCATTTCTGCCAGGAACATGACGGTCTCATTGTTCTACCAATTTGTTTTCTTGCTTGTTTTTACTGCTCTTACTTTGTGTTCCTTTTAATAAATTTTATAAAAATTTTACAGGAGTTCAAAAGGAAAGTAGAAAATCTGCTCATTTCACATTCTAAGAACCAATATTTTACGAATTCAATTTTCACTCACGTAAGATGGTAACAAGGATAAAAACCTCTAAATACTAGCATTTTCCAAAGTTGTTTTGAGAAACACTTCTGGAACCTTTAATATGCTAATGACACTGTAAATCTCCACGAAGAGGCTATTGCATGTGGCATTTTCCAAACCTTAGACCATGAATCCTTCTTTCCAAAGGATTTTCAATAGAGTAGTGTTCCCAGGAACACACTCTTGGAAATGTTACCTTATTTCATTTTCCTGCAGCTAATGTTAGAGTTCAGCTTTATATGTAATTTGGCAATTCGTCATAATTTCAAAGAACCATAGACCTTACATCTTTTTAAGAGTGGTATCTGTGGGGATAGTTGACCCAAGGGTAGATAAGGATTTATCACAATTTGAATACATTAAAAAAAATTAACATCCTGGCAATCTTTAAATATTTATTCAGATAAGAAACCTTCTTACCTCAATTTTATCTTCCCATGTACCTTAAACAAAAGTGTAGGAAGAGATATGGCTAGAGTTCAGTTTTTTTTTTTCTAACAGTTATTTACTATTTTATGTACAATGGGAAGAAGTAGCTGAAGCCATGGATACAAATACTGAATTTTACCTGCCAATATGAATCCTGCGATATGTCAATATTTCAGAACATTGCTCTTGGGGCTAAGCATGTCACATCAGTATACAACGAAGCTTCCTTTCTCTCCCAAAATATGTTCTATATCATGACCGTGCCCCAGTCAAGGCCCCAGTCATCAACTTTAAACCTCCAAGGTCACCTGGTCATCTTGTGATTACAACAGCAGCTTTACTGCTTATAATTGTCCTACCGCTGTGGCAGGTCAATGGAAAAATGTTCTTTAAACACCATAAGCATCTGATTGTGCAATACCTAAATGAGTGTCATTGATTATTCACACTGCTGCCTGGTCAAAGCTGGGGAAGTAATTAGGGCTTTTTGTGTGGATTATCCACTGAGAAAAGGTCAAATAACTACAAACAGTGCCAGCAGAGAGGAGCCACCAAGGACCACGGCCTCCGTGATCAGTTAAGAAATGCTAAAGTAATGCTTGATAATGATGTGCTCACGCCAGGTTCTGTGGGATGTGAGCGTTCTGTCATAGAAATCCAATGAGGCATGAGTGATGGCTACTTTTTCACTGGGAGCCCTGCTTCAGGTCCCTGATGCCCATCAAACAGGTTTGTCAGGGAAACTAGACTGAGAAGAATTTAAAAAGCAAGGCCATCGCCATCACCCCCCTTTCTTTCAATCAAGAATAAAAGGACTTTCAGCTAGCAACATTATTTTCATCTTCTCTTTTGAAGTATAGCAATGGTGTTTTCAATAGTTTTTGATAATATATCTCATCGGATGGCCTGTGTTACGGGAACATAAAACCATTCATTTGCTGACTTAAATTAGGAGCTTAGAAAAAAATCCTCTTGGAGCCACAGTTCTATTTGTAACAATATAATGCTGAAGACTTGTTTCACTTTGCTGAAGGGTCTTTCACATTTTCCAAGTTGATGATATTTCTTCAAATCTACTTTAGTCTTACTCGGAGCTAACCTCTATATTCTCCACAATACCTGATATTCTAAGGTTAATCTTCATTGTTTTAGTTTAAATGATTGATTTTTCTTAAAACTGAAGATATTCTGGGAAAACCAGCCGCTTAAACATTTTCCATCCTAGTGTAAATAAAGCATTTGAAAGTCAGGTTGGACGAGGCATTAGGGAAATGATACTTGGAAAGTAAAGGATGTTGCCGGGGGTATCCAAAACAAACATTTTCTGATTATTTCCTAACTGTGCCTGGAACTGTACTACTATCTGCATAACGGGAGAAAATGCTGAGTAGTACTGGAGAATACCAACTATGTGAGGATTCAAATCCTGGTTGTAGCACCTTACTCTGTGAGGTCAGGCATGTCACTTAAACGTTCTGAGCATTAATAGAATGAATAGAATTAAAAAAATTTTTTTTTGATCAGAAGCCTGTGAAAGAGCAGGTAGGAGATAAACCTACTAAGGAAATAGGAACTCTGAAAAACGTTCTGTTCTTATGGAGTGCAGACCTGCCAAGGCTTTCTAAGGGATAAAAGTTGTAACCAATGATCTTCACGTGGGGACAGCCTCTTAGACCAAATTGCTAAATTGGGTAGATGCTGTGTTCTCTGATGTCTTGTGCCCATCATTACCACACTTTTAGGTCTGAGCTCCCAGGATCCATGAGATTGTTGTCATGTTTGTTTGTGGTTAATTACACTTTTTAAGATCAGACAGAAAAAGCTTTGAATCTAATGATGGGATTTAATCGTGGAATTTCAGGCACAGTAAAATAACTAGAAGAGGTATTTTAGAAGAGACACTCCTAATTCAATTCCTCAGTTGGCTCTGACCCTTTTCCTCCATTCTTGATCCTTGCCTCAAATTGTAAGTCTCCTGAGTTGAGAGAAGGAATCGAGATAAGAGTAAAAAAGCATGGGAGGCACGGTAGCGCACGCCTGTGATCCTAGCACTGTAGGAGACTGAGGCTGGAAGATTGCTTGGGCCCAGGAGTTTGAGGCTTGTCTGAGTGAGAGTGAGACCCCAAGTCATGAAAAAAAAGGAAAAACCCAGCTGGGCACTGCAGCGAGCTCCTGTAATCCCAGCGGCTTGGGAGGCTGAGGCAGTAGGACGCCCACAGCCTGAGTCTGAGGTTGCAGTGAGCTATGATGCCATTGCACTGTGCCCCAGGCATAGTGTAGAACTCTGTCTTGACAAAAAAAAACAAAATTAAAAAAGCAAATGTGAAGTACCAGCACAGTGCCTGGTATATAGGATCAACCTCAGATATATACATTGTAGACACCTAAAAGATGTAGGAAAATTTGCTTTCAGAATCTTGATGTATTTCCAGTGTACTGTTTTTAAACTTCTACAAATCCTGAATCAGAGTTGCGAGGGTTGTCTGCTATTGCATTTAAATTCCATTCCATTGATCATTTCAGTGAGGGCTTACTTTGTTTTCTTCTTTTGGACTTAGGATCCCTTTCTAACCCTATGTCGGATGAGTTCTGACATAATAATTTTCCTGTTCTGTTCCAATGCTGGAAGTCACCCGACTCAGTTGTTTGTTTCTTTGTTTTCTAGCTGTCCGAGCCTGTCTAATGCATTTCCTCATGTAGTATGGACTCCAGCCAACAGATAGCACAGGTTGTACACCTTCTGTTTCTTGGTAAGCCGTGTGTTTTGATGTGAACAGATGATTGTGTGTTGTACTCATGCAGTTATGATTGTAGGAAAATCAGGGAGAAGGCGTGTAAATGACAATGATATTGCAACATGGATTTTTAAGGACAGAGAAGTTGAAGGAGAGTTTAATGATGACTGTGAGCATGAAGAAACTCTTCCTGTATGTGGTGATATTAGTTCCAGTGAATCTGAAGCTAGTGATAAGGAAGAAAGTGATGATAATATGCAACCCCTAACAAGTAGCTGGAAGGTTTATCATGCTGGTGATGGTCATCTTATAAAGTTCTGGACCCTGTTATGAGGCAGGGATTCACCCTTCCTCAAAGTAGTTGGCCCAAAACTGAATGTATATCCAGCTCTTTTTCTCAGATGATCTTATTTGTGACATTGTGACTGTAACAAATACGTATGCAGCAGGAAAAATACAGAAGGTGACTCCACTAACAAAATACTCAATGTGGCACTTGTGGAAGGATGTTTCATCAGAAGAAATGAATGCATTTTTTGGTAATACTGAACATGGCTCTGAATTCGAAGACACAATCAGTTGACAGTTTTACTGAAGATTGGCTGGATTGAACCCCATTCTTCAGGGATGTTTTCTCTCTTCTCTATTTTTTCCAAAAATTTTGACTGCTGCATTTAGTTCTTCCTGTTGCCACTCAAGGGAGTGTGCATACTCGAGGGAGCAAGGTGAAGGCTGTTAGTGAAGATACTGACAATAAATGCAAAGAGCTTTATGTACTCGGAAGAAATGTGGCCATAGATGAGAGCATAGTAGGTTTCAAAGGAAGGATTCCATTCAAGCACTGCAGTTTCAAGAAGCCTACAAAGTGGGGCCTAGGCATTTTTTGCCTGTGTGATTCAGAAAATTTTTATGTGTTTTCTCACCTTCTCTGTTGATAGTGAGACAACAGCAGAAAGTCTTATTCATCCTTTTTTGCTACTTACCTCCCAAATAGTGACTCATTTGGCACAAGTTTTGCAGGCACATACGAGTGGTTCAGTCTATCCCATCTACACCAACGGGTTCTACACAAACCCTCAACTTGCTCGGAAATTGCATAGTGAAAATAAATAGAACAGGAACAGTTATGGCTTCTAGGAAGGATTTTCTAAGTGATCTGAAAAAAGAAGAAACTTCCAGAATATGAATTATGTTCCTATCAGTATGATATGAAAATGATGTATCTCTCATTCCATGACAAGAGGTTAGTGACTTAACATTGTCATTAACAATGTACAATTAACAGTGTACATTCTCCATCCTTCAAACACAGTTGATCACTGGTGATAGGAAGAAACTGCCTGTAGTTCAGAGTACGCAAAGTTTATGGGAAGACTGGACAGAGCTGATCAGCAGATGTTATGGATTTACAAGTAGGTTGTACAAGTGCTGAAAAAATTATTCTTCTGGCTGATGGAAATTGCAGTTGTGAACAGCTACCTCCTTTACTCATTAGATAAGAAGGAGAGTGGAGAAAAAGTGCAGACACACTTATCTTACAGGAGAAATCTCATCGCTCAGCTGTGAGCAATGTGAAGACCAGAAATTCAAGAAAGAGGGGAAGACCATCATTTCTGACACTGAGGCTTTTCCCGCTGAGGCTAAGTGGGAAGATGCATTTTATAATGCAAAATGAAAAAAAAATCAACAATGGATTGCATGCTTTGTAGCAGAAGAAATGAGAAAGTGGAAGGAGAGAAACCATTTTCTACTGTAAGACATGCAAGCAGAAGCTTGGACTTCAGCCTGGAGATTGCTTCAAGAAGTATCACACTCAAAAAAAAAAATATTAACAAAAAGAAAAATACTTTAATTATTTCTTATAGCCTAAAATAGATAATAAAATTATCAGGTGAGTTCGTGTTTATGTTTTTCTCTTTTAAAACTGTGCGATAATTACAAGTACTCCACCAACCTCTTTCCAAAATAAGTTAAGAGCCAGGGAGTATGCAGGTGAGAGAAAGATTGGAGTGGAAAGGATAATTGTTGAAAACAAAGATGGGGTATATAATGGCTCTGAAAGTTAGAATATCCAAGGAACATTGCAATAACAAAGGAACTTTCATGTCTTAGAAATAAGAGGAAAAGAAAATTGAAACAATGTGGTTTAAATGGTGAGAAAGTAAACAATTTGTAATTCAGATTTCCATTATCTTTAAAAATATGTTAAAGATCAAAAGAAAATATTTTGTTTTTTATTTTAGTTCATAAACATGGTGGGGAAAAATTACCTTTCTATTTGCATCTGTGTGTCCAGGCACTATGCTGAGTGCTGGGATAATATTAGTATCGTCCTTATTTTATAGTTGAGAAACTGTAAGTTGACTTTCCTAACCTCGGGCCACAGTCACCCAGAAACTATGGATGCTCAGTTCCCTGGTTAGAAGATACCTGTCCACTCTTTTGTTTTTCCATTTCCAATAAGCTCAGTTTCTGCATCCCTGTAACTTTACAATGTTTCTCAGAGTGTTCTGGAAAAGACTACCATGTAAGTAGGAGCTGACCAGAGTCATATAACTAGTAAGTGGTAAGACCAAGTCTTGACTTCAGAGTCTGGGCTCTGAAAAAAAGTATTTAGCTATCTAACCTCTCCAACTAGAGGGAAAGTAAAATGGAGATTGAGAGGGCTGATGTAAATACACAGCTTGTGATGTCAGCCCTTATAGACAGCATATGTATATTTAACAAGGGCTTTCTGAAGACATAGTGCCCCAATTTAATGCTAACGGGAGAGTTCTCATATTCCAGGGAATGCTTATGGGGCAGCTGTCTAGGGGACAAACAGGTTCTTGTGACTTCCTCCAATAAAAGCAACATTAGCTTTCAAAGAAATGATGATGTGAGTGATCATTTGTATTCCACATATCTCCTTTGTCTGAGGCCCTTGAGCTTATCAGAACAGCACTTTCACAGAGGAATAGAGACCTGGGAATCTCACATCAGTTTGAATACCCTTCCTCTTACAGGTGGTATAAAATGAAACGCGCCTATTTGAATGTCATTTTTGCCTTCATTGCATTTCTTGATTTGTCTTTTTTTTGAAGTTGAAAACCTCTTTCTGAGCAATAAGTGGCTTGAAAAAAAACTGGCTTTACTCTGCAGATGTTTTAAAGTTATAGTGGTCAGATGGAAACACCTGATTAATATGGTTTTCACACCCAATTCTTTGATGTTTATTTTAACATGCATAACTTGCTTGCATTAGCTTGTGCCAACACTTTTTCTTTTTTGAGACAGAGTCTCACTTTGTCACCTTTGGTAGAATGCTGTGGTGTCATAGCTCACAGCAACCTCAAACTCCAGGACTTAAGTGGTTCTCTTGCCTCAGCCTCCCAAGTAGCTGGGACTACAAGTGCCCTCCACAACCTGCCACAACAGGTTATTTTTAGAGACGAGGTCTTGCTCTGGCTCAGGCTGGTCTTGAGCCTGTAAGCCCAGGCAATCCACCCACCTCAGCCTCCCAAGGGATTACAGGTGTGAGCCAGCACACCTGGCCTAGCTTGTGTGCTCACTCTTAACTGCCTTTGGAGCATTCTGCTGTAATTTCTATTATGGCAGCCATCATACAAAGTAATTCATGCTACGGTCTGAGTCGAGTTAAGATACTGAAAACTATGAGGACTATTGTTTATTCAAGATTAAATTAGAGGAAGACCCCCCAGGGCACTGCCCTTCCAATGCCAAGCAATGAACCAATCTAAATATGCTATCTTCATTATCTTCAAACATGATTTTAATGAGTGCTCTTATTGAAAATGGCATAAAGTATACAGAAGAATTCTTTCTCCTTTTATGTTTTCACAGAATCTAAAAGCATAGGTTTTGCTAGCCCAAATACAGTCTCATTTTTGTTGGCTTATTGATTTAGGAATGAAAGAATAGTCTGGTCTGAGAGGCAAATTTCTAGGCATTTGTTCTTATTCCACTGTGTTGAAGTACTATGACAACTTCTTGTTAATGAAGAGAATGGGATGGAGTGGGGGTCAGAACTAAGTAGCCTGTCAGAGGGTTAGTGCTTGCCCTTTCTATATAATCTCAAAGTGTACCCTTGTTCTGGGTTAATTTTCTTTGCAGAGAAAGTACATTTGAATTTCCCACATATATTTAAACAACTTTGTTTCATATGCAAAGTATTTCACGTAGCTTAGAGTAAAAATTTCCATTTTGCATGCTCATGCACTAAGTATGCAAAGACTGGTCCAATAGGTAACAGAACTAACAATAAATGCCACTGGGGCTGGCTATTAAAAGAACTGTGTTTTATTGCCAAAATCTGAGCTGGCCTAGACAAGGATACGAGCTGAGTCATCTTAGCAATAATGATATATAAAAGAAATTTGTAATTATACAGAAAGACCTTTGACTTAAGGATCTTTTCCCTCCCAATGTTCTCGAATGTAATAAATTTGCCTATGACATAACCAATATTATCAGAAAGGTGATAAAAGAAGATACACAATGGATATATTCTTTCACAGGAAGCTAGCCACTCAAAGAATAAAATATACTCACTTTATTTATTTATTATTTTTGAGATAGGGTCTCACTCTGTTGCCTATGCTAAAGTGTAGTGGTGTCATCATAGCTCAGTGCAACCTCAAATGCCTGGGCTCAAGCAATCCTTCAGCCTCAGCTTCCCAAGTAGCTGGAGGCATATACCACCACATCTGGCTGATTTTTCTGTTTTTTGTAGAAACAGTCTCGCTTTGTTGCTCAGGCTAAACACTTTGCTTGTCTTCTTTTATTACCTTTCTGATCCTATTTGTTATGTCATAGGCCGATTTATTACATTAGAGAACATTTGGAGGAAAAAGTTCCTTAAATCAAGCTCTTTATGTATAATTACAAATTTCTGTTATACATCATTATTACTAAGATGACTCAGCTAGTATCCTCGCCTAGGCCAGCTCAGATTTTGGCAATTAAACATAGTTCTTTTAATAGCCAACCTCCAACTGCAACTTCAAATTCTTGACCTCAATTTATATTCCTGCCTTTGCCTCCCAAAGTACTGGGATTGCAGCTGTGAGCCACCACGCCTGGCCTTATAGTCCCATTTTAATCAGTCATTTGATGATTATTGCTTAGGATATTTATTTCTGGAGAGAGGCTTCAGATAATCTCCAGTACAAGAACAGAGATCCATTAAATTGGTATTTAAATCACAGGTTAAAATTCCTTCATTCTCTGAAAATATTCTAAATTGTTCAATTCCTATCTCACTATGTACAGAAAGAACATTTAAATCACCCATTCAAAAATTAAAATGAATGAAAAGTGAAAGGGGGTTGGTGCTATACCCAGAGACAGAACCAGAGACTGGAGAGGTTCAGGCTGGGTTTAATGAAAGGGTCAGAGACTTGCCTGGGTGGGCAAAGATGGCATCTGTCCTTGGGGGCAGTTGGAGACCCCTTTTATATCAGGCAGTTAGTGGTGGGCAAATTCAGTTGCTTGCCCAGAGGGCTTTGGTGGGTTAGGGTCCTTTGGCATGAATTTCAGGAGTCGGGCTAACTAGGTCCTTCGTGTACTTTGTTTTAGCAGGAAAGGAAGAGAAGGGGGAAGGTTTTTATAGGGCCAACTTAGCCCCCCAACAAAAAGTAGCAGCTATGAAAATCCTCTTGATACCACAAGTCATATTATAGACCAATATCCATCTCTAGTTCATGTCCAAGAGTTTCTGTGTGGGAATCCAAATGAGAGAAAGGAACATGTTTCTACCAAACACCTTCAAAGGGAATTCTTTGACTATTTTGGTACCTTGTTAAGCTCTGTTGATAACATTTTAGGAATTATCTAACAAAAAAATGCCCCGACTAGCAAAATAAGGATTGGATATGTTGGGATGATTATGTTTCATTTAGTGCTGGAAAAAGTATAAGATATGTGGATGGCATCTCCCTCCTTTCTTCTCTAAGCTATTTCCCTCAGTTTTGTTGAGTCCAACCTCTGCCCAAGTTCTGTTACCCTGCCCTCACTAGTTTCCATGCTTCCCCTCTCCCTCCTTTCCTGCCTTTTCCTACCTTGAACTGTTTGATAGGGAGCTCTCCTTCCCATAGTGAAACTTAAGAACATCTTATTCTTCAAGGCCACAATATTTGTTTTGTGAGAGATCTACTAGAAGATTGGTGTAATAGAAAGTTTTCAAACCTGCCCCCAGCTTTGATAATTACCATGGGTAGCATTTTTTGAGCATGTGTGACAACTTATTCTCAAAATCACAACCTGAGAAGTGGTTACAATTGTTATTCCCATTTTAGCCCTTGGGAAACTGAGATCTGGATTGATCGTATAAGTTTCCCAAGGCTACACAAACTATGAAGAAGCTAGGATCCAAGTTAAAAAGTTTGATACAGGCTTGGCACCTGTAGTTCAGCAGCTAAGGCACCAGACACATACACCAGAGCTGGTGAGTTCGAATCCAGCCTGGGCCTGCCAGACAACAAAGACAACTACAACTAAAAAAAAAAGCCGGGTTTTGTGGTAGGAAATCCCAGCTACTTTGTAATCCTGCCACAAGCCCAAGAGTTTGAGGTTGCTGTGAGCTGTGATAGCACAGCACTCTATCCAGGGTGACATAGTAAGACTCTGTCTCAAAAAAAAAAAAAAAAGAAAAAAGTGTGATACAGGCCTATACTCCAAACTATTATTCTATGTTACCTCTTCAGTAATAACCTTACTGTGGGCTGGCATTGTACTAATTTAATTTTCTCATTTAATTGATGAAACTGCCTTATCACAGTACCAGTAATACTTCTGATCAGTCACCTTTTCTGTAAGATGGAGCTAAGATACCAGTAACCTTGCGTTGCCTCAGTACTTCATCATGTCTGCATTACAGCATGTAATGATCTAAGGACTTACATCTTCCCCAATTAGAAAATAAGCTTGCTGAGAATTTGTCTTACTCATTTTTGCTTTCCTAGCACAAAGTGCAATTTTTGGCACCTAGTAGGCATTCATAAAATATTTGAGGAATGAGTGAACACATGCCTCCTTTGCGTGGCAGATGAGACAGTGTATGTTACAGTGCCATCCAAGCTTCACTGTCATACAAGTGCTATCTATGGTTAATGATAATCACCTGTCCAACTAGGCTTAATAGGAAGTAAGACGTTCTCCTTTTCTGGGTGAGGTACATATTTCTACAGTGGTTTCTCAAATCATTGCTCTTGCTTGTGCTTGTGCCAGTCAACCAAAGGAGAAAACCACTTTCTCTTGAAGATCTACACCCTATTTTAAAAGGCATATCTAGGGTGGTGCCGGTGGCTCAAAAGGGTAGGGCGCTGGTCCTATATGCCAGAGGTGGTGGGTTCAAATCCAGCCCCAGCCAAAAAAAACTGCAAAAAAATAAAAGGCATATCTAATCTAATTTTTAAAAAATCTCTCCATTGTAAGTGCCAGTAATGTTCAGTCTTTATCTATAGAATAAGTATGATGAATAAAGTGCAAATGTATTTGAAAAGAGCTGGGAGAGCCTCAGATGGCAGGCAAGTAGATCAGAACAAAGTGTTGGTAATGATTACCCAGGATACTTTAAGAAGAGTGCAGAAGATCAATAGATCTGTAGAACATTAATCCTTCTGGAAAGTGTGAGCATCCTCAGTTTTATTTATTTAAGATTGATACAACTGAGTTATATTTTAGAGAAATTAATGGAAAAGAACCACATTATCTCTCAGGAAGGCAATCCTTTCAGCTGCACTGACCAACTTTTGTCTAATTTTTTTGACCAATGAAAGAGTTGGTATATTCTTATAAACTTTATGTATATTCTTAGGCCTGAACTTGAAATAGTTGGAGAAAGAAAAGAAAATTCAGCAGCTCTTCTTGCATCAAAATAATACAAGTGGATATTATTTTAATAAAATACTAGTGCACAGTGTCACCTAGCAAGTAACAGGCACTCAATAAATGATCTTTGAGTAAATGGATGAAAAATCTAAATTCGTGAAATAGATCAATAAAAATGTGATCATTTATACTCCCCAAAGATTTATCTGCTCATTGGGTTCAGAGTGTTGACTATCAATATGGACGTTCTATACTAGTATTAAGGAATAAGAATGTGAGGTCTTTCTTTTGAAGTGACTCCTTTTCCCCATCTCCAGGATTAAACCTACCCCCTCAGCAGCCTGTCACTGTACCTATCATGTGTATGATGGTGAGAGGTCTTCTAGTTCTCGCATTTTTATAAGTACTAATATTTAATTTTTAAAAATAAAACCCTGGACCACCATGATTTATAGATTTAAAATGTGTCGTAATGTATTAAGACGCAGCATATGTAGCTCTCCCTCCGACATCTGCATTCTGATTTGTAGTCTAATAAACCTTCCCGCTGCAGATGGCATGTGCATAGTTGTTCTGAGGTGTAATATATCAACATAGCATTTCTAAACACAGAGCAATAATGTATTCAATTAAGGGAGAAATAAAACATCGAGCCTTTTCTTATAATAAATCTTTTACTAAGCTTCCCACATCACATGTTTGCTGAGGAAATAATACATGTCATTCAGACTAAGGGTTATTGTAGACTGCTGAGGGAAACATGAAATTCTGGAGGTTTCAGCAGTCCTGGGAAACCCTGTTTCAAGGTTTCACAGGAAAGGGTACAAATTAGAAAAGGATGTAATATGTGACTAATGATACCTCCTGGGATACCTTCGGAACCCATATTTACTGTTATGATCACGAGATTCGTTTAAGCTACAGGAGTTGAAAAGCAATACCCTAGTAAGTGAAAAACACCTCTGAGTTCATTAGATGTGGTTGTAATTTAAGCTCTAAAGGCTTCTTTCCTTGCTGTCATTCTTCATATTTCTGGAAATGCGGTACTTGAGCTCCTAATAAAAATGGTCTATATCATGACCATATAATCTACAGTTCCTGGAAAGCACATTTACACCTCCACATCTGTAGTTGAAGCTAGAACTGAACAGAAACTTAATTCACCCCAGATGTCACCCGAAAGGAAGTTCTGGAGAGAGAAAGGCTGCTGTTCTTAGAATTTTCTAGCCACTGATTATATCCTAGGCAATGGTAAGAATATTCAACTCAGAGCCTTCAACCCCAAATATTGCAAACTCTTTTCGTATCCTATGGCAAGTGCAAAATTAATTGAATTCCACTGAGTGAATCCTTCTTCAGTAAATCCCCGAGTAAATCCTTCTAATAGTCTCTGGAAGAAAAAAATGACTATTTTGACATTCTTTAGACAGGTAATTTCAGGCTTTTCTATTGTAAGCATCTCTTAACAAGAAATTCTGTTCTTCTGGCGTGTTAAGACATTATTTCATACTGCTTTTTAAAAGCTTACATGGAAATTTCTTTGGGGAAAAAATTATATGTTTATGATTTGGGCTGCTAATCACCAGACCAGCACTTAGTGGCTCAACATAATTAGGCCATTTCTATCCAAAAATAATCTGCAATACTATTCTTCCTGAGGTGGCTTTGGGTTTTCCTGACCACTTCTTCTCTTCCTGATGGACCACTTGGTACGGAATCAGTGTTTCCATTCCCGGGAGATATGCCTGATTTGAAAAGCTTTATAGACAAAAAAAAAAATTTCAATGAATAAACTACAGGATTCTCTACAGTGTGCAGAAATCAAGCAGGACACAACTTTATTCCTGCTCTAACCTATTTATTGTTTTTGGTGTTGCCTCCTGAATTTATGTGGTGCCTTGCTTAGGGTTAACTTTCTGGCATGTGAGTCCCTTCAGGTATATGGGTCAGTGAGTCTGCACATTTCCCAGGAGGCTTTGCTGAGGCTGCAACTTCTTAGTTATAGTTCAAGGAAGGCCACTGCAGGCACATTGTTCTTCATGCCTATTGGAGTTTTCTGTAGAAGAAAAGCATTTGTTGCTATGTCAGGTCAGATACAGAAGCCAGATTACCTGGCTCGGTTGGTATAACTACCTATAAAAATTACTATTTAATAAGGATATCCTCAGATTTACTAAGAGAACAATGTAAAAATGGTCATAAGAAAAATTGTTTTTGCACCTTTACAAAACTGCTGTTAAAGATATTTTTCATGGAGTATTTAATAATTAATCAGGGATTCATCCACCTGACAAATTCCTCTTAAAATGTGTCTCCTGAAAACCTGATGTGTATTTTTTTTCTCTAGTAAGCATTGAAGCTATACAGCCATTGAATTCTCCTTCTGGTTTGGCTACAAAGATTAGAGCTAAATCTCATGCTTAGTGGTACTCTTATTCTAGTGTTTGATATAATTTTTTCCTCTTCTTCTCTGGTGGTCTGTGGAATGGTATTGGTGGACTCTGAATGCCTGAGTTTGTATACAAAAGTATATGTTACATGGTTTTTTTATCTGTGTGTGTGTGTGTGTGCTTGTATTTTCTGGGGATACAGCCCACGTTTTCATCAGAGTCTGAAAGGGATACATTACCCAGAAAGCTAAGAACTATGGTAGTATGTGGTATTTTACATCTCTGATCTCACCTTTAACTGTTCTGTCTGTCTAACAATTATTTTTTTTGTGGAGGTAAAGGAAAGGAAAATCTAGATGACAATAAAAATTGTGTAAATATAAATGCAATAGCACATTTTGTTGTAAAGTACTCAGTCTGTTAGTAGGCCTTGTTTTGGAGTTTGACAGGGCTTTTCCCCCTCCCAGAAATAGCAGACTGAAAAGAATGACTGTAGATGGCACACATCCATGTGAAAATGCAACCTGATGCCTTTTCTCTTTTTATTTTTCTCCTCTCTCAAGAAACAACAAAATAGAGGGTCTTCTATGTGAAGGATCCTCTAAATACTATAAGGATATAATATATACAAAAAAATCCTCACCGTCTGACTGAAATGCTCATACTGCATTTTACATATTAATGTGGGATTTTTAAGATAACCCCACAGGACATGCCTTGCTAATTTGGAAACTAGATAAGTTCAATAAAATGAAAACTTGTTCAGAGAACAAGCCTTGATGAGAAAAGATCTCAGGAGATCAGAGAGTAACACCAGCCACTGGAGGGGCAGATAGATAGATTTCCCCCTACAACAAAATATTTTTCCTCTTAACTTTTTCAAAATCATTTTTTCTGAACATATTGTGAATTACACAGGACACCAACCCTATAGCTTTGGGAGCAAAAAGACAGAGCTGACAGATGTAGTTATTTGCCAGGAACAACCATGTGAATTTATAAATATTTCACAAGTGCAGCTTTCAGAAGAGCAACTTTTACCGCCATATTAATACAACTTGCAAATTTATAGTCTGGGCATTTGTAGGTTATGAATGTCCAGTATTCAAGGCTAGTGCCAAGAACATGGTTTATGTTGTAGAATTCTTTTTTTTCTCTGATCACAGATTTCTTGGCTGTTAAGATCTGCATTATAATTCAGCTGCAGGTGAGGTGCAAGACTACATAATACATCAGTTTCCACTCCCAATGGTTAGATTCATAAATATACTCATTACAACATACTCCATGTGTCAGAAGGACACATACAGCATAAAAATATCCCTAAAGAATAGAAAATTAGAAGTAACAGAAGCAGCAGAGGGATGATTTCAGGTGTCTCATCAGACTCATGATATGTGACCTAAAATTACAATTATGCACCATAATATAAAGAAAACTTGAATTACATGTTTAGGGAAATAATATCTTAGTATATATTAGATCAGCATACTTGTCAGTGTTGCCACATGAACTGAAGGTGACACTACTGAAAAGACTTCAGTCACTCTACTCATTTTTCAGCAGCAGGATCATATGGAGGATGAAGTGATACAGCACAGCTTTTTCTTTGTAAATTTCTAAGTTACTTTCCCTGTATTAAAATAGGCTTTTGGTGTTCCAGACTCTGGAGAATGAGGAGTAGATTTCTGTGGGTTTGAGCAAAAAAATCACCTGGGAAATATTAAAGTGCCAAGGTGTTGGTCATGTGTCAGAGGGTTCCCCTCTTTCAAGATATTATTCCCTTATGACCTAGGTGGAATCATTGGCTGTCAATGAAAGGCAGAACTGTTGCCCATCCTTTCTGCCTTCCATGAAGTAGCTCTGTTATCTTGAACACATCATCTTACTTCTCAGATTCTTATTTCCTGTTCTGTAAGATGTTCAGGGGTTTTGTTTGTGTCTGTGTGTGTTTGTTTTTCGACACAGAGTTTGACTTTGTCACCTTTGGTAGAGTGCTGTGGAGTCATAGCTCACAGCAACCTCAAACTCTTTGGCTCAAGTGATCCTCTTGCCTCAGCCTCCTGAGTAGCTGGGACTATAGGCACTTGCCACAGTGCTTAGCTATTTTTAGAGACAGGGTCTCACTCTTGCTCAGGCTGGTCTCTTGAGCTCAGGCAATCCACCCACCTTAGCCTCCCAGAGTGCTAGGATGTTCTAGTTGTATACATACCATATGATTGCAAAATCCTTTCCAGCTGTGATGATTATTTTCTAAGGGACACATGATATTGATTAACAGTATGTTATAATTTGCAATATTAGTGGTTTTATTTATTGGTGTGTACACTTTTAATTCCCTAAACCCCTCAAATGACAGAATGCTTCACTGTTTCATTCCTTGATAGCCACCATTTCTTGTTCTATACTACGATTGCATATTATCCCTAAGAGAGTTCACTGGGAGTTTACCTCAAATAAGGGAGACTCTTGTATTTTTACCATAAAAAAATTTGTGATTAGTACAGTGAGCAAAGCTCTTTTGAATCATCAAGGCTAAATAAATAAATAATCCTTGTTTATTCCAAAGCTTAATCCTACTGAGGCCCCCAACCTGATTAATCATGCAGCAGGCAGCAACTGTCCCTTATTAGCTGACCTTATACATTTCAATGAAATGGACTACACCCTGTGAAAAACGACATATACCCAGGTCCGGGGAAATAATTGTATTAGGAAATACTCTGTTAATGGTTTTAAAGACAACTTTATCCTTAAGAATAAAATTCTGTCAAGAGCAAATCCTCCTCCTTACATTTGGTTCTAACCTAAGGGATAGAAGTAGTCAAAAACTGTTACGGTCACCCAGGAAAATTTCAACTTTGAAACTGGTGAATCAATTTCCTTTATATTTTATCTCAGACCATGACAATTTTAAAGAACAGAATTCTAATAGCCCATGATTCAGACTTTCTTAGATATTCCTTGTTTGTTTGTTTGTTTTCTTTCTTTTCCCTTTATTCTGAAATTTCCTTTCTGTTCTCTCGTGAAGGTAAAAAAAAAAAAAAAATCTAAAAGGAAGGTAATTAGCTATTCATCCACTTCTAACCCAGCCACATGTTCACATGATAAATGGAACATTACCATACAAAACTGCTAAAATAACATCGTCATGGCAGGCTCAATTTTCTTAATTTTGTGTCTTCCACCTATTAAGACAAGGGTCACTCATTCCGCAAAATTAATGGCTGATATAATTTTAGAGTGAAAAAAGCACAAGGAAAATATTACCTCACTCAACATATTGCCAACCCGATGAATTTACTACCCTGGGAGAGCACAGATTCAGTCACTGGATGAATTAGAAAGGCTAGATAATTTTATGACCAGTCATAATACTGTAGTTATGAATACTAAGATAAGGGTAATAGAATCTCATGCTTCAGGGCACAAACTGATCATTTTAGGAGCTTTGAAGGAGTTCTCTTATTTCCTTATAATATTCTGAGCAAGCAAGTGGATTCACATTGAGATTGTACTTCTTCTTTGAAAGTATTGACTATGACTATGAACAAGATGCCACATTTAGGTCACATTTGGTTTTTTGGGTTTTGGCAATGAAAACCAAAAGGGTCTGCTAATACAATGCAAAAGAATAATAAAATGACAAAAAGGTTTATTCTCTAATTTAATTAATATTTATTGAGCTCCTACCCTGAGTCCATCACTGCCCTAGGTGTTCAGAATACAGTGAGCAAAAGAGAGAAAACTCCCTGCCTGCCTGAAATTCTCCCCATTATTTTATCCTCAGGTGTGAGGATCAAAGTCTGGGGTGTTGTGATATACAAGTAGTCCAGATGTAGATGCAGCTCCCTGAGTGCAGCTTCTCAGGTCCGGTTCCTCTTGAAACTATTCTCCCCCATACCCTACATAAAATAGTGAGACAAGGTAACTGCAATAAACATTCTCGTTTAAAGAGGGGAAGAATGGTAGACGTGTAGCAGTTAGTGGTCCACAACAATCCTGAAGTCTAGAGTGTTCTTAGGTTCTCTTTATTCGAGAAGCAGAATTGAATTGATTATTCAAGAAGCAGAATTGATTAGGGCCGAATTCTCCCTAGGACTGACTCCATAGCTAGAGGCCCCTGACATTCTTTTCAGAGGAAGGGGGTTTACTGTCCCTAGGCTTTTTCCTCTACCCTCTGAGATACCATTACTTCTCAATACAAAATATCTTATGCTTATAGCTGAGTAGATTTGTTAGCTTGCTTCTTGTATATAGAAAATTGGCCCAGAGAAATCTTTTCATTTTGAACCTTTTCTGTTATAGTCTAAGCTGGCAGAGATTTTATCAATACAACTCTTTTAAAAACTTTATGGGATTCCTATGTATCTGATTTGGGCATACTCCATGCCCTAAAAGATCATATTACTAAGTCTTTTGGAGAAGGTCCCTCTTACCTTTGGGCTGTATGACAGGGTGCTGTGATACCACAACCTTAAGATTCTAGGCACCACCTTACACGGTTCAGTGGTTTAGCACAAGGTCTTTGTTAAAAGCCACATCCTTGATTTGGATCTTTACCAGGAGATCAGTTCTTTATTTTTTTGAGACAGAGTCTCACTATGTTGCCCTAAGTAGAATACTGTGGTGTCACAGCTCACAGCAACCTCAAACTCTTGGGCTTAAGCGATTTTCTTGCCTCAGCCTCCCAAAGTAGCTGGGACTACTGATGCCTGTCATAACACCCGGCTATTTTTTGTTTGTAGCTGACATTGTTGTTTGGCAGGCCCAGGCTGGGTTTGAACCTGCCACCTTCAGTGTATGTGGCTGGCACCCTAGCTGCTGAGCTACAGGTGCTGAGCCAGGAAGTCAATTCTTAATGGCTAGTGAGACCAGAAATATGAACTGATTTTGGTTTTCCAGCTCTCGAATCCTAGTTTCTTTATATTGTGTATGAATTCTGCAGGAAAACTGCACGTTTCTTTCTTCAGCTCATTTAACCCTCTCTCTTTTTTGGTACTTTATCTTATGCAATTAAGAAAAACCTACTCCTTTAGCATTTTGCCTGGAAATCTCCTAAGGTGATTCTACAAAATCATTAAGTAAATCTTCTATCTTCCAAGTTATCATAGGCAACAGTTTTGCTTTTTTTTTTTTTTTTTATTGAGATAGAGTCTCACTATGTCTTGGTAGAGTTATGTGGTATCACAGCTCACAGCAACCTCAAACTCTTGGGCTTAAGTGATTCTCTTTCCTCAGCTTCCCAAGTAGCTGGGACTACAGGTGCCCACCCCAATGCCCAGCTATTTTTGTTGTTGCTGTTGCAGTTGTCATTGCTATTTTAGCTGGCCCTGGCTGGGTTGGAACCTGCCAGCTTGGGTTTATGTGGCTGGTGCCCTACCCACTGAGCTATGGGTGCTGCCAAGTTTTGCTATCATTTTAATACTGCTTAACACAGGTTTCCATTTTTTCAAAGTGCCATAGTAGTTTGTTACCAATTTTTTAGCTCCCACTAATAGTTCATTCTCCCCTTTCTCAATTTTGGCTAACATTTTCCTATCATTTTTATAATCTCTCTCCACTGCTTTGTTCCAAAGCTAATGCTGCATTTTTAGGTTGTTGTAACAGCAGTACTCCAATCCGAGTACTACTTTCTATGTTAGTTAACTTTTGTTGCATAATGTACTGTGCAAAACTTTGTAGATTATGACAGTATCTGTTATCTCTCACAGTTTTATGGTTGCCTGGGTGATATTTTCATCAAATTCAGCAAGATTGTCTAGACTCCACACATGTCTGGTGGAGTGATAGCCATGTATCTGTCACCATCAAAAGACTAGTCTAGGTTTATTCATGGTATGAGGTCATAGTGCTCAGGGGTTTATATGTAGGAATTTGTGGACCACCTTTTATAATCTACTACAATCCTTATCTTTTTGTTTTAGTTTTTCTCATCTTTTAATTTTAGTGGTGAGGGTAATTGGTTTTTTTAGCAGCTTGATTGATTATCTTACCCATTATTGACTTTCTTATGCTACCTGATCAAGACTCTGTGAAGTTTTACTAATACTAGGCATTTAGCGTACTAGTCATTAGACTATGTTTCTTTGGGTCTCCTTGGTGAGTTTAACTCTTCCTGGCTTTTATTTAAGAATGCCATATTCAAAAATGTCCAGTTCCTAGTTTTCCTTATTTCAGATCTAGTGAAAATGGCATACTTTGAAGGGCCTGGTTTACCACTCATGAGCTTTTATATTCCTTTCTTTATCATTAGGGAATGACATTTCCCATAAGACTTACCTTGTACTTAAGATAAACACTGAATACAACTATAAATTTGTTTGAAGAACTGAATATATAGTAGCAGTAGAGTAGATGAAACTTAAAAAATAATTCATTTTCTCTGCATTGGTTCCAGAAAAGAGGAAAGTTTGAGAGAGATCAGGTTTGGGAGTATGAAATGGAATTATATTTTGATGACAGCCTCTCTTTAAGGCCTTTGCATTCTCAAATCTGTCAAAGGAGTCATTTGCTTCTCTCATAAATCTATAATGATGTCACAGTTGCCCATAATGGTTTGTAATTTCCTTTGGTCAGCAAAGAGAAAAATGAAAGAAGTTAACAAGTACATGAAACCAGTGATGTCCACCCAATACTTTTTTTTTTTATTAAATCATAACTGTGTACATTAATGCAGTCATGGAGTACAGTGTGCTGGTTTTATATACAATTTGAAATATTTTCACCAAACTGGTTAACATGCTGAGACACCCAATACTTTTTAATAGTCCCCCAAATGGTAAACCTAACCGATCTTGCTTGCTGAAAATCATGGCAATATTTGAGAAGGTGAGTTTTCAGTCATAAGTGGAATACAAATAGTGAGATGATTTCTTCTTCCCTGAATAGCCTAAAATGTTCACTGCAATTTCCTACAATTTGTGACTCTTCTGGATTCACAAAGCCCTATAATAGAGTATTCCGGGTAAATGCCCATTTCCTATTCCAATCATATAGAAAAAACCTATTAACATGTTTATAAACTAAAGGCTTAAGCCAAAATTTTAACTTTGTTTCACTGAACTCTCAAATTCGTATCATTATTCATTAAGATAATATTACTGTCCCCTCCGTCACAACTGAAGACTAATGTTAGAATAAACAAGCTCTACTTAAACACGTCTGCTTTAAACCAAGATATGTCTTTATATACATGTTATTGGGAACAATATAGAAAAAAATCAATTTAACTACATGAAGGACTTATTTTGTATAGTGGTTACTGACGCTAATGTGTGATAAACACACTGTCATCTGAAAGGTAAACTGTTTACTCATTTTCCAAGAGCAGTTTATAGCCAGTAAGAGGTTTGTGCCTTCATCTCAGATGCATCAACACTACCACTGTTACTTGATTACTCGATGCCTCTGGTCTGAAATATTTAAGTTGTCTTCTAACTGATCTTTCTTACTTCATTCTTTGGCCACTACACAACCATTTATAATCAAGTATTCAAATTATTTCTATTAGAATAATCTTCCTTAAACTGTCATTCTCTTGATTAGAAATATTAACTATTTCCTTTTTACCTATGGAATAAAGCTCAAAGTCCCTACTTAGAATTCAAGGCTCTCTATTAACAGGTATTATCATATCTATTTTCCACCTTCATCTTAATGCAATAATCTCAGAAATGAGCTTAACTGTAGCTAGCTCCAAAGTTCCTTATTTTGTTTACAGCGGACTAGTGCTTGTTTATTGAAGATATGCAAAAATATGAGAGACCTCTAAGAATTGTTTCCCAGCACCCAATTTCTGAAGCGCCAAGAAAAATAGAACAGGTATAGCCCTATGATTTGAGGGACCCTGTCCCCCAATTTAACTACATACATTGATTATTTTATCATTATAACTTTATTTGATTGAAGCTTTAGGTCTACAAATGAGTTCCTTATCAAATTGCAAGTACTGCTAGAAAATCCATATTTTATTCTTCTATTCTTTAATATATAGAGACTGGGCATTAAGAGAGAAGAACGTTCCCAGGCTTAGAATTAGAAGTGGGCTTGACATCTGGTTTTACCACTGATTACACTGGCTTTTAGTTTATTAAACAATGAAAACTAGAAAACAAGAAATGCTATAAAAATTCTGAGAAAAAATTCTTTCCAAAATAAAATTTTATACCTATCTAAATATGAAAGTAAACATATCTTCAGATATATACAGTTTCAACAAGGTTACTGTCCTTGTACCCTTTTTCAAGAAGGTATGGTAAGATGTTCTATTAAAATGAAGTAAGAGGAAGTTCCATTTCCAAAATGGTGACATAGGCTCAGTGCCTGTGGCTCAAGCGGCTAAGGCGCCAGGCACATACACCTAAGGTGGCGGGTTTGAATCCCCAGCCCGGGCCTGCCAAACAACAATGATGGCTGCAACCAAAAAATGGCCGGGCGTTGTGGCGGGCACCTGTAGTCCCCAGCTACTTGGGAGGCTGAGGCAGGAGACTCGCTTGAGCCCAGGAGTTGGAGGTTGCTGTGAGCTGTGATGCCACAGCACTCTACCCAGGGGGATAGCTTGAGGCTCTGTCTCAAAACAAAACAAAACACAAAACAAAATGGTGACATAGAAGCAAGCTTGCTTCATTCTCCACCCAGAAAACCAAAAGCAAATATGTGGTACTAAGATTGTCACCAGAAATATCCTAGAACTCAAATATGAAGATGAGACAGTTCCTGTGGCTATGGAGAAGTAAAAGAAACTCTGAGTATACTGAGAACTAAGGTAATGAATAAACAGCTAAGATTTGACTGGAGTGTCAAGGGGATAGCACTGGAGTGCAGTGAGACAGTAGAACCACACCTGCCATGATCAGAAGTCTAGGAATGTAGTGTGGAAGCCCGCAGCCTCTGCATCCTTTTCTTCCCCCGCTAGGATTGGATTTGCTAGGATAGCATCCACCTGGAGTTAGGAGGGATGGAAAGCAAATGATCCCAATCAGTCCCCATTGTCAATGCAAACACCTCCAGTCTTCACAGCAGGAGATTCCCACAGTCTCCCAGTTTGTAGAGCTGCTGGGAATTCATGCAACTGCATTGCCTCAGATTTGGAGCTCAAAGTGTGCCCTTTCCCCATGTCCCCACCCCTTGTGAACAAGCTGCTACAGCATGGTGCCATCTTGAGACCAGCTCTACCTCTGGAGTACTCCCTCCTGGGTGGAGGGGGGCAAGTAGCCACTGTCCCTCTGCAGCACTGGAGTTCCATTTTCCTTCCTTGCTTACTCTAGTGGCTGAATGCCCCAGCCCAAGCAGTGTAGAGCCTGAGCTCAGGATCAGCTGGTTCTGCACAGCAGGGAAACCAACTCCTACTGCCTTTGCTTCTAGCCAGAGGAACAGTCTAGCAGTCATGCTCAGGGTAAACCCTCCCTTGAGCCAGGCATACTGCCATATACTACCCCCTCATCAGAAGAGACCTTCAAGCCTCTGCGCAGCTGACATGCTCCTGGGCTGGTGGAGCAGCTACATGCTTGTCCCCAGGGGCAAAGTAACACCCCTGAGGTGTCCCACCCACTTTAGGCAAGACCCTTACCAGCCCAACAGCCTTCTGCCTGCAATTGGAGACTAAAAAACATCTCTATGAACTGCTGCTAGTAGAAATAACCTCAAGCCAGCTGAGCAGCTATGCACCCATGCCCTGGGACTGATAACAGCTCTGCAGGCTGTCTTTGTTGGGCAAGCCTCCAGGATGTCTGAGCAGATGTACACCATCCTCTAATCCCTGAAAAGCAGCCTTGCAAGCTACCCTGGGCAGACATACCCCAGGTGGGCTGAGAGGCTGTGTGACCACATCTAAGACCTGAGAAGCAGCCTGTTGGCCACCTCCAGAAACATACCTCCAGGCTAGTAAAGCAGTCCTGAGCCCATGTCCTGGACTTGAAAAATAGTCCTCAGGGCCACCCTCCAGAAGACAGTCAGCAGGCCATCTGAGCAACTCTGCAGCTGCATCCCAAGCTGCAGAAATAGCCCCAGGGCCACCAACAGGCCAGCAGAGAAGCCATGTGACCATATGCTGGGCCTAGGAAATAGCCTTATGGGCTACCCCCAGAAAATATCTCTAGGCCAAGAAAGCAGTTGTGTAGCTGTGTCCCTGGCTTGAGAAACTATCCTGTGGGTTGCCCCCAGTAGACATACACTAAGTCCAGCTGAATAGCTATTCATCTACATACTAGGCCTGAGAAACAGCCCTGTGTATGGTGGCCTGGTGGGCATGTCCTCAGCCTAGTTGAGCAACCACATGCTTATGCTCCCAGCCAGAGTAACAGCCTGTGGTTCCAACCCCAGCCAAGATGTCTTATCTACCATGCATATGTGTATAGCCCTGACCTGAGAAGCAGCCCAGAGCCCACTTCTGGCAAAGCTGAACTACCATTGCTACAACTCTTTCAGCCTAGGCTACTGAACACTGAATCACAAATGCCACTAGTGTGGATCACAGACAGAGAAACTACACAGAGGCTATAGTACTGCATTCTCCTAGAGCCAAAGCCAACATACCAAACCAATGCTCCTACAAAATCTACTTAATAAAATTGGAAAGGCATCTCTCTACCAGATGCATAGAAATCAACGTAAGGACACATCAACCATAAGTAAGTAAGGAAACATGTCCTCCAAAGGAAAACAGTAGTTCCCCAGTAATAGACCTCAAATCACAAAGTAATATATAAAGTGCCAGAAAAAGAATTCAAATAATATTAAGGAAACTCAGTGAGATATAAGAAAGTATATATAGATAATTCAGAGAAATCAGGAAAACAATTCATGATTTGAATGAGAAATTTAACAAAGAGATATTATATAAAAGAGCCAAACAGAAATCTTATAGCTAAAGAGTTCAAGGAATGAGACAAGAAATACAATTGAGAGCTTTGACAACAGACTAGATCAAGAAAAAGAAAGAATTTCTGAACATGAAGACAGTTTTTTAAAATAACACGGGAAGACATAAAAAAGAATAAAAAGTGATTGATAAAGCCTACAGAATTTATGGGACACTATTAAGCAAAGACCTGTTTATATCATGGGCATTCAAGAAGGAGAAGAGAAGGGAAAAGGTGAGGAAAGAATCTTTAATGAAAGAACAAGAGAAAATTTCCCAAGTCTTGGGAGAGAGATGGACATCTTTCTTCAGGAACCTCAAAGAAACCCAAATAAATTCAACCTAGATAAGTTCTGTTATAGTTAAATTGTCAAAAGTTAGAGACTAAGAATTTTGAAAGTAGCAAGAGAAAAGCATTAGTAACAGAGAATTCCCATTTGACTGAAAAAGAAATATGTTACTCCCAAATATTATACCCCCCAAAGCTATCCTTTAGAAATGAAAGAGAAATAAAATCTTTCAAAGACAAACAAAAACTTATCATTACTAGAACTTATCATTACCAGACAAGCTTTATAAGGAGTGCTCAAAGGGGTCTTACATATGGAAGTGAAAAGATAATAGTCACCCTTATCAAAACATGAAACTATAAAACTCACTGGGACAGCCAATACATAAAGGAGAAACAGAAAGAAATCAAAGCTTATCATTACAAAAAACCACCTAACTGCAGAAATAAACAACAAGAGAGGAAGTAGGGAACAAAGGATACACAAAACAACCAGAAAATAATAAATAAAATGATAGGAATAAGTCCTCACCTATCAGTAATAGCCTTGAATGTAAATAGATTAAATTCCCCATTTAAAAGATACAGACTAACTGATTGGATACCAAAAACAAGACCCAACTACAAAAAGCTTACTTCTTTGGCAAAAATACACATAGACTGAAAACAAAGGACTGGAAAAAGATATTCCACCCAAATGAAAACCAAAAACATACATTAATAGATATATTTATATCAGACAAGACAGACTTTAAGTTAAAAGCTGTTAAAAGAGACAGAGAAGGACATTGTATAATAATAAAAGGATCAGTTCAGCAAGAGACTACAACAATTGCAAATATATATGCACCCAACACTGGAGTACTCAGATATAGAAAGCAAATGCTAACTATAAAGAGAGAGATAGACTCCAATATAATAATATTTAGGGACTTCAATACCTCATTCTCAGCACTGGACAGATCATCTAGACAGAAAATCAACAAAGAAACATCAGATCTAAACTGCACCGTAGACCAAATGGACCTAACAGACATTTACAGAACATTTCACCCAATAGCTACAAAATACACATTTTTTTCATTAGCAATGAAATCTCCAAGATTGACCATATGTCAGGACACAAAATAAGCCTCAAAAAAGGAAAAAAAAATCAAAATTGTTTACCTTATCTGACAACAGTCAAATAAAAGTTGACATCAATAATAAGAGAGACATTTGAAACTATACAAATACATGGAATTAAAATTACATGCTCCTGAATTACCAATAGATGAAGTTTAAAAATTTCTTGAAACAAGTGAAAATAAAAACACAACATAAATCAAATCTATGGGATATAGCAAAAGCAGTATTAAGAAACAAGTTTATATTAATAGCAATAAGTGCCTACATCAAAAATTTAGAAATATTTTAAATAAACAATCTAATGATGAACCTCAAGGAACTAGGAGAGAAAGAGCAAACCAAACTCAAAATTAGTAGAGAAAAGAAATAAAGATCAGAGCAGAAATAAATGAAATTGATACAAAGATACAAAAGACCAACAAAAGAAAAGTTTTTTTTAAAAACATAAACAAATTTGACAAACCATTAGCTAGATTAAGAAAAAAAAAGAAGACGCAAAGAAATCAGTAATGATAGAAGAGACATCACAACAAATACCATAGAAATACAGAGGGTCATTAGAGACTACTACGAACAACTATAAGCCAACAAATTAAAAAATCTACAGGAAATGGATAAATTCCTAGACACATACAACCTACCAAGATTGAACAGAGAAGAAATAGAAAATCTGAAAATACCAATAACAGGTAATGAGATTGAATTAGTAATAAAAAGTCTTAACAACAAAGAAAAGTTCAGATCAGATGACTTTCCTGCTGAGTTCTACTGAACTTTTAAAGAAGACTTAGTACCAATTCTCAAACTACTCTAAGAAATTGAAGCATTAACTCATTCTATGAAGTCAACATACATACCCCTTATAACAAAACCAAACAAGGACACAAAAAAGCCCAATATTTCTGAACATAAATGCAAAAATCATCAATAAAATACTAACCAACTAAATCCTGTAGCACATCAAAAAGATAATACACCATGATCAAGAGGGATTTATGCTAGGAATGTAGGGATAGTTCAACATAGGTGAATCAATAAATGTCATACATCACATTAATAGAATGAAGGACAAAAATCATATGATCATCTCAATAGATGCAGAAAAAGGTTTTGATAAAATTCAACATCCTGGCTGGGCATGGTGGCTCATGCCTGTAATCCTGGCACTCTGGGAGGCTGAGGCAGGGGGATCACTTGAGTTCAGGATTTTGAGAACAGCCTGAGCAAGAGTGAGACTTTGTCACTACCAAAAATACAAAAATTAGCCAGGCATGTTGTTGCATGCCTATTGACCCAGCTACTTGGGAGGCTGAGGCTAGAGGATCACTTGAATCTGGGAGTTTGAGGTTGCTGTGAGCTAGGCTGATGCCATAGCCCTCTAACTGGGCAGTAGAGTGAGACTGTGTCTCAGGAAAAAAAAAGGAAACATCCTGTCAGGATACAAGATAATAATAAATTAGGTATAGAAAGAAAGTACCTGAACATTAAAAAGGCCATATATGACAAATGCACAGCTAATGTCTTACTGAATGTGAAAAAGCTGAAAATTTTTCCTGTAAGAGCTAGAACAAGACAAGTATGCCCACTCTCAATAGTCTAATTAAACATTGTACTGGAAGTCCTAGCCAGAGTAATTAGGTAGGAGAAAGAAATAAAAACACCCAAATGGAAAAAGAGGATGTTGAATTGTCCCTGTTTGCAGATGACTTGACCTTGTATATAGAAAAACCTAAAGACTCTACAAAATAACAGTGAGAAATGATAAGCAAATTCAGTAAAGTTGCAGAATACAAAATTAATATACTAACTTCAGTAGCATTGTCAAACATGAACAACAAACTTACTGAAAAAGAAATAAGAATACAATTCCATTTACAATATCTTACTCCCCCCCAAAAACCCACCTAGGAATAAATTTAACCATTTGACCACGGAAGTGAAAGATCTCTATCTACACAGAAAACCATAAAACAGTGATGAAAGACATTGAAAAAGATACAAACAAATGGAAAGATATCCCATACTCATGGATTGAAAGAATTAATATTGTTAAAATGACAACAATACCCATAGCAATCTATAGATTTAGTGCAATCTCTATCAAAATACCAATGATATTCTTCACAGAAATTGAAAAAAAAAGACTCAGCACCCGTAGCTCAGTAGTTAGGGTACTGGCCACATCTACCAGGGCTGGTGGGTTCAAGCCTGGCCCAGGCATGCTAAACAAAAATGACAACAACAACAATAAAAAAAAAGTCAGATATTGTGGTGGGCCCCTGTAGTCCCAGCTACTTGGGAGGCTGAAGCAAGAGAATTGCTTAAGCCCAAGAGTTTGAGGTTGCTGTGAGCTGTGATGCCACAGCACTCTACCAAGGGTGACATAATGAGACTGTCTCAAAAACAAAAAACAAAAAACAAATCCTAAAATTTGTGTGAAACTACATAAAACCCCAAAGAGTCAAGGCAATCCTAAAGAAAAAGAACAAAACTAGGATATTAAATTACAAGAGCTCAAAATATTCTGCAAAGCTGTAGTAACCAAAACACCATGATAGTGGCATAAAAACAGACTGATAAACCAATGAAATAGGATAGAGAACTCCAGAAGTAATCCACATGTCTATAGCTATTTTACAAAAAAGCATTCACTGGGGGAAAGGACTCTCTTTAATAAATGGTGCTCTGAAAACTGGATATCCAAATGCAGAAGTATGAAACTAAATCCTA
The DNA here is from genome assembly GCF_000181295.1 of Otolemur garnettii. Lineage (NCBI taxonomy): Eukaryota > Metazoa > Chordata > Mammalia > Primates > Galagidae > Otolemur > Otolemur garnettii. Next base: position 9,084,050 of record NW_003852423.1, on the reverse strand, counting down.
TCTCTCACCCTATACAAAAAATCAACTCAATATTAATTAAAGACTTGAAATGTTAGAACTACTAGAAGAAAATACAGGGGAAATTCTTCATACATTGGGTCTGGGAAATATTGTATAAATAAGATTTCAAAAGCACAGGCAACCGAAGCAAAAATAAACAACTGGGATATCAAATCAAAAGCTTGTATACCACAAAGAAAATAATCAACAGAGTGAAAAAATAACCTAACCTACAGATGGAAGAAAATATTTACAAACTATTCATCCTACAGGGGATTAATATACAAGGACTTAAAATATTTCAATAACAGAAAACCATCCAATTTGATTCAAAAATGGGCAAATGATCTGAACAGACATTTCTAAAAGAAGACATACAAATGGCCAAAAAAAAAAAAAAAAAAGAAAGAAAAAATTGCTCAACAGCACTGATCATCAGGGAAATGCAAATCAGTATCACAATGAAATATCATCTCACCTCAGTTTGGATGGCTGTTGTCAACAAGACAAAAATAACAAATGCTGGTGAGGATGCAGAGAAAAGGCAAATTTGTTCTTGTGGGATACAAACTAGTACCGCCACTATGGAGAAAAGTATGGAGGTCCCTCAAAAACCTACAAGTATAACTACCATATGATCCAGCAATCCCACTACTGGGAATTTATCCAAAGGAAAGGAAATCATTATATTGGACAGATACCTATACCCTGATGTTTATTACAATGCTATCCACAAAAGCCACAATACTGAATCAATGTAGGTATTCAACAACAGATGAATGGATAAAGAAAATGTGGTATACATATATCACAGAATACTATTCAGCTATAAAAAAAAGCATAAAGTCCATTCATGGCAACAGGGATGGAACTGAGAGCATTATGTTAAGTGAAGTAAGCTGGGAACAGAAAGTTAAACTCTGCATGTTCTCACTGATCTTATAGAAGTAAAAAGTAAAACAGAAGACAGTAGAGGCTGAGAAGGGAAGGGACAGGGGAGGGATGAAGAAATATGTTAAATGGGCCAGTCATGGTGGCTCACACCAGTAATCCTAGTACTTTGGGAGGCTGAGGTGGGTGGATCGCCTGAGCTCATGAGTTCAAGACCAGCCTGAGCAAGAGCAAGACCATGACTCTAAAAATAGCCAGGCATTGAGGCGGGCGCTTGTAGTCCCAGCTATTCAGGAGGCTGAGGGAAGAGGACCACTTGAGCCTAGGGGTTTCAGTTTACTGTGAGGTCTAATGCCACTGACACTTTACTGAGGGTGACAAAATGAAACTCTGTTTCAAAAAAAAAATAAAAAGAAGAAATATGTCAAATGATATAAAATTACAACTAGATAGGAATAACTTCTAGTATTCTATACCACCGTAGGATGACTACAGTAACGACAAATAGCTAGAAGGAGGATATTGAGTATTCGAACCTGAAGAAATGACAAATGTTTGAGATGATGGATATGTTAATTACCCTCACCATACATTATATGTATCAAAACATTACTATGTACCCATGAATATGTACAATTATTTGTCAATTTAAAATAAAATCAATTTTTAAATGAAGATGTAATAAGAAGGAGGAAGTCATGGACTCAAGAAGACAAAGGCTCTAACACAAGAGAGGCAAAGGGAATTCCCAGGATGGTGGTAAAGGAAAGCCCCATATGGTAGATATCCAACAGCCTACAAGACAATTAGTCCAGACTGTAATAGAAGGACAGAGAATTCCATAGGGAAGTCTTCAAGAAACAAATTAAACTGATGTACTGCATGAGGCATTTGACTGCATTGAGAGGAATTTCAAGTCTAAAGGAAAGTTTGAGAGTGAGTTGATAGTAAATATACAGAAAAATCAAGCAACCAAAAATCAAAAAAAAAAAATAGAGACAAGTATAAATTTGAGGGAAATAACGTTGTACAAAAATGTAATTATACTCCATGTGGAGTTGTAAACAACATTCACAGATTCGTGATTATATAAACTTTATGCAGTTAACGAAATAAATGCTATAATTAGGTTGGAAAGACAGAGAAGGAAAAATATATGCGTGTTTTGGGGTACAGAAGGGAATATGTTAAGAGAGAGAACTCATCTTCCATAGAATGAAGCACAGAAATAATATTTAAAATTAAAAGTCAAGAAATAACTATATAAACACATTTTGCAGAATATGGATGCAGATACCAGAAGAGAACTAAAAGTGGTTACCCTAAGGAATCAGGAGTAGAGACTGCAGAAGGGTGGGCAAAAAAGAGAACTGCTTTTTTGTCATCTTCTATTTCTTAAATTATGTACGTGTATTGCTTTGATAAAAAAATAAAATTTAACTTTAAAATGTAATGCATTAATTCACGCATTTCTACTTAACAGAGATTAGTTGAAATAAATGGGAAGGATCCTAGTAGAATAAAGGGGGTATATATCAGAGAGCAGAAGGTAATACTGTTTGGAGAGGTGCAATATATGTTTCCTGCTCCATTATTCTTTTTTTTAGGGCTAACCTTGGCTACGTCTTTGATCTTATAAACCATGCCAGTGCATGAATCATATTTAGAGACCATACTAACTGGTTTGGGACACTAGAGTCTATGGCAAGTCACTACTTCAGCACACTGAATGCTATCATCTCCCCTAAGTGAGTTAATGCGTCATCACTGAGTGCCTAATTCAGTATTCAGGGTACTTTAAACTTGGTGGATGAATATTACATTGTTTGTGGAATACACATAGAGGGTAGGAGACAGAGGAGAAAAGGCCATTGCCTTCTTTCCTCCTTATGTTACTGTAGGCCTATAGAGTTTAAATTACAAGTCTCCTGGGTAGAGATGATGCCCAATTCAACATTCTTAATTGCATCTAGCAATTGTTATTGCTCAATAAATATTATGGTAGTAGCGCTTGGAGGGTTAGAATGCTTGCAGCTTAGACGAAACTGTTGCCAGTTGTGGGGAAATAAGCTCAAAATATTTCCAGCTGACGCTCAGTACTGAGCCTGTGCCTGTGTTAGGCTGCTTATCATGTGGTACTTTCACAGCGTCACTTCTCAGGACAGTCCAGCTAACGTGGGTCTCAGAGCACTGTGACAGCTTCAGCTTCCCTGTGGATTATATGTGGTTTTTGTCATCTGTACTGACGAACCAGGGAGGTAAATGGTAGGAAACAAAGGAGTAGTCTGAGAAAACTATATGAAAGTTAAGAAAACTATATTACAGTTGTCAAATTTCAACATCCCCTTATTTATTTATTTATTATTGTTGGGGATTCATTGAGAGTACGAGATGTGTCACACACACTGAGATCTCACCCTCCTCCCTCTTTCCCTCTCTCTCCTCTTCCTTTCCCCACCGTGTCCCTTCTCTCTCTCTCTACTTATTTATCAAAGAAGGTGAGCAGCTTTGGCTCACAAAACACAGTATTGGACACTGTGGGGATATGGAGCTACAGAAACACCCCCCCCCCAAAACACACACACATGTCAAAGAGCTTATAGTTTAGTTGGAGAAATAGTTATATATACTACCAGTATCAGGCAGAATGCTCTGAAAAGAGCATGGTCTGGAGTCAGAGGATCTGGATTTGAATTCCTCACTTCCCAGCTACATGGTTCTTATCAAGTTACTTAATTTTACAGAAGCCCCTAGAAGGTAGAATAATAATGACAACGATTAAGTGAGTTAATGCTTGCTCAAAGTTGCTGGCACATGGTAAAGCCCTCGCTAATAATAATATATTATTTTTATTTTGTTTATTATATTATTACTACTACCAGTTTACTTGTAACAAGTAAATGTCACGGGAGGAGGGCAGAAGGAGTTCCTCCTGATGGCATTGGATCAGATCATCTGAGGAAGTTGAACTGAGCACTTGGAGAAGATGAATGGGATTTTTACCCTGTTAAAGAAGGATGAGGACAAGGCTGGGCTCACGCCTGTATCCCTTCTGATTTGCAGCACTTTTATTCTCTGCACCCACAGATTCACCCTGGGATATATCCCTGAATTCAGTGGCTATTGTACATGCCTCAGACTAACTGCAGGAAAATAACAATTCCCCTTCTTTTGACATTCACTATTACAAACTAAGTTAGGATAATTTCTGTTAATACCATCAGGTATGACCATGAACTCAGAAGATGATAGGAAGATGAGCTTGCCAGGAATTTGGGAGAAAGGGTTTAATGGAATTGGGTAAGATACACGTGCCTATTGAGAGCATCTGCCTGCAGCTTGAATTGGTCTTCCAATATTAAATGAGTGTGGATAACAATCAGATATTTTCCCATTAGCGTGCAAAGCATCTTACTCCCTCCACCCTTGATTTTCTAAGGTCAATGAGAAAACATAACAGGCCTATAACTGGTAACGGTCGAGTGTCTTTCATTATGGGATTTTCCTGCTGGATGCTTTCAAAACTAGAGTTACTGCAGGGTTGATTATTCATCCATTCATTTAACTTTTTTGTCTTATTGTGCGTCAGGCCCTCTGCTTCTAGAGGAAGAAAGTACACTTGCCTCTTGCCTTTTACCTCTTTCTCTCCTTCCAGTGGCTGGAACACAAACATGATGGCGCATCATCTGAGACTATTCAGAAGAAGAGATGACAAATAAAATAAAAAGATAGCAACTTGAACCTGATACAGTAGAACCACTGTCTCAGCTCTGTGTGGCTTATATTCGGACTGTAACATGACAGCGAAACAGAGTGCTAAACTATCTTGTTTAATTTGCCAGTATGTTTGATCTTATTATACAGTTTAACCCATATGCTGACCAAACTGTGTTAACATACTACATGGGGCAGCAAAAAGATTGAAAGAAATTTTGAAAAAAGGAAAAAACAATCACCTGCAATCCCACTCTTCTAACACAACTATTTTAAAATTTGAATGCTATCTTCTAAGCCTCATCTACATGCACATTTTTTTTTATTAAATGATAGCTGTATACATTAATGCAAACATGGGGTACAGTGTAGTGTTTTCATATACAATTTGAAATACTTTCATCAAGCTGGTTAACATAGATTTCATGTCATTTGCTTAGTCATTGTGTCAAAACATTTATGTTTTTATATGACTGTAATGAGTTTACGTACCATTTGACATTCCGCTTTTTGGGTTGAACTTTTTTTTTAAACAGAATCTTACTCTGTCACTCCCAGTAGACTGCTGTGGTAACATCATAGTTCACAGCAACCTCAAACTTCTGGGCTCAAGTGATCCTCATGCCTCAGTCTCCTGAGTAGCTGGGACTACAGGCGCCTCCCATAGCACCCAGCCAATTTTTCTATATTTTTAATAGAAACAGGGTCTCACTCTTGCTCCAGGCTGATCTAGAACTCTTGAGCTCAAGCAATTTGACTGTCTCGGCCCCTCCCAGAGTACCAGGATTATAGGTCTGAGCCATCACACCCGGTGTGGGTTGAACCTTGTATGCTACCTGTTCTTCTATGTTTTAATATAGTTGTTATATTTATTTTAACAGCTTTATACTGTTGTAATGTGTTAGTGTACTATGATTTACAAACCTGTTCATTTTTAATTTGGTTTGGATACATTTTTAAGGCTTGGGTTTATTAAGTGATCTCATTGTTGACTTTCTGATGAATCTGATTTAGGTCTATGAGGGCCTCTTAAATACTCAGCTTGAGCCTGAGATATATGCTTGGTAGGAGATGCATATAATAAACATTAAGTGCTAGCTGCCATTATTATTATTGTTATTAGGATTGGATTCCACTGTCTCTTCCTACAAATGGGAAAGTCCAGAACAAGATGTGGCATGAAATGGTAGATGGAGCAAATTGGAAGACAATGATGATGTAAATAACCTCTACTGAGCTATAATCATCAATACTGATGTGTCACTTGTTAGTTGTGACAATTGTGAGCTGTGCCTATTCTTCAGATATTCTGGGGTAGAATGTCAACTCTGCCTCCTTTTTTTTTTTATTTAAAGATTTCACTATCATTTGGGGTAGAATACAGTTGTGTCATCATAGTGCACTGCCACCTCAAATGCCTGGACCCAAGTGATCCTCCTGCTTCAGCCTCCCAAGTAGCTAGGACTACAGGCACGCTAATGTGTCCAGCTAATTTTTGTGTTTTTTGTAGAAATGGGAGTCTCACTATGTTGCTCAGTCTGGTCTTGAACTCCTGGCCTCAAGCAATCTTCCTGCCTCAGCCTCCCAAAGTACTAGGATTGCAGGAATGAACCACCATCCATAGCCTCAGCCTCCTTCTGTTCCTTACCTTTAACCATGTCTCCCTCCCTTTTCTCCCTCTGATAGTTTTTACTCTGTCTTATACATTTGATTTTTTAAAAATCAGGCTGATGGGTCATTTGTGAGCTTATTTAACGTTTTGAATGTCCTAATAGGATGGGATCATTCAGAATAGCACTCCACATAAAGAATTTTTGTGCTGTACAAATCCCCCATAAAAATGGTGGTGGTGCATTCCTGTAATCCTAGTTGCTCAGTAGGCAGAGGAGGGAAGATTGCTTGAGCCTAGGAATTTGAGGTTACAGTGAACCATGATCATGCCACTGTACTTCAACAGAAAGAGAGTGAGACCCCATTTTTTAATTTAAAAAAAGAAGAATTTTTATGTTTTAAATTTCAAATTTCTCATTTACTATTATTTTAGCTACAAGTCTAATATGGCAGTGACTGAAGGTAGTAAGGTGTCCCATGCCAATAGGTTTTTAATGGAAGAATAATCAATTAATTTGGTACTAATTTTAGTGATATCTGGTGATACTTTAATAGGTAATAGAATCACATTATTTCAAAGACCAGAAAGTACAAAAAGTTACACAGTGACATGTTTAGCCCCCAACATCCTCATCTATCCGATATCCTTAATACTCTTAACCAAATTAACTGTTGTTTATAATTTCTTCTTTCTAGAGTTTCCCAATGCATATGTAAGCAAATGTGAATGTAGAGTATTACTTTCCCCCTTTTTCATACTCTTCTGTACTTTAAAAAGCATCTTTGGGAGGAATTGATTTTCAATATATTTCCAACACATAAAATTTAATACATGATAGTTTCTGATAATGTTACAGTTGTGATTAAATTTCAAGGCCACAGGCTGGGTGTAGTGGTTCATGTCTCTAATCCTAGCACTCTGTACACTTTTTTTTTTTTTTGCAGTTTTTGGCTGGGGCTGGGTTTGAACCCACCACCTCCGGCACATGGGGCCAGTGCCCTACTCTTTTGAGCCACAGGTGTGGCCCTGATCCTAGCATTCTGGGAGGCAGGAGGATTACTTGAGGTCAGGAATTGAAGACCAACCTGAGCAAGAGTAAGATCCATGTGTACTAAAAATAGAAAAATTAGTGGGGCATGGTGGCAGGCACCCATAGTCCCAGCTACTTGGGAGGCTGAGGCAAGAGGATCACTTGAACCCAGGAGTTTGAGATTGCTGTAAGATAGGCTGATGTCATGACAGTACAGCCTGGGCAACAGAGTGAGACTTTACCTCAAAATAATAATAAAAATAATAACAGCAACAATAATTCAAAGCCATAGTCAGAGCTTATAATTTGAGATTCTTTTTATTTGAAAATTGATTGAAACAACATCTTTAGGAAATTCCATGTAAGATAGTCTGTACTGCTAAAAACAAAACAAAAGTACAGTGCCGAATGGTCATAATACAGCTTCAAAATATGTCAGATTTCAAAGTCTAAGTTTTCACAGAGGTGTAGGCAGCATTTACATTCCAAGTATCTGTGATACTAGACTAGAATATTGTGGCTGAATATCCTATAAAAGATGTCACATTTTAGGTTTGCACTTGACCATTTCTGAAGTCTGCTTTCAACAGATAGTATCTAAAACCATTTGTTTCAAGAATATGAAGGAATGATGAGATAATAAGATATGCTTTTGGCTATAAACGACACCCCAACTCAAAGTGGCTTGAATGATAAGGAATTTTTTTGGCTCATATAACTTGAAGTCCAGTGGTAGACAAGTCTGGATTGATTGCTAAAGCAGTAAATTTAACCAAGGACCCATTTTTTTTCTGTCTTTGTTCTCTGCTATCAACAGTATCTACTTTGTCTTCAGTATGATTTTTCTCATGTTAGTAGGAAGACTTCCAGTAGGAACTGAATTATTCACTTTTCCAAGATGGAGCGGTGTGGAGTGGGGAAAGACTGTCAAAGAATGCCGAACATAAAGGAATCCTCGGGAACTGGCTCTCAGTTATGACATAGGAATGACCACCAGGGGTATGGTTGGTGAGTTTTTCGGGGAATGGATAGACAGTAATGTGAGCCAATGTGTTTACTTACAGACCAAGGTATAGGAGTGTATTTATTGGTAGTTCTCAACTGAAGCTGTACTTTGGAAAAACTGGGGAGATTAAAACATGAATATTGATGCCCAAGACCAGTTCCCAGAAATTCTGATTCATTTGTTTAGATATTAGAGTTTTTAAAATGCTCTCTCTGGCAGCGGTTCTCAACCTGTGGATCACGACCCACAGGAACTGTATTAAAGGGCTGCGGCATTAGGAAGGTTGAGAACCACTGCTTTATGGGATTGTAATGAATAGCCAGAATTGAGAACCATCTTTTAGGAATGATAATAGTTCAGTACCTTTAGGTAGAATGTAACAGAGAAGAGAAACATAGGATTAACTTTTATATTAATGCCTAGTGAAATAATAGTGGCAGATGATAAAAACTGTCATCAAACATCTCCCTTCTATTAAACATATAAATTGACATGAAGGTAAAAAATAGTCCAATATCCTAATGAAAGTAAAGGCAAAATCAGACAGAAGATACATTTTGATGGTGATAAAAATAAGAAGCCAGAAATAGCTACACTACTCTGCCCTTCTTTTATTAATAATTAGCAACATAGGCTCGGCGCCTATAGCTCAACCGGCTAGGGCGCCAGCCACGTACACCTAAGGTGGCGGGTTCGAATCCCCAGCCCGGACCCGCCAAACAACAATGACGGCTGCAACCAAAAAATAGCCGGGCGTTGTGGCGGGCGCCTGTGGTCCCAGCTACTTGGGAGGCGGAGGCAGGAGACTCGCTTGAGCCCAGGAGTTGGAGGTTGCTGTGAGCTGTGATGCCACGGCACTCTGCCCAGGGGGACAGCTTGAGGCTCTGTCTCAAAAAAAAAAAAAAAAAATAATTAGCAACATATTTGCTAATCCTCATACAAGGATTTTTTTCCTCCCAAGTCTTGAATTCACTCTTTCTACTCCAATTCCATGGCTCTTACTTGGGATTTGCACATCATAATATTTCACATGTATCACTGTGCAATCTCGTAATTGGATTTGGTATCTCTTTCTTCCAGTCGTTCTTTCACAACTTCCAAATGAATCATCACTTAGTTAAAATATATTATATATCAATTATGTCATCCTTCTGCTCAAAAAATCTCAAGTTCTTTAGCCTGCCTTTCAAATGCCGCTGTAGTCTGATCTAAAGCTACCCTTTTGTCTCTTCTCATACTTCACCCCTTCATTCATCCCATGCTTTGGCCAAACTGAATTAGTCACTATGCTATGTACACATTCAGCCTATTTACCCACTAAGACCCAACTTAAACTTACATTTTCCATAATATATTTTCTGATAATTCAACTGAGAGGGAATATTTTCTTTCTCAAACCTCCATAGGACTTTAATTTCTCCTGTGGTGCATATCTTGCACTATCTTCTAATACAGTGATGTATGTACAGGACTCACCTCGTCATTTGACAGCCTTGCATCCTTCTTTATGCTTATGTTTGTTGAATGAATAAATGAATGAATGGATGAATGAACTTTATGGGTTCTTCTCTTTATAAACTTTAGATGAGTTCTGCATGTTTCTGTGGTTTCAGATCAGTTGGAAGAGTTTCATAAAGGGAGACTGGTGGCTCGGCACCTGTAGCTCAAGCAGCTAGGGCACCAGTCACATACTTTGGAGGTGGCAGGTTTGAGCCCAGCCTGGGTCTGCCAAACAACAATGACTACAGCCAAAAAATAGACAGTAGTTGTGGTGGGTGCCTGTAGTCCCAGCTATTGGGAGGCTGAGGCAGGAGAATTGCTTAAGCCCAAAGGAGTTTGAGGTTGCTGTGAGCTGTGACGCCATGGCACTCTACCCAGAGTGACATAGTGAGACTGTCTCAAAAAAAAAAAAAAAAAAGAAACAGAGACTGGTGATGAAGATGTCTCATGTTTCATCTGGCAGCTTAGTTATGTTTACTGTTCTTTATCTGTTGCTAAAACAGACTTATTATTTAGTACAACAGAGAAGAGGATGTCCATTTATCTTACTCAAAGGTATTCCTATACTAAAAATCCCTACCCTAAGTCAGTCCTGTGAAGGTCAAGTGTGAACATAAGAGGTAATAGCGTCTGGGAAAGAGCTTCTTTTAGAACATTTGAGTGACAACTGTAAGCATGATTAGATAGCCTAAGGGACATTAGCAGAGACGTATCTGGTCATCAGACTTTTATGGCACAGCAGAGCTGTAAGTTTAACTCCTCACATAAGCTTTGTCTAGTTTCCAGATACTCCTGTAGTGTGACTATCACAACTGAGGTCAGGACTGAACTGGCCAGAGTCAAAACTGTTTATGCTGGAAGAGCTTTTTTTTTTTGGTCTTTCTAGTAATAATGTACAAATAGACACAGTGGCTACCCAGGTGCAATAGAGATTTTGTGATGACGTATGACACTAAAGATAAAGCATTTCTCAGAATATCTAAACTATAGGAAGTGCATTGTTAGCAGTGTGCTATATCCATACTGGCAACAGAATTCAGTGCGTGGATCCTTTTGTTAGTCTTCATAACTGTGAGCTAATGAGTCATAATTGGCATATTTATAGAAAGTTTACCCAGGCTCAGCGCCTGTAGCTCAGTGGTTAGGGCGGTGGCCACATACACTGGGATGGTGGGTTTGAGCCCGGCCCGGGCCTGCCAAACAATGACAACAACAACAAAAAATAGCCAGGTGTTGTGGTGGGCGCCAGTAGTCCCAGTTACTTGGGAGGCTGAGGGAAGAGAATTACTTAAGCCAAGAGTTTGAAGATGCTGTGAGCTGTGATGCCACAGCGCTCTACCGAGGGCGACATAATGAGACTATCTCAAAAAAAGAAAAAAGTTTACCAAATTGGTCATAAATCATAAATGTGACTTGTACTCTAAGTCAGTGAACAAATTAGATGATCTGAACAGCAGCAGGTATTTGATGCTCATTCAAATCTTTTCTAATCATTTTCTAAAGGCTTTATTTATTTTTAACTAATTAGCCTGAGAATATAAGTACAGGCCAATGACTAGATAATGTTACCACAAGGTAGGAAGCTTAACTTCACTTCCTAGCACATCATGGAGTTACTTGAGCACCTTAAAGCCTCTTTGCGTTTTTAGGTTTGTAAAATTGGAAGATTAATATCTCATAGGAAGAATATGAAAATAAATTAGATTAATGACCAATAAATATGGAAATACTTTGAGCAAGTGAAAAACAAGCCATTAAGTACATTTGTCTATATGTTTAAGAACACTGGTATGTAAATTAGCACAAACCTTTTAAAAGGCATTTTGGAAATACCTCTTAAAATTCAGAGTAATAATATCAGAGAAGGGGAAAGGTAGTCTAACTTTTCACTTTATACCAGTTTGATTTTTTTTTTTTGCATGAGAATGTTTTATAGTAGCATTTTAAATTAAATGATTAAAAATAAAAAATACTGTACCTTTTAAAAAGTAGGAGTGCTCTAAGGGGAAATGAATCATTAATGTTTGCTTTTATTCCTCAGAGCATTTGAAGAAAGATCAGTTATGTAGTTCAAGTTGAATTTTTATTTCAGAATGATAATTTATTAATGGCTCAGTGTACCATGATAACAGTTTAAACATACATAAGCATATTCTATATTCTGAGCATAGGATATAATAGCTAAAATAAAAGTGCTTCTGTTCATTCTAGAAGCACTTCCAAGAAACCCTCAAATGTCTGTGTCTATCTCAGATTTTTTTTTAAACCAAATTGTGTTCCCACTGCTAATGCCAGAGAGAGGAATGAGAAGAACCAGAGTAAAAACTGCTTCTAAATCTTTATTAATACCTTCCTGAAGTTTCTACTATTACAGGAAGTACTAGAAAATAAAATATTGAGGGAAGAGGGAAAAAATAAAAAATTAAAAGCAATCTAAGAAAGAGCTAGCCTTAGAAATATGGCAATAATAAAACTTTGTACTCTTTCCTTTGATTTTGTCCTCTGAAAATACTTTACACTGGAAAATTCTGCTTTACCTTGCGTTTACTGAAGACTTACATTATCTTTCTATGACCCAGCAATCCCTCTTCTGGGTATATGCCCAAAGAAGGTGAAATCACCACCTCATAAAAATAAATGCACACAATGGACTACATTCATCCTTTTCAAAGGAGATTCTGCCATTTGCCACAACATGGATGGGCCCAAAAGACATTATGCTAAGTGAAATAGCTGGACACAGAAAGAAAAATATTACATCATCTTACATGTGGAAAATTTTTTTTTTAAATCAGTACATAGAGAATGAAACAGATGGAGAAAGAGGAAATAAATAGATATAGGTCTAAGGACACAAAGTAACATGTAGAATGAATAAGTCTAGAGATCTAATGTATAACATGAGGACTAAAGTTAATCAAATTATATTGTCTTTGGGAGTTTTGTTAAGTGAGTAGATTTTAGCTGCTCTGGTCGCCAAGAAAAACCTATATGCCATGATAGATATGTTAATCTTGTTTACTACGGTAACCATTTTACTATCTATATGTATCCCTTAACATATTGTAAATCTGTATATATCCAATAAAATTGATTAGAAAAAAGAATATTTGGAGGCTCAATTCAATCTCAGTTAAATCTAGATTAAATTTACACATTCTTTGGTAATTTAGTTGTTCATATAATGCTCTGCTTTTAGCTAACAGAGAGTGGATTCCACATCTAAGGCATTCTAAGATCATCTAATTACTGTGACAGAGTTCAGGACATGCTACTCTAAAACATGATACCTTGGTGTTACAGAAAACAGCAGGAACAAGAAGGTCTCTTTGTCTCTCTCTATTCTCCCAGGAATTCTGTGACCTTCCTCAAATAGGCCGTAAACCCTTTAATCCAGAAGGCTCTTCCCAATACAGAGGAAAGGAATAGACACAGAAACGCAAAAGAACCTGAATATACAGCCCTGCTAAGTTCCCTCTAGTTTCTTACCACTAGATCATATCCTTTTGTTCTCCAATCATACTTCTGCACAACTATCCATAAAAATAGACAAATTTTTCTGTTTGGTCATTTCTAAAGGCCCTTACATGATTGAAGTAAAATTGTGTTAAATAAATGTGTGTGCTTTTCTCTTATTAATCTATCTTTTGTGATAGGTGGTCTTAGCCACAAGCCTTGTGATAGGTGAGGAAAAGCTATTACTTTTTCTCTTGAAATAGGTTTGTAGTATTTAAAAAAATCAAAAAGTAATAGGTATAGGAGAGAAAAAGTTTCAGAGCTTAGTGCTGACATAGCTCTGTTTACGTTCGGCTGTTATTCAGTGAGAAAAAATGTACTTTGCATCTATGGCAGACTGCTAGTCAATCTCTAATATCTCTTCCTCTTCTTCAACAGTGAAGTTCAATAGAATCAGAGAACAAGAGTCAGGACCTTCCCAGCTCTGGACTGCCTATTTGGACTTTAAAACAAGGAGAAATAAACATTTATCTTGTGTTAACCCAGTGTACTTGGGGCTTTCCATCATTCACAGTCAAATCTAATTCTAATAAATACACAGCTTTAAGGTTCACTGAGTCCATGCTGGGAACAAATCATTACTTATTTAAAATCTGATTAAAAACACACAGACTATCTTTTTGTGTGTGTATGAGCAACATAGACATACAAAAATAGGCATCATAGTAGAAAAAAAATCAAAGTGTCAGCATGTTGTGTTCTTTCAGGAGGTTCCAGTAAAGGATCCTTTTTCTTGCCTTTTCTAGCTTCTTGAGGCCACCTGCATTGCTTGGCTTGTGGCCCCCTCCTCCATCTTCAAAGCCAGCAGCATAGTATCTTAAAATCTCTTTGTCTTTGTTGTCACATCTCTTTCTGTGACTCTGGCCCTACTGCCTTCTTCTTACAAGGATCCTTGAAATTACACTGGGTTCACTGGATAATCCAGGACAATGTCATCCCCAGATCCACAATTTAATCACATCTACAAAATCCCTTTTGTGATAAGAAAAATGTTCACAGGTTCTGGGAATTAAAATGTGAACATTTTAGGGTTATTCTGCCACCTACTAAAGCATGATAGACTGGAGTACTATCCCAATTTTTTACTCCCTACTCAGAGACAGTACTGTACACCCATGACCTTTTCAGTGTCCTCTCAGCGTAATCAAGGACACTCCTTGGCTCTGAAATTAACCCGTGACTTACTTTGGTCTATGAGATGTTGGTGGTTGTGATGCAACCAAAGGCTTAAAAAGTGTTCTTGTGACTGGGGCTACTTTCTTGTACTTCATCAGAGTACATGCTGGAGGCAAGCTCCTGTGAAGTATAGCTGAGTAGCTGAGCCCAGAGGGATCAGTTAACCCTTTGCTGACCTTTGACCAGTCCACAGATCTCTGTGAATAAATTAGTGTTGTTTTAGATCTGTGAACTTTGAGATAGTTTGGTATGCTTCATTTTTGTGGCAATCACTAACTGACACAGTAGAGTTCTTATATTTCCCCCTTGCATTATCTTCTTTCATTTCCACTTATTGCTAGAATGTATGATGAATAAATGCCTCAGTGTATATTCAATAATTAATACTTACCGTGTGCCAGGTATATACAAAGTTTTAGGCAGAAAGTTGGAAGCCAAACCACCAGAATCCATTCATGTGGCATTCACAGACATTCCCCAAGAAGGAAGGAAAGAGTACAGGAAAGAGACAGAATTTGAGGTCATTTTGTGTTGACCTGAATGGCAAAGATTTGATTTACCTGATTCACCATGAGCAATCTACTTCAATATGCCATTAGTCGAATACATTTTTATTGAGTAGCTAGTTTCTGTGAGTGCGATTGGTGTTAATGATACATAGAAGAAGATACAGGCTTTATTTTAGCCTCTAGAAATTATATTATTGATTATAAAAAAGTATGTTAGCTTAATGTTATAAAAATTATATTACTGATTAAAAAATATGTTAGCTTAATGAATTTTTCTGTTCTATTCAGTTTGATTGTATAGTCATAATACATATTGTAACTCTGATTACAAAAACATAATTTAGTAGAAAATAGATTAAAACTATTAGTTAAACTAAACTTAATGGTAATATCATTGATTTTAGTCATTTATACCAGTGCTTCTCAAGCTGTCTTTGATGAGGAACTACTTTTTTAAAATTAAATTTCTAATCTATACTGACTATATATTTATAAAATATAATAAGAGATACTAAACCAGTGTCAAATTGCTAAAAATGTTTTGAAATATTCTCACTTTTTATACTCATCTTTTCATGGACTGGTGACAGTTTGTGAGCTGGCCCCTGTCAGTAGATTACACTTTGAGTAACATTGATACTGCTGCCTCTTATTACAAATCAAAAATGTGCCTGAAAGCACAACATTTGAAGACTTTTATCAGTAATTCCTGTGTCAAATTTGTTTTCTATATCATTTCCATATTATTTCCTAATTTTTTAAAGAGATAGCGTCTCATTCTGTCTCCCAGGTTGGAATATAGTGGCCCTATCATAGTTCATTACAACCTCAAACACCTGAACTGAGCTCAAGTGATCCTCCTACCTCAGCCTTCTGAGTGGCTAGGATTATAGGGTCATATCACCATGTCTGGCTAATTTTTCTTACTATTTTTGGGTCACAACACTACGTTGCCCAGGCTGGCTATGAACTCCTGGCCTCAAGTGATCCTTCTGCCTGGCTTCCTGAGCTCTGTGTTGAGATTACAGGTGTGAGCCATGACACTTGGCTACTTCTTATTTTAAAAACTTAAGTGATGATATATGAAAATGGGGAATGCTGGGCAGAACCGATGGTTCAGTGAGTAGGGTGCCAGCCCCATATATGGAGGGTGGTGGGTTTGAACCTGGCCCCAGCCAAAATGCAACAAAAAAATAGCCAGGCATTGTGGCAGGCAGCTGTAGTCTCAGCTACTTGGGAGGCTGAGGCAAGAGAATCGCCTAAGCCCAAGAGCTGGAGGTTGCTGTGAGCTGTGACGCCACAGCACTCTACTGAAGGTGACAAAGTGAGACTCTGTCTCTAAAAAAAAAAAAAAAGGAAATGAGGAATGCTTTCTATTAATTCATTCCAGTTTATCTTGTATTTACATACCATTTTTTGACTGAGTGAAATGACTGAAAATTTCACAGCAACTGAAACTTTAAAATGTGAAAAATGTTTTTTATATATTTTGATTTGAGGAAACAAAAACAAAAAACACTGCCATTGCAAGAAAGTACAAGGGTGGTGCCTGCAGCTCAAAAGGGTAGGGCACCGGCCCCATATGCCGGAGGTCATGGGTTCAAACCCAGCCCTGGCCAAAAACTTTAAAAAAAAAATAAAAATCATTCTTTGCCTTTCTTTAAAAAAAGAAAAAAAAGAAAAAGAAAGTACCCCCAAAATATCCAGAAAAGCAGAGCCCACTGCTCTGTTATCTGCCAGAGGAAAGTATTATCTAAAATTGACCCTTTCGCAGATCACATGCTGAATTTTTTTTTCAAGTTTGTCTAATTAACATTTATTCTGGGGCCAGGTATGATGGTTCACACTTATAATCCCAGAAGTTTGGGAGGCCGAGGCAGGAGACTGCTTGAGATCAGAAGTTTGAGACCAGCCTGGGCAACACAGCAATACCCAATCTTTACAAAAAGTTAAAAAAAATTAATAACATTGATTCCATGTAAATACTTATCTTTTATAATTGCTATGCTACATATTTTTAAGACCAATTTATTTTGAAATAAGTTTTACCTTGAAAAGTATGTTATTTTGTTTTAGACAAATAACTTCTTAAAATGTTATCTGAACAACTTTGAAAATGTTTAACCTTGCCCCATTGATGAATGGTCTAAATGGTTATTAATTTATCTAGGTAATGGCATGACCATATATATAGTATAGATATCTAAGGCATTTTTCTGTATAGAAAAGCATGAGCAGGCCCTGCTCACACCTGTAATCCTAGCACTCTGGAAGGAATCAATTGAGCTCAGGAGTTAAAAGACCAGCCTGAGCAAGAGTCAGTTCCTGCCTCTACTAAAAATAGAAAAACTAGCCAAGTATTGTGGTGGGTACCTGTAGTCCCAGCTACTCAGGAGGCTGAGGCAAGGGACTCACTTGACCCCAGGAGTTTGAGGTTGCTATGTGCTATGATGCCACGGCACTCTACCCAGGGCCAAAGAGTGAGACTGTCTCAAAAAGAAAAAGGGAAAGGAAGAGAAGGGGAGGGGGAGAGGTGGGGAAGGAGAGGAGGAAAAAAAGAGAGAGAGAGAGAGAAGCAAGAAAGAAAAGCAGAAGCATTTTCTTCTGGTGAGTTTCAATGTGGGCAGCATGCCTTCCCACTTTTGAAAAGAAAATATTTCCCTGAAAATGTTCCATCTGTCTGGGAATTATTTTCTCACAGTAAGTGCATAGCTACATTATATTTGAAAATATAAAAATGAAGAATATCCTGTTCTAATGTGTAGCAATCAAGCATAATAAAAGAAAGTATATAATTTAGGGATGCTTCAAGAAGTCTTTCGTTGTGTTCCAGCAAGTTAATGTAATTTTTCTAGATTAAAAAAATTATATTTTGACAACATTGCATAAAAATATAAGAATAAGGTCCGGGGTGGTGGCCTATGCCTATGATCCTAGCACTCTGGGAGGCCAGGTGAGTAGATTGCTTGAACTCATGAGTTTGAGTCCAGCCTGAGCAAGAGTGAGACCCTTCCTCTACTAAAAATAGAAAAACTAGCCAGGCATGGTGATCTCAGCTACATGTTACTCTCTATTCAGGGCAACAGAGTGGGACTCTCTCTCTCAAAAAGATTTTATATACACATATATATTTGAAAATTTTTTACCTCTCTGAAAAAAATTAAGATGATTATTAAAAAAGTAAACCCAAATGTTTGTTCAAATGTTTCTAAGTATAAAACAAGCTGGCTGGAGAGGAATTAGGTTCATCAGTCTCTTATATATGGTTCCTGGGGAGGTTCTGTGTTTGAAGCGATAATATGATTTCAGGGTCAAAGCACAAAGCTAAAACAAGGAGGAAACTGGATTCCCGATATAAAGCAATGTGTCTTTAGAACATTGAACAAATGGACTGAAGGACAGCGAAGGAATTGTTTTGGTGGATTGTGTAATTCATGGTGGCTTTTATCGTGCCATAGACATGTCTGTGGCAGTCCACCAGTTGTGAAGACTGGGCGGATGTCAGCAGTACTGACATTCTTTGCTTACCATAATTCAGTCCATAACACCACATGAAGTACTCTTCCAACTTGGAAAAAATAAAATGGGAAGAACTGAGATCCAGAATAAGCGGAAGTGTCTTGAAATTACACTGTTGCGATGAAGATAAAAAAGTGTTTGCATTATGAAATGGGATTAAATATGGATTTGATGGATGAGATATAGAAAAAAAGTATAAAAGTAAATAGGGGTTGAGGTGGAGGAAAGGGTGAAAGAACTTCTAAGTACAGTATTATAATATACAATGCAAATTACAGGGAAATCTACAAGGCAGTGGTTAAAGTCCGGTAAAAATGTCTGTGAGTGTTTTGTTTGCCTACTGGTGGGACACTATAGAAAAAAGGAAGCATTTGGCTGAGTCTTTAAAATTTTATTTAATTTTACTCTTATTGGCCTTAGTCATTTGTAAAACACCACTGTTTAATATTGACAACTTTGAAAGTCACTGAAAAAAATTAAATGGCAATTGAATGTTAACAGCTCCTTATGGTTATCAAATCCATCAAAGCCCTTCATGAATATATTAAGCATAAACCCACTGAATTACTGTTGCTGAAGACAGCTTGGTATTTTAAAATTGCCTAGTGAGAATAGAGGATAGATGTACTATAATAATAGGAAAGACACAATTTTCTGGTCACAATTGGTCGCAATTTACTATTTTGTCTTTACATATAGAAAGAAATCCAGACCTATTTTTAATTATTTAATGTTCAAGAACCTCTGCTAACTTAGTAGAGGTCTTTTTTTTCCTTTAGCTTTAAAATCATGTGCAGATGTGTATTAGAAAATCATGTTTCCTCTAAATTAATATTTTAAAAATAGCTACAATAGCAAAACAAAAATAAAATTCCTGAAACAAAAATAATTCATATGGTACTAGTATAGAACATTCAGTAAATAGTACATATTGAGCCAGTTATGATCCAAAGCTCAAATGTGAGTCCTCCAAAATGAAATACATAAACCAGCCATGTTCTTCAGTTTCATTCTTCCAGAAGATTATCCTTTCATTAAATGCTGATAAAGATATTGTGGAGACAAGAACAGGGCACACAGCCTAAACTATGTTTATGAAGACCTTACTTGTTTCACCCTACTTAGTTCTGAAATCATTCTTTGGAAGGTCCATGCAGCCTGCCTTCCCTTAGAATGTTTTAAATTCCAAAAATATTGTCTCAATTATCTTTCATCTAAAGCCATAGTGTACTCAATTCAAGTATTAGAAAATGTGGTTTCTCTAATCAAGCCAGATCAAGATGCTAAGGGAGATAGTTACCCACATACTTATTCTCTTGAGTCTCTAACTGTGGAATTTCAGGGAGTGCAGGTAAGGCGTGCCTGGAAAGGTAAAGTTATATCCTGCGGTAAGCTCAAGGATAACTCTCCTGAACTCTACTATAAGCCAAGACTAAAATGGCATCTTCAAGGTCATGTAATAGGTCTCTGAGGTAGAAAGTTGAGATTTTTTTTTTTTTTAACAGTTTTTGGCTGGGGCTGGGTTTGAACCCACCACCTCTGGTATATGGGGCTGGCACCCTATGCCTTGAGCCACAGGCACCACCTGAAAGTAGAGATTTTGATGAAAAGAATTAAAGGGAGAGAATCAAAATTTCTTATCTTTCTATGCACTTGCTTACAGCTGAAGGTAACTTATCAAATCATAGAGGAGGATTCAAACAGTTCACCTGGAGAGGAAGGGGCATTAAATTTTAGATAGTAGTAAAAAATGAGCATTTTCTTGGCATGTTCCTAGTCCATTTTGTTTATTTCTGGAGACCCAGATAGACTATAAAACTGGCCAGTAAATTAAGGCTATAAGGGTTAGGCAGAGCTGAGTTCAAGAGGGGTAGATGTAATCAAGACAAATATGTCCCTTTATTAAAAGTAGATGAGGTAAGGACTTGATCTCAAACCCAGGCAGGAGAAACTCAGTTATTAGAGCTAGGATATAAGGTCAGAACCAGATAATCATCAAAGCTGACCTCTGAGCGTTGAGAGTCTGGATAAAGGAAATCAATTCAGTAGAAGGGAGAAGAAAGCTGCTACGGGGCAGAGAACCGGTAACCTCTGACAAGTCTGGAATGAGATGGACAGTTCTGCACCTTATTCTTAATTTGCAAAAAGGCTGCAGACAAACAGCGTCTTGTTTAATAACTCAAATCCAGTCCATATAAAATTGCTTAGTCTTCTCATATTAAAATGATTGGTCAGGGTGGCGAAGTACCCCAGTATGGTCAGGTGCTGCATAATGAAATTTTTGGGGGGGGGAATCAACAACTGGCTACATTTACAATGGTGGTCCCATAAGATTATGATATTATAGGCAGAGCCTGTGACTGAAAGGAGTAGGTGCCAGCCCCATATGCCGGAGGTGGCGGAGTCAAACCCAGCCCCAGCCAAAAACTGCAATAAAAAAAATTTAAATAAAAAAAAGATTATGATATTATATTTTTACTGTATCCTTTCTATGTTTAGATCTGTTTTGATACACAAATAGTTACATGTTTTATAACTGCCTACACTATTCAGTACATTTATGTGTTGAAATGTACTAACCTGGGATGTTGTAGCCTGGGAGGAATAGGCTATGTTGTCTAGATCTGTGTAAGTACACTCCATAATGTTCAAACAATCAAAATCACCTAATGACTCACTTCTCAGACTGTATGCCTATTTTTAAGCAATACAGGACTGCATACAAGGCCAGACAATGAAGTTCATGAACTTGTCCTGGAAAAAGTGCTGCATACCTTATTTCTAAATATCACTATGGTCACCTTCAAAGTACTTCCCTTGGCAATTTGGTGACCATAGCGATAGCTACTTTTCATGGAAAAAGAAGGATGACTCAGAGGGCAGAATCAAGAGCCATGGAGAAATTATTCTCTGGTGGGAGTAGAACTGTGTCCTAATCTAAGAACTTGCCACATTTTCCTGGTTAGATTTCAGAATTGCTTTGAACCAGTTATCTCTGTATACTTTCTATTCTGCCTATCCCCTTTGAACAGAAAGTCTATGACAACTATCTTATTCCTTTCTCCTAATATATGTTGAGTATGGGGGAAGAAGATAACTTGTCTTCTTACTTCATTGATCTTTAGAGTGGGAGATTTCTACTTAAAGAGCTGTATTTAAGGAATTACACTAGGAGACATCATGCACACCTGGGCTTGATTTAGAGGATGGGATTCTGGACTTCGAGTCTATGCTCCAATAATATGAGACCTTGCTGGGAGTTTGGGGAGAGGATGAATGCATTTTGCATGTGAGAGGGATGAGACTCATTGGGAGCTGGAGGGTTTATTCTATAGCTAGCTTCCACGATGGCCACGATAGCTTCCATGATGGCTGCCAGGGATCTCTACCTCCCAGCATTCACAGCACTGTGTAGTCCCTTTACCTCTTTCCACTGGACTTGTTCTGTGTAACCAATAAAATATGGAAGCAGTAAACTTGTGTCACTTCTGAGAGTAAGTCACAAAGACATTGCAGTTTCTGTCTTGGTCACTCTATCTCTTGGATTAAGTGCTCTGGGCAAGCCTGTTGCCATATCATGAGGACACCTAAGCAAGCTTGTGGAGAAATCCAAGTTGTGAAGAACAGAGGTTTTTTTCTAACAGCCAAAAAGGAATGGAGGATTCCAGCCAACATTCCTAGGGTGAGCCAGCTTCAAAGCAGATCCACTGGCCCTGGTCAAGTCTGCAGATGATGGCAACTTAGCCTACAGCTAGCCTGCAGTCTCATGAGATACTCTGAGCCAGAATCATCCAGCTAAACTGTTTATGGACTCTTTTTTTTTTTTTTTTTCTGAGACATACTCTCATTGTTACCCTCGGTAGAGTCCCGTGATGTCATAGCTCACAGCAACCTCAAACTCTTGGGCTCAAGCAGTTCTCTTGCCTCAGCCTCTTGAGTAGCTGGGACTACAGGTTCCTGATATAGCACCTGGCTATTTGTAGAGATGGGGTCTCCCTCTGATTCAGGCTGGTCTCAAACCCCAGGAGCTTAGGTGATCCACCCACCTCAGCCTCCCAGAGGGCTGGGATTACAGGTGTGAGCCACCACCATCCCAATCCTGTTTATGGATTCTTGACCATCAGAAACTGTGTGTAATACTAAATGTTTTGAACTGCTAAATTTTGTTACTCAGCAATAGATAACTAATACAACGCCCAACTTTAAATATAATCTTTCACATGCCTGTGAAAGCCGAGTAAAAATGAAAGTAAGAGAGGCAGAGTAAACTGTGTTTTAATCCATTGTCTGCTTGTCTTTAATGTTTATTTAGATTGTTTTAAACCTAGGTGTGTGAGCAAGTATTTATCCAGTGCTCCTAAGCTAATTTTGAAGGATATAAGAAAGGGGGTTAGCTTTAGATATAGGGATATATATTAGTAAGTGTAGATGATATATACATATTTTATTCTTTGAACTGGAGGATCTACTTTTGAGAAGACAAATTATGAGATTTTCCCAGAGTCTAGTTGCTCCTTTGCAGAATGATAGGAGGCCACTACCTCTTTCAAGCTGAGATTTAAAGTTTCATTTATTATTATTTCTTTCTTTTTAACCTAATATGACTAGCTTAAAGAATGTAAAGTATGATTTGATTTCCTTCTAGTTTTTGCTGTGGAAATATTTGGAAACAAGAGAGATATGAATGTATTTCTTCGAACCTCTCTTTATTACTCTTTCTGTCTTATAATCAATTTTGGCAACTTTAACAATAAACAGTAAAAATGGCAGAGTATACAAAGCATTGCCTGAGTGAATCCATCACGGTCCTGTGTCTGAGAATGGTTTCCTAACTAGGGGAAATGTGTTTCATACAGAAAGTCCATTTTCAGTTATTGCCTTTTTTATTTGGACTACTAGATGCTATATATTTTAAGGTAATCTTAATAGTTTCCTGTCTCTCACTAACAAGAATGACTTGTCATAATGAGCAGTGTAGACACTGTCCATTTGATCCACTCCAGAAAGCTGTCTATTTGATACAAGAGCAAATCACCTCAATTCCTTTGTGGAGTGAGTGCAGTATAAATAAATAAATGAGGAATAAAAAAATGGTCATTTCTATCAGAAGGAAACAAAGGGTGGGACATTTGGAGGTCTGGTTTAATAAAAAGTGTGACAAGACAAAGAATTACATGTGATCACTGTAAATGGAGAAAGAATACTCACTCTCATAAAATGTCCATGAAATAATTTCTCCCTTCTTTAGGAAGGAAGATAATCGTATGGTTTAAGAATAATAGTTCTTAATTCTTTGAAGCTGGAAGACCTATATTGTAATACGACTCTATTCACTTTTACCTCTACCAAAGAATTTTAATTTTCAGCAATATTTCTACGGTTCATGACATTTTAAAATCCAGGTAGGAAGTTCAGGTTCCAATTTGGGGAGTGGGTTTGTTTTGAGGATGTCTTTTTTGTTGTTATTTTGCATGTTTTACTTCAGTTGTAAAGTTTGTCTCATTTTTTTGTTTGTTTGTTTTGAGAGGTAAGGCATGGATGCCAAAAATGTTCTAATTTTTCCTTTTATAATGAGCATTTGGTGCTGTGAGAGAATTACACAAAAATGTCACTGCATTTGGTTACTTAATGTTTTACTAAACTTTTTGATGAAATATTAATAGAGTGTTATTCTACATTAGTTTTACCTCTACAACTAGGGATAAAAAATATGTTATGATAAATTTTGTGCACTATAGGACTTGGGAAGTGATTCTTAAAATGAGATTTTAGGATATCTTGCATTCATCAGTGGCAGTGATTTTCAACCAGTGAGCCATGAAAGGGTCATAGGTGTGCTCTGAAAAATTTTAAACATCATTAATTAAATTATTTTCAGAAGAAGTTCAAAGCACAGTAAGTGTATTCTTTTTTTTTTTTTTACTCTTTTTTTGATCAACATAATTTAAGTGTGCCATGGAAGTTTAACTATAGGTTCAAGTGTGCTGTGAGATAAAAATGGTTGAAAACCATGGTTCTATGGGGTTGTTCAATATTCAGATTTTCAGGCCCCACTCTGAAAAAACTGAATTAAAATCTCTGGGTGTGGGACTTGAGAATTCACAATAGATAGAATCAATAGATTCTCTCTGTGATCCAAATGCAAACTAAAGTTTAAGGATCATTAATTGAGCTAAATTTGGAGGCTGGAGGAATAAACAATATATATTGAGATTGGAGCCAGGATACCATATTTAAAATATAATGGTAACATCTAGGAAAGAGGCACTATCTCTACCAAGGTAAATAAATGTAGCTACTGGCTTAATAGGAGCTGACATTTGTGTGTGGTTTTAAAAATGATGTGCTCGCCAAGTGAGATGGAGGGTGTGGCTGGGGGCATGCCAGTGACTACTGTTTCCAAGGCTAATTCTACTAAGAAAAATATACAGTAGACATTCACTAAATGCTTTACCCAGCAGGTCCTATCTGAAGACTTCCTTTATCAACCTCTATTCTGTATTCTTTAGTGATTTTGGTGTCTTCATTTTCCTTGATGACAAAGATGATTACATATTAGGTTTTGAGTGATTTTTTTTTTTTTTTGAGACAGAGTCTCACTTTATTGCCCTTGGTAGAGTGCTGTGGTGTCACAGGTCACAGCAATCTCCAACTCCCGGGCTTAGGCAATTCTCTTGCCTCAGCCTCCTGAATAGCTGGGACTGTAGGCACCCACCACAACGCCCAACTATTTTTTTGTTGCAGTTTGGCTGGGGTTGGGTTTGAACCTGCCATCCTTAGTATATGAGTCTGGTGCCCTACTCACTGAGCCACAGGCACCACCCAGGTTTTGAGTGATTTTAACTAAGAGGTACTTCATTGTAATAAATATGCCAATACATGAACATGTATGTAAAAAATGTGTGTGTACACATATAAATAAACATATATACACAATCACAGATGCACATACATGCATAAACAGGAGATAGTGTGGGTGAGGTTCCAGATGAATGCAATAAGCAAATATTGCAATCAAGTGAGTCACACCCATTTTCTTGTTTCCCAATGTATATACAAATTGTTTATACTAAACTGTAGCTTATTAACTATGAACCAGCAGCATATTAAAAAAAAACTCCTATACTTTGATTAAAAAAATATTTTATTGCTGCTGGATGCAGCAGCACATGCCTTTAGACTCAGCTACATTGGGGACTGAGCGAGAAGGACCCCTTTTAGCCCAGTAGTTCTAAGCCAGATTGGTCAACAAAGTGAGACCCCATCTCAAAAAGAAATTGCTAAAAATCGCTCATGATCATCTGAACCTTTAGGGAGCTGTAATCTTTTTGCTGGTGGAGAGTCTTGCCTTGATGTGGATGGCTTTTGACTGACCAGGGTGGTAATTGTTGAAGGTTGGTTGTCTGTGGCAATTTCTTAAAAGAAGACAACAATGAAGTCCGCCAGATGCCAGATTCATTGGGTCTTCTTTTTATGAAAGATTACACATGTGTTTAGCATGCATGATAGCATTTAACCCATGTAGAATTTCTTTGAAAACTGGAGTCAATCCTCTCAAAACCTGCCACTGCTTTATCAGTAAAGTTTATGTAATAGTCTAAATCTTTGTTGTCATTTCAACAAAGTTCACTTGGAGTAGATTTCACTAGGAGTGATTTCACTAGGAGTAGATTTCCTCTCATGAAACCACTTTCTTTGCTCATCTATAAGAAGCAATTCCTCATCTATTCAAGTTTTATCATTGGAACAAGCAGTTCAGTTACATCCTGAGGCATTACTTTGTATTCTTTTTTTAAAAAATGCAGTAATTACTCTATAGTTCCTTATAATTATAGTTTTCTTGCAATTTCTACCATATCTGATGACTTCCTTCACTGAAGTCTTAGACCCCCTTAAAGCCATCCATGAAGGCTGGAATCAACTTCTTCCAAATTCCTGCTAATGATATTTTTGCCTCTTGACATGAAATGGTGAATGCCCTTAATGGGATCTAGAATGGTGAATTCTTTCCGGTAGGTTTTCGATTGACATTGCCCAGATCCATCAGAAACTCATTACCTATGGTAAATATACCTTATGAAATGTATTTCTTAACTAATTAGAATTGAAAGTCTATTACTCCTTGATCCATGGGCTATAGAATGGATGTTGTTTTAGCAGGCAGGACAACATTAATATCCCTGTATATCTTCATAGAGCTCTTTGATGACCAGGTGCATTGTCAATGAGCAGTAATATTTTGAAAGGAATCTTTTTTTTTTTTTTTCTGAGAAGTAGGTCTCAACAGCTAGCTTTAAATATTCAGTAAACCATCTTGTAAAGAGATGGCTGTCATTTAGGTTCTATTGTTCCATTTACAGACCAAAGGCAGAGTACATTTAGCAAATTCTTAAGGGCCCTATATGATACTTGGAATGGCAAATGAGCATTGGCTTCCACTTAACCTCTAAAAGGAGAGTCAATCTATCCTTGAAGCTTTGAAGCCAGGCATTGGCTTCTCCTATGAGTCTTAGATGATGTCTTCTACCAATAGAAGGTTGTTTCATTTATTTTGAAAATCAGTTGTTTCATGTGCCACCATCATCAGTGATCTTCTGAAACTTGCTGCAGCTTCTCCATCAGCCCTTGCTGCTTCACTTTGTACTTTTTATGTTATGGAAATGGCATCTCTCCTTAAACCTCATGAACTAACCTCTGTTAGCCTTCAATTTTTCTTCTTCAGCTTCCTCATCTCCCTCAGCCTTCATAGAATTGAAGAGTTAGGGCTTTGCTCTGGATTGTGTTTTGGCTGGTTTGACAGACCACTAAAACTTTCTTCATATATGCAATCAGTCTGTTTTGCTTTATCATTTATGTGTTCACTGGAGTAATACATTTCACTTTTTCTTTGCATTCATGACTTGGCTAATTGGTCCAACAAGGCTGGCTTTTGGCCCATCTTGGCTTTCAATATGCCTTCCTCACTATACTTACTCATTTATAGGTTTTGACTGAACATGAGACAGTTTTTTTTTTTTTTTACTTGAACACTTGGAGGCCATTGTAGGTTAATTGGTCTAATTTCAATATTATTATGTTTCAGGGCATAGGGAAGTCTAAGGAGGTGGAGAGATGGGGAAAGCATTCTTTGGCGGAGCAGTCAGAACACACACAGTTTACTGGTTAAATGCACTATCTCTTTGGTTGCGGTTTGTGGTGCCCCCCAAACAATTACAATAGAAACTTCAAAGGACACTTTGAAGTTGGAGGACAGATCACCATAACAGATATCATAAAATAAAAATTTAATATATTTCAATTACCAAAATTCCGTTCAAAGGCTTGCTTGCTGCTGAATTGCCACAAACATTCATTTGTAAAAACAAACAAACAAAACAAAAAAAGGAATTTCCTGTCTCTGGAAAGCAAAATAAAGAGTTTCCCCTGCCTACATATTTTAAACACACACACACACACACATTAAAAGGCTTTAGAGGAGTGAGAGGTGTCTTTTTGAAAGATCAGTAAAAAGATTTACAGTATTTGATGTGTAAAAAGATTACAGTTAAGTCGTCAAGTTGGAGGGAACAGATCTTATAATTTGATTTTACTCATTTTTACTTATAATTTTATTTTACTACTATTTTATTTTACTAATTTTCTTTTTGGTGCATGCAGATAGATGGCGTGTGGTACCTATGTTTGTTTGTTTGTTTATTTTTTTTTTCCGCCAAGGATAGTGCCTATAATGCCCCACTCTTCTTTCCTAGTGGGGAAAACCAGTCACCTCAAGAATGTAAATCAGGTAGAGAAATAATGCAAGAGCCAATCAGAACGCTCTCTGGAGAGAGGCTGCGGACTGCTGGCTTCTCAGGGAAGACTGGCGGAAGACGCGACTTTGTTACCTCCATTCAACTGGACAAAGAAGGCCATAATAATTTAGGACGATGGGAAACACTTTGTGGATTATCTGGCGATGTCTTACACCTCTGGGGACAGATCACAGCCAGAAGGCATCTCAGTCGGAAAACTTCTGGGCACTACAAGTGCGTTATCTTCCGGGACCTTAGAAGAACGGTTAGCAATTGTGGTGGTACCCGTAACCAAAATGGCGACGAGGCGCGTCAGATGCGGGATCACGTGACACAGCCCGGTTGGCCCTTTTCCCACCAGCAGCTCCTGCTCTGGCTTTCCTGCGTAGCCGTGGGGGTGCCTTGCCTGGGCGGTCTTTCTTCAGAGGCCGGGAAAACCCCAGCTTACACATGCGCAGTTGGACTCCTCCGGTCCTTCGGGCCTCGTCCCCGCCCACCGCCCCGCCCCTACCGTCCGGGCGGGGCTGGGCCGAAAGTCCAGCTGCTGCTGGCCGGAGAGTCAGTGACTTCCTTATTGTGTGCCGGGACCGGGCAGTGTCCCAACTCGTTCTTATTCGGACTGCTGGCCCAAGTGTAGGTCGGAGCCGCAACCCCGCCCCGTCAGAAACCTTTTCAGCACAGGTCCTTTCCCCGCACTCCTGGTGCTCCCTAACATGCCCAACCCCAGCATCACCTCTGCTCCCTACCCTCTCCCTGAGGAAATTAGGAACCTGTTGGCAGGTAATGGGCGGGTAGGGGGCGGGTAACGGTACTGGGGCGGGGGCGAGGGAACGGCGAGTCGGTGGGGACACTCGTTCAGAGTCCTTACCCTCCTTCCCCGCGCTTCCCACGTCTTCTGGCCCGTGGGGACGGGACAGGGAGGTGGGAAGAAGGGTGTTTCATATAGAAAAGGGGGTGGGCGTGTGTGTCGAAATTTGGTGCGGGGCTGGTGGCGAAGTCCTTGATGATCTGCACAAACCCGATCGGGACAGTTCTGTGCATTGGGAAGACTGTGTGTGTGTGTGTGTGTGTGTGTGTGTGAGAGAGAGAGAGAGAGAGAGAGAGAGAGACACACCCCGACCGAGGGAGGGAGGGATGATACTGGGAGGAGGCAGAGTAGGAAAGGCAGAGAGAAAGATAATGATAATGAATGCAGCGTGAGAACTGGGCAGGGAGCTGAAGTCAAAGAAAGTAGTTCTTGGGTGGCCTGGCCAATGGAGGTGGAGAGCTCAGAGATGCAAAGAGCTGTTAATGCCACAGGTGTTGGGGGTTATGCGGTGGGTTTGTCATTTCTAAAACTCCCATTTTTCTTGAACAGTCAGTCAACTCATAGTCAAGACTTTTGAAGAGGCTTGATTCTCAAATGGCCACTTGTCTTCAGACTTGACAGTATATTAAGCATAAAAAGGAAGGATGTGTTAAAATCCTACTTCCTGTGTCACAGGAGGAAAGTACTTCGTCTATGCACCCTCATCTTCCCCTTCTCGGTTTTACATTACCATTTATAGGAACTTACTTTAGGAGTTAAAAAAATGTTACTCTTCAGTGCTATTATGAATCAGTTGCACATATGGGTGTGTGCATTTCCAGTAAGGAAATAAAAATGTATATTTTCGTACCAGGTAGAAAATGTGTTTTTTTTGTTTGTTTGTTGTTTTTTTAAGGCAGCACAAACCTTGCCTATCCTGATGCTCTGGAATTTTTACCAGCATTTACTTTGTCTTGTGTATGTCAGAATTTTGGAAACTGAATGATGATTGTTTTACTTTAGTTGTCTCTAAAATATAAACCATTTTAAAAATATTGACCATAAAAAACTAGATTAAATAGTTTCTCTTAGACGCCTCTATTATAAATTGCCTCCTTTCATTTATAAAAAGCAATTTTACCTAAAATGTGACATTTGAGGTAGTAAGTTACTGCTGTAGCTGAGTGAGACCAAATGTCCTAATAAGCTCTTATACTATTTTGGTGGTTGGCATCATGAGTATGGTAGAGAAAATAAAACTAGGTGTAGGACTGTAGCCTTATACTTGTATAAGCATGACACAGTGTGATCAATGGATTTATGGTGGAATAGTATTCACTACTTGTCATCATTAATGGCTATCACTAAGGGAAGTAGTGAAAAACTCACTTAAGGCAGCTTTTGTTCCATTATTTGAGAGTTTCACATGAGTACTTGTTTTGTTTTACATCACAGTTAACCTTTTTATTGTTACGGTGCTGCAATTGCTTGTTTATAATATTATAATAACCAGATCAGAGAAGTGTTTTATCACTATTCCAAAATAGGTGCCACCATTTTAAGGATATTCTAGGTCTGTATTTTTGAATTTAAGAAATAAAGTGCAGACTTCTGGGTGCATATTTTTAAAGGTTGGCAGCTCCCATGTCAGACAGTTTGTTATCTGGATCCATAACCACACATTCACATTCACAGGTAGTATGTTATACAGCTTATTTTCTGATCCTTGTAGATCACAAGTATTTCATTGTGCTCTTATTGTGTAACTAAAAGCCTCAGAATTACATATTTAAATTATCTACCAACGCCAACTTCCTGTATATTTCTGTCATCTCTCTTTACTCAAATAATATACTAGCATACTATCTGAAGTTAACTTTTTAAAAGTCATTTTATTGACATTTACAACATTTCATGTTACTAAAGCAATTCATATTAAAATACAAAGTCTTAAAAACAAATACTAAAACATTATGATGTTGGGGATTATAAATTTGGATTGCACTTTATTTTCAGAGGATATTTAGAAGACGTGTAGATGTGAGTTGGGGAATATATATGGTTAAAGAAATGAAACAAGCCAACCATTGTTTTTCAGGTTTTTTTTTTACTGATTTAAAAAGTCGTTTATATTTTATGACTATAACTGACTATAATTATAGTTGACTATAATTACTCTTTTCTAAGGTAGAGAAGTTTTCAAGAATAGATATTCTCAAGGGTTTTTCACATATTGGATCCAAAAATATGTATTGTTGGGATTGTAAATGATGATTTTCGTAATTCAGGTGCATTGGGTACATAACTAGATTTAGAATTACTAAATCTATAGAGGAAATGTTTGTATTGTTTTGAATTTTAGTGATACAACTGTCTTATGTAGTACATTTTCTGTGAAACTAAGGAGATAACTGTAGTGGTAGTTGTAGTTAACAGGTGGGTGCCTTAAAGCATATGGTACAATGTAGAGAAGATAAGAAAGTAAACTTTTCAGAAGTTTAAAATCTGTTGCTTTCAGAAGAAAGAATATTAAGTCAGAAGCTACTGGCTATAAAAATAACTTTGCTTAGATATTTCTGTTTGTGTTTCATGTGCCTATTATTCAAATTATTATATGTTGTGTATTATTTGATATTTCAACTATTTGATAGGGATAGGTGCTCAAATTATTATTATTTATTATTTTTCTTTTTCTGTATTTTTACCTCTGAGTATGGCAGTATAGACTACCATTTCAATATTTGTTCCCTCCCCTTTGTTCTTTCCCCCTTTAAAAACATTCTATAGAAATTCAAAAAGAAAAAATAGGTTGTCAGTCTTTAATTCAAGTTAATGATAACCCTGAAAAACTGGCTATATAGTTTGGCTGTTATATATTCTGTGGAATCAGTATATTAAATCTTGAAAAGCTATACTTAACATGTTTAGTGTTGGATTATTCTTTTAGTCACATGTATAGAAAAGGGTTTATAGAAATGTATTGTTAAAAGCAAATTTTGAGCTGCCATATGGACTATAGGCAACCTTTCATTCCCCCACCCCCTTATAGTGGAAGAAAGGGTTAGCCTGGATAATTAAAATCCAAGGATAATCCCCAAACTTGTCCATTTAATCTTCTCTCACATCCAAATGTTTTGACTAGGATGAACAGCAAGAATAATCTTGATTTATGTGAGTTTTTCTCCCCCAGACAGGCAAGAAAGTGAGAGGAACAGTAGCCTCCGTCCCCTTTCATTTGCTTACCCACCCTTTGAATATTGGTTAGTGGTTTGAAACCAGATATTCGCATTCGTTTGTTTTAGGACAGCAAAACAATAGATGTTGTTTTCTTTTTACTAAATGAGAAATTAAACCAAGGTTAAAAGAAAAAACAGTGGTCGTCAGTGCTCCGAAATATTCAAACCAAACCAAACAAATAAGAAATAAAGTACTTATATGGTTTCTGCAGAGCGACCTTGAGATTTTGTTCACATGGCTGTCTTGATTAGAAATACTGCATTTTTCCATTTGGGGAATTTTCAGATTTTTTTACCCCCATCACATATTATAATCCATAATCCCTTCAGGGTTACTAGATAAAGCATGCAATTCATTAGAAATAGAGGCAGGATTTCTTCAATCTTGAGTATAGTACAGTTTGATTTCCACTTTTCCAAGTTCCATTTATAATTTGGTCAACATTTTGGTTTTATTTTTCCCAAGAGAATTATTTATGGTGTATCTAGTGTCCCATAACTTTCTTCTGTGGCATTAGCTAAGTATGTAAAGGGAAGACTGCCACCTACTGAGTCCCCACTAGTCACCTACTACTTTAGCACCTGGATTTTCCTACAGAGCAAGGATAAACCTGCCCCATTTTGGCAGCAATAACTAAGGAGCATAAAGCTGATAAAGAGAACATTTAATCTCAAAACGAAATCAATCTATGACATCACTAAGATTTTTCTCTTCTAGAAGTAGGAATGTGTTTGTAAATCAAAAGATTAGAAGTTGATGGAGATTTTTCTATGGCCATATAATGTGGCTGAATTAAGATGTGTCATTAAGAAAACTATTTGCCTGTTTCTCTTAAGCATATAATATCTGACTTTTCCTTGGGAGGGCATCTCTTGCATGGCTTCCTGTTGAAAGTATTTTCATCTCAGATTACTGAATTAGACTCTTGATACGATGCACTGTTTTTATAGTTCATCCAAATTATCACTGGTTTTCTTTAAAGAGAATAAACATACTAAAAATGAGGAATATATGAAAGATCCCAGGTGGGTTTAGCTCTGCTGTTACCAGCATTAAAGTATTACTATAAAGAAGGTAGAAACAACACAGTAGGAAAAGCCTCTGGTGATTTGAAACACAGTTCAGTTGTCTCTCATAAATTTCAGATTAAGTGTCATATATGGGTGATAAAAGTGGCATAGGCTAGGTTTTATATACTCATTATTCACTTAGTTTGTCTTTTTCAATTAAAGCCAAGTCTATCTTTTTCATTCCACTGAGTTTACATTTCTTTTTCAATCACATTCTGAACACATTACAATAGATGCTGCCTAACAGTGAATATAGTGTAAATCTCAGACTAATGTGTTATTCACTGTGGTTTTTTTGAAAATGTGTGGTAAAAAGATTTTGATTATTGTAAGCTGCTATTTATCAAGAGTCATCTTTTAGAGGTTGAAAGATGTTCAGCCCTATCTTTCAACAGCTCAGCTTTCTATCAAAATAAATCATTTAGCCTCCAAAGCCAATTTTGAAAATTTTGTCGGATGATTAGATTGTAAGACCCATGTGTGTTTTACCCATTGTACTGTAAGAATTCCTGGGCCTGTTCAGCATGTCTCTTTTTGAATGTTTGAGAAGTGCACACTTCACCCGTAACCTATACAAAGTGCTAGGTAATCAAGGGAAAGACATTGATTAGAACAATCAATAACTTTTCAATTAGCCATTTTCCATCTTTGGGCTTTTGGGTCCATTGATCTGCATGTGCCCAGTTTAATTGATTTTTATGTTTTCATCAGTAACTATTTGGTTTATAACATACCTTGCTTTAACAGAGAAGAAGAGAATGTTTTCCTCCTCCCCCCAAAGCAGCTTAAGTTGTACTAGGATCCTTCTCATATTAAATTTGGTGACAGCACATCTCAGTGAATACAAAGAGAAATCTGGCCCAGTTCATAAAAAGAGAGAAGTGGAATTAAGTGGTAAAGCCATTTGGAGTGCTGATTGGTTTTGCATTTATTTTACTGATCTGAGGCTGAACAAATGGTAGATTTAGCCCAATTCTTGCCCTCTTTCCTATACAAGGCCATCACAGAAGGCGTGTTGTATATGTGTGTGCAGGGAGGTAATGGGTTGTTGGGGGTTAAGCAGGAAGACAACAGGGTGTTACCTTTGTGACTTGTTTACAGCCTTCAGCCTGCCAAGTACCATTCCAGGTTGTTTAGTGGTGGGGGATGGTGAGGACAAGTGGTCAAACCTCGGCTCTTTTCAAGTTTGGGAACCTGTGCTATATACTCCACTTTAAGAAGTGAAGAGTTTATCATTTATAGGAGTTTTAGAACTCTTCTGAACTTGTGTGGTTCTGCATCTGTGCTATACACCTGCCCCCAAAACCAGACTCTAGAGGAAGAATGGGTGGCAGTTTTTTTAGAGGGTATGTACACACACACACAAAAGAAGGAAAAACCGAGTACCAACCATTCAGTAACTGGATGTGTTAAGTGTTTGCATCTTCTTAGGGGTCCTGATGGCTATTGAGAGGTTCCTATTAATAACTTAAAACTGCTTAAGGATTACTGAGCCAGAACATGTCATCTTTTATTTTTTTCCCCCAGATCTTAACATTTATCTATAGCAGTTGTAAATCTGATTTTTTCAGCAGGTTTCTCCCCCAGATCCTTACAGCTGTATCATCAGATAAGGTTTACACTTGACAGTGTTAAGGTGTTAACAGGAGCAAAAATCATCACGCTCAGTTCACCGTTCCAACTCTATCCTGATGATGACTTGAGGGACAGAGTGATGGAGTTAAGTGTAAGCTGCAGACCGGCAGCAGGGAATGGGAGTGGTAGACCTGGCGCACTGGGACGTCCCCTTTCCAGCGCCTTCACTGGTAGGACCTGGTGGGCCTCTTTGCCTCTCTCCAGTGGCGGCTGTGCACCCGAGTGTATGAGTGGAGTCCCTCCTTCCTAGGAAAAGGAATTTTAAAAACTAGGCCAAGAGGCAAAGCGAAGCTGACCTTTTCTTGAAATCAAACTGTGGTGTTTCCCTGAATTACAGGCAGTCAGGAATCACTGAAATCTACATACTAACTGGGGGCCCTGACCCCCTAGACCAGAGGAAGGTAGAAGAGGGCTAACGTGCTTGTTAGTTTACCACGCTTGCTAGTTTACCGTTTGCAGGGCTGTTTAGAGCACAATAAAAAGCTTCAAATCTCTTTCCCAGCCAGCCAGAGAAGCGCTTGATTCATCCAAGACTTTTATTGCTTGCTTTTGAAATATTACCCTGACTCTGAGCTACAAAGCCGCAGATCCAGCCCCATTTGTCTAGCGAGGGCGCTGCCCCAAACCCGGCTTTCCCCGCTCTCTGATCGTCTGACGGGAACCCTGGGGTTTAAGACTCCCGAGTGGAGAGTCGGCGTTTCTTGGAGGGCAGATCTGGAACACCTCCCAGGAAAGCCCTGGTAACTTCTGTCCGGCGCTTCTCTGTCCTTGCGGTTGGAGCAGGATCCCTGCGTTGCGAAGGCACCGGGCGAAGATCGCCAGCATATCCAGGCACTCCTGTGCGGTGTGAGAGGCCGGGTTCCTTTGATTCGGGGGAAAAACGGGCAAAAGGAAGATTTTAAGAAATAACTTAGATTTTAAAAGCTTACAAACCAAGTCCGTGGACAACCAGCAAACTAAGATTATGGCAGAGACTGCTTTCAATTTAACGTTGTTTGGGTGGGAACTCCCTCCCCCCAAATCAGCAAAGCAGTTCCTGTTCTCTCCGTGTCTCCTTCGAGAAATAGTTATCAAAAGAGTCAAAGTTTATTAAGTAAGTTCAGTTGTCTTAAACCTTTTTCTGGAAAAAGCTTAGGAATAAGTACATTTAATAAAAAGCTACTTTAAAAATGTAGACCTCTTCCCTTACCCAATCTCTGAATTTCTTCTCCTCTTGAAGGATACCAGTTCTTCCCAACAGTCCCACACTCTTCACACAAATATTTTCACATCAAGGGGTGGCATGAATCAGTATCTTAAAAACATTTTGGGGGGTATTAGGGAATATTATACAGAGTATTGCAGTCTTTTTTGTTTTCTGAATTTTTATAGGACCGAAATGACCTTTTAAAAAGAAAACAACTTAGAGGGTGATTTGTTGTTAATGCTTTCAGAGATAGAAAATTGATCCTGTTTATTTAAATCTGGATTGCATAATGAAAATGTAAAACAGGCAATTAAATACTCAAGGAAGAAGGAACTAAAGACAGTGAGTGAAAATAACATTCAGCAGACTCTTCACCAGTCATTGTGCCAGGGATTCTCCCAAGCATTGAGACGGATTGGAAGAAAGAATTAGCAGTAGAAAATGTTACTTCTTCCCTTATTACACTGTCTTAGAAGAGTTACTGTAAGGGGAGCCAGTGGTCTTTTCCATTATAGATAATGGCTGAATATCCAAAGATTGCTTGCTCCTGTGGATACAAAATTTAAAGAGCATAGAGGAGCATGCTTCTTCATAAATTTCATTGTTTTAAACTCACTTTAGAAGCCTGTGTCTAATTTGCACTGGTTCTGGATTACGTCTCTATGTAACCCTCTTCCAAACACAGCAACTCAAGGAAAAGAGCCTATGACATTTTGCTTTCATTTCGTTTTGATTATTTTTGCCACATTAGTTGCTGATGGACTTCAAACCATAAGCTATTCAAAAAAATTATTCCAAGATTAAATTTTAATTCTTTCACTTGTCATATTGACGTAATGAAAAATTAGCTTTTTATTTTTATTATGAACGTATAACAGTTTAATCCACCTTCCTCATTGGCTCAAGATACTTTTGTAATTGAGAATTTAAAATCAATTATGAACATTCTATCCCATATTTTAGGGTTTAAATTATTAATGGCAAGTCCAGTTGAGAGTCATTATATGACTTTGATATCATTTTTGTATCAAGGTGAGTTAGGAGACAACATAGTTATGTAAAAAAGTTATGTAAAGCATACATACATCTCTTTCAATATGAAATATGGATAATTTATAACCATGCCTACTTAAAATTTTTTTAATGATATCCTCTGTATTTCAAAATGTGCTTTAATTTCTGAAAATAAAATTAAGTTGCACAATATTTCATGAACAATAAGAATGGAATTATAAAAATCAAACCTGCAAGGACTTGAAATTGTACATGAAGGAGCCTGACAACAGGATAATTTAGACGTTTACCAAACTTTTTTAAAAAAGAAGGTATAAGGGAATGTTTTATGAAGCCATAGGAATCTTGTTTCTTGGTACATTTTTACATAGTGAAAATCTATTTTGCTACATCTTTATTTCAGAAATATTATGGATGGTTCTATATAACAAGGCAGGAAGCAAGAGCTCTCAAAACTACACAACAGGTTATCTTTGTTGGGGTGGCCAGCATGGGTGGGGCAGGTGGGAACTGTGAGGGCTTGGTTTGGAGATCTTGGCTAGAAGAATGAATTTTTTTTTTCCTTTAAAGTTTTAAACATTGTATATACCTATTGCAGATATCTAAAAATGGACTACACTAGGGAAAAAATACCCTTGCCAAAGACATTAGCTTATATTGATATAATATTGTAAATGAGCTGTTTATTCAGGAACTTATAAAATGCCATAAAATGATAGTAACATATGCATAAAAGCTTGGTGTCTGCTTTTATAGAAGATAATTTGTTTTGTTCTGTAGGGCACCATAGTTTATAAAAACTCATGTGCTGCTTTCTGGTTCCATGATGCCAGATATCCAAATAGCCTTTGTTATGCTAAACATAGGTAGAGCATACAAATTTTATTAGATAAGTGATGAACAGGTTTGTCCAACTTTGTATTTGAAACATACTTTTACTGTTATGCTTTGGATTGATAAATAATTATAACAAATTATACAGATATTAACACTTATGTGTAGAAACAATCATTATCCGATTTGTCTACACACACACAGAGGCACAAAATGATTCTTTTTGTAATTTGTATCCTGTTTCTTATATTTCATGGTTTAGATGTTGAAACATTTGTAGCGGACATACTGAGAGGGGAAAATTTATCCAAGAAAGCAAAGGAAAAGAGAGAATTCCTTATTAAGAAGATAAAAGATGTAAAGTCTATGTAAGTCACTCTCCTTTTGTTACTGATTTCTTACTTAGAAGCAATTGTGTAATATTTTAATAAGGAATTGATTAACATGGAGGTAAATTTTTTATTCTAACTTAATCATTGTTAAGTACTTTAAAGGACAAAGGTATATATTTACTATAATAGTTTTAAAATACAGAAATGTTTGTCATAATATGCTTTTTATGAGGGTTCTTAATTATGTATTTAGCTAAGCATTCTGGCAAAATCTGTTTACTTTGATTAACCAGGGTTATATTTGGCTTAAATGATAAGACTTAGGTAGCTGGAGGATTTTAATATAAATATGGAACATACCTTAGACACTGAAAAAGAGAATTCTTTTAATTGTTTCTATTTTAAATGAATAAATGTAATACATATTGTAGGTATTAAAGATATTTCCTCATTTTGCTACTGTATTTAGATCTTTAAAAATAATTTTGTTATACATTTCTAAGCATTTGGAATTGTCATTGCAGGACAGGAAATGGTTTTTACTCTAGGTATATATTTATAATATAGATTTTGGATTTGAAGTATTACCACTTGATTAGACCTTGTTTTGATATTTCAACCTCATTTAAAAATACAATGTTCTTTATTTTACAGTTACCTTCAGGAATTTCAAGGCAAAGGTAAATATTTATGTTTGTCACACTTGAAATTTCTTTTTCTCTGTGAAGATTTTCAGGGGACTACTCCACACATATTGAAATTTAATAGTTGGAATCAAAATTTAAATTTCCGTATTGTATACTTAGACCCTCAAGATGAGAGTTCTAGCTCCCCCTGCTGAGAAAAAAAATTAAAAAGCATATCCACAATCTGCTCTGCACAGTCTTTGGGTGCAGAAGTCTTATTATAAGTATTTAGCATTTTCAGGTTTTGTGTAGAGTACATCATGGCAGACGTTTGTTAGGGAAGGTGTACCTTCAGTTACACATGGAGTAATTCAGTGAAGCAGATCTGAGATATTAACCCAACAGCATTTAACACTGTAGAGATTATTTTATAGTAGTGATGGGAACAGGAGGGCCTAGGGCTAAATATTTACAGGTAATGTTTTTTAAAACAGTATACATTGTTGTTTGAGAACATGAATAAAATCATTTTCAAATGTTGGTGTTTGTTTTCCTTGTGGTTCTTTTGAAATAAGATGTACCACAGAAATTTATTAAGAGGGGAATTCAGTTTCATGTTTTGGAAGTATGTGAGAGTGCTGGTAACACAATTGTCTTCCCTTAGACTTGAGCGATAGCTGCTTAGTACACTGAAAACCAGATCAAGAAAGGTGTAGGAAGATCCTACTCCTTCATGTCTTCATGTAAGGGAAGCTGGGTATGGCCCTCACTTCCCTGATGCTGATTCATAAGTCATGACCTACAGCTTGCAGATGCTGTGTGAGAGGTCACAGTATGATGTCAGTTAACCTACATGGAGCTAGAGTCTGAGTTTGAGGAAGACACAGGGTGACATCTTCTAACTAAGGTTAGCAGATCCCACAGAGTAACTTGTAATTGTACCAATAGATAAGTCAGAAGGTAATGACAGTTAGTTTCAATAAACTGATTATTTAACCAGACAAACCTAAAATCAGTTGAGAGGAGTCTTGGTTTCTTTTCACATTTAATAGTTAAGATTGGTGTAATTGAAGGTGATGAAGAGAGATTTTTTTTTTCCATATTAAGATTTTTAACACTTAAAGAGCAGGAAACTCGTCTTCCCCACAAGTACCCACTTTTTGGTACTCTACAATAAATCCTTAGGTTTAATCATGTTTCATTTGCTTGCTTGAATATAGAAATGAATTTATTTATTTTAATTATCACATTTATTATGTATACACTATTTTTGGAATACTTGATAATCAGATTCTTTTTTTTTTTGAAACAGAGTCTCAAGCTTTCACCTTCAGTAGAGTGTCGTGGCATCATAGCCCACAGCAATGTCCAACTCTTGGGCTCAAGTGATCC
Source organism: Otolemur garnettii (assembly GCF_000181295.1). NCBI lineage: Eukaryota > Metazoa > Chordata > Mammalia > Primates > Galagidae > Otolemur > Otolemur garnettii. Next base: position 9,043,673 of record NW_003852423.1, on the reverse strand, counting down.
TCTTGCTTCAGTTTTTTTTTTTTTTTTCCTTTCTATTTTTTTAAGTAGAGACAGGGTCTTACTCTTGCTCAGGCTGGTCTCTAACTCTTGAGCTCAAGCAGTCCACCACCTCGGCCTCCCATAGTGCTAGGATTACAGGTGTGAGCCACCATGCCTGGCTCTGTCCTTCTCTTCTTAAAAGTCATATTTTGTTCCAGTGATTACTTACAGAATGTGCATTGTGACTTACTTATTGTACATTTAAAAATTTTAGGCTAAAAGAGCACAGTACGGTGGCTCACTCCTCTAATCCTAGTACTCTAGGAGGCTGAGGCTGGTGGATTGCCTGAGCTCACGAGTTGGAGACCAACCTGAGCTAGAGCAAGACCTCGTCTTTAAAAATAGCTGTCTGTGTGTTGTGGCAGGTTCCTGTAGTCCCAGCTACTCGGAAGGCTGAGGCAAGAGAATCACTTGAGCCCAAGAGTTTGAGGTTGCTGTGAGCTATGGATATCACAGCACTCTACTGGGGGTGAAAAAGTGAGACTGTCTAAAAATATTGTTTTTTAAGCTGAAAAATACATAATAATATAAAATTCATTGTATAATTGAGTATGGTTACTAATAGTGTAGGAACTTTCCCTTTGGTATTCTGTTTTAGAACTTGTTCAGGTGTGTGGATATTAAAATTACATTACTGTGGTAATATATTCTTTGTCTCCAAAGAGAATGGAAGTTTGTGTGGTATTTTATAGAAATTAAAAAATGAGCCTAAAATAAGAGTTCAAATAATGTGGAATTCAGAGATCCCCCATAATCATTTTCTCTCTGAATAAGTCATTTGTAGCTCAATCTGGCTGTATGGAGTTAACTAATCACCCAGAGTGCCTGTTTATTCAGAAATAAACCTGTAGATAATTTAAGTGCATTACCTTAGAGAAATATGGGAAGCTGAGTAATTTTATGTGATTGTACCCTCAAAGTATATTCAGCTTTGTTCTAAAAAGACTATTCCTATAGTTTATTAGGCATAGTAAAAGGTACCTTCTTACTAGTTTCAAGGTAATTATTTAAAATATGGTACATCTCTTTTAAAAATAGGAACTTATGGGTGGTGCCTGTGGCTCAGTGAGTAGGGTGCCAGCCCCATATACCACCAAGGTGGCAGGTTCGAACCCGGCCCTGGCCAAACTGCAACAAGAAATAGCCAAGCCTTGTGGCAGGTGCCTGTAGTCCCAGCTACTCCTGATGCTGAGGCAAGAGAATCACCTCAGGAGTTGGAGGTTGCTGTGAGCTGTGATGCCCCAGCACTCTACTGAGGGTGATAAAATGAGACTCTGTCTCTAAAAAAAAAAAAAAAATTAAATTAAATAAAAAAAATAGGAACTTATTAGAGATCTCCACATTGAGTGAATTCAGTTCTAAGTATGATGTGATGCTGCTGCTGCCTTGCTCCCCCTTGGACATTTTCCCCTGGAGCTTTTGGATTCTGTTCATCTAAGGAGATCTAGGCAGAATTCCTTTTGTCTATTTTCCTGTTCTCGCTCTCTCTGTCTCTCTCTCTTATCAACCTAGGGTCACAGTGAACTGAACAGAAGCTGTTTCCCTCCTTTTTACCTCTGTATCTCTATTTGATTTACATAGTCTATTTTTTTAATGACAGTTAAGTACCATTTTAATATTATTGTCAGGAGAAAAATGGACCAGGTTGAGAGTTCTTAAATAAAATGAGTTTATTCAGATCCATTCCTTTCTAGTAAGTCAGCTATTAATTTCTCTAATGTACACAGGCGTCTCTCCTCCCTCCTTCCTTTCCATATCCTCCCCCTTTGCACTCTAATCTCTCATCTTGAGATTTAACAATACAGAATTTACAGCATATGGTATTTTAGTTCTTAAAATTAATTGAATTAAAATATTAAGGTGCACAGATCCTAGAAGACTTATTTTGTATTTCCTTTTTTGGGTGGGGGCGAGAAAAGTGTAGAAACTTACTTTATTACAGTGGCTCCCAGACATTGAAGCTTTTCATTAGCTGACTTTCCACTTGTTATTTATATGCATTTCCATAGAAAGCTGTTGCTTTATAGCTTCTCTTCTTGTTTCTTTAAAGATTAAATAGATCTAGATTTTCTACTAGAGTCTAGATTTTCTACTGGGGAGGAATGACGAATTACAACTTCAGAGTAAATTATTGGTTGATTTTCTAAATTCCTTGGAAGATTTGAATCTAATCAACTACATCTTATTATTCATTTAAAATATTGCCTGTTTCGTCTACAATAGAAGAGTTCTTTCTTATATCTTTCAAAATATTACACATGACAGCATGACTTTAACCCTAATTTTTTACTTACAGTATAGCATAGTACCATAAAGTATCCTCCTGAACACAGGCTCCCTGCACTGGAATTATGCTATGTTATTATTTTATAATTATTCTCTGACACATAGCAAGGTCATAAACCTCTTAAATATGATTTAAAATAATTTTTTACAATAACAGTATATTGTTATTTGAATAAAGACTTACTGAATATTAACTAGAATTTTCTGTATAGTTTATATAAATATATATATATATTTGTATAAAGTACATGATAAAAAAATTTTACTTACAGTTGTATTTTTACCCTGTATTAGTCTTCTTTTATTCCAGTGATGGTTTGGATGTGATTGATTTCTTTATAGAATGATTTATTGAAATAAGACAATGTGAAAATACTCGAGCATGACACACAGTAGGTGTTCAGTAACTGTTAATGCATATTCTCAGACACAGCTTCATTCATCTAGAAGATTTAAGTTAATCTCAGCTTACAGTTTTGAAATAATTTGGGGGGATATTATAAATTATTTAAAAAGGGCATATATGTTGGCATGAGACAAATATTTCAAGAGAATATTTTGCTTCATGTACTACAGTAAAAAAGTTCTCACTTTATTCCATAAAATCTTTTTTCTTTGCTTGTAAAAAGTTTTTAGATTTTTGTCTTTGAGACACCGTTAAATATGCATAGATTTCCTTAGAAAGCAATTTCCTTTGACCTTCTTGCTGTTATTTCATAATTTGTTAATGGGATAAATTACTTTTTTTAAATAGCTGTAATATTAGGTAAGAAGTGATCCATTTTTGTTTGTGATAATGGAATCCTTAAGAATAGCAGAAAACTTCAAAGTTTAGATGATGTTTAATTTCCTTTTCTTTAACCTTTGTAATAGTGCATTTTCTGCTAAAAGTTAGACTGCAGTGAAATCTGAGCAAATAACTCACAACTTTTTTTTTTTCCCACCACCCATTCCTACTCCTGGCTTTGTACAAATACATTAGCACATCTGAGACGCTGGAACCTGTAGTATTAGTATATATTTCAGAGGCAGTGTTTGAAGAATGTATCCTTATTTTATTTTTAATATTTGCCATTATTCTATTATTTTTAAGTTAATATACAAATATCCATTGTATACTACTAACAATTAGAGGCTTAAAGATATGACAACACAAAATATGAAATACATAGAGATAATTCTTCAGAAATATATAGTATTTCTGCATGGAAAACTTTTAGTTGTGATTGAAAATATAAAAAGACACATGTCTGGTATCCTGATTTTAAAGCTCTGCCTCAGTTTGGTGCAAGAATTTGTCTTTACTATTTGCATGCTGTAAATTAGTCCTCTTATTGTGGAAGAATTGTGAGGAGAATCTTTTTACTTTTGGTGATTCAAAAATCTAAGGAATTAAACTTCCCTTAGGAAAGGACAATAGTACAACTTTTGGAATAGGCTTAAAAAAATGACAAGTTAAAGGCTTAGTTCTGTTTGGACAAGTGAACCAAGTAGAGACTTAGAAATTAATTTGTTTTCACTAGAGTAATTTTTCCCCTCTAAGTTTGCACTGTAAGAGGAAATAGCATCTAAATTTTAGGTATAGGTTGAGTAGTATTCTTATTCAAAATGCTTGAGAGCAGAGTTGTTTTGGATTTTGGAATATTTGCATATACCTAGTGAGATATCTTGGGGATAGGACCCAAGTCTAAACGTGAAATTCATTTGTTTCACATACACCTTATACACGTAGTCTGAAGATAATGTTTTACAATATTTTTAATAGTTTGTATGCATTGAGCCATCAGAAAGCAAAGGTGTCAGGTGTGGAGTTTTCTACTGTGGCATCATGTCAGTACTCAAAAGGTTTTGGAGCATTTTAGATTTTGGAGTTTTTGGATTAGGGATGTTCACCCTGGATATTATAATGTTTAATTTTTATCTGACTTTTGTTTAAAATAGCACCGCTTTGCCAAAACAAGCAGTAAATTGGGTAAACCACCTTCAGTGGTGGTAGAGATCAGGACTTTTCTATTGCTATTGGGCTGTGTCTCTAGTCAATTAGGAAAATGTTAATTGATAATGAGCCATTTAAAAAAGAATGGGTAATAGTGACTTGAACCTGACTATCGTGAATTTAAAAATGATTTTTAGAGAAATAGGCTGGTGTGGTGTGATTAAACCTTGATTTTGCTGTGATATTTAAGTTGCTATTGCTACTGAAATGATAGCAAGGGAGGTCTTGGATCATTGTCTTTTAGACTGTTAACTTTGTATTGTTAATTAAACTTCTGAAAGTTGTGGGATAAATCAAATGCTTTTCTAGGGAAACAAGAAACTGTATTAATGAGCAACAACCCCATAATTATCCTTGTGAGTACATAACAGGGACACATTCATGTCTTTTCTTTGCGCAATAACTTTTACAAAGAAGTATTTTTAAACTGATCATTAATTTTATGACCACAGAAATGAGATGCAAAATTTATGCTGTTGTCATTGGCACAGGCTCAAGGCTCCACTGACATTATGTGTGATTGTAATAGAATGGCTGCCAACTAATGATTCTGTAGACATTTCATTTGAGCATGGTTTCCTTTTAGATGTCTGATTAGGCTGTAATGCTTTCAATTATGTCTGTAAATTGTATTGGGTACGTTTACCTGATGCCCATTGTTGATTGGGAGTTCAGCTTTCTATAACATAAACACAAGCTGAACATTTTCCTTTTAATTTATAGAAGACTTTGCAGGTATAGCTGCAAATACTGAGTCCCTAGGGAGGAAAAAATGCTTTGTACTACTCAACAGCGACCCCTGTGTTCAGGCAGAGCTCTTCATAAGGCTGCAGCTTTTATTCTTTATTGGGTTGAAAAAAAATTGGGAGGTGGTGGTGGTAGGAAAAGGAATGGATCATTATTGGAACAACAATGAGAAGAAAAGGACCAGGTTGAAAATGTTTTTTCCTTTCAACTTAATGCAGGTTAAAAAGGGAATAGTCTTGTACAGATACCATATAGATGTTTTACTTTCTGAGTTAATTCAAAGGATTTAGGGGGGGAAAATAAGGAAGAAATGAGGCCAATAGCAGTACTTAATCTATTTTATCTTAGATAAATCTAAATATCACAGTGATGTTTAAAAATACTTGCAATGAACTGAAGTTCTTAGAGTAGGTAAGTTAAAGACAATTTCACTTCAATACAAAATCTGAAAAAGTATTTTTTAAAAAGTGACAGAGGTCTTTAATATGTTAGTAGCCAATTTGTGTAGAGTAATATTCTCAATTCATGTTATGTATTATTGAGTTCCTTGCTTTAATAATGATCATTTTGCTCTATTTATATGTGTAATATATATATATGTAAACATACATTTATTGAAAATAGATTTGTATGTGCTTCTCTGTGTATATGTGTATATATACACATAAAACTGTGTAATGGATATTATTAAAGTATAATAAACTATTTCTGATTTTTGGGACCTTTAAGTTTTGATATTTTCTGTTTGTTTCCACATAGAGTTTAATAGATTTAAGCCTGAGTATCCAAATTTTTTCAGAATCCTTTCTATATATTCTTTGGTTTTACTGTTTTTTGTTTTTTTTTTAGGCCATAACAACAATATTCTAAGTGCTAAGTTCTAGTGATGTTTTTTGAAGTATTCTATATCCTAATATGTATTTTTATAGTAAGATTTATATTTTAGTGTCTGATATAAAATTTCCTTAGAAAATTCATACCATCAGAATCCTTACTCCATTAAGAATATAAGGATACTCTAGCAACTAAGAATTACTGAGAATTTCTTGATCTCTAATACTACACATTCCATGAACTGTCATAACATGCTGACAATACTTTTACTAGCACCTTATGAGGTTCTTTCTTACCTTATATTTGAAATCAGAGAACTCTTAATGAGAGAAATATACTTAGTGATCACTGAATGTTCTGAGAAGTACTCTGAAATTGCAAAAGATAAATTAAGATCTAAAGAATGAGTAGTATTTACACGTTCTTTAGAACTTTAATTGGGGAAGAAACATCACCACATTGAGTACACCTTAGTGGTGGAATCACTAAGGACAATATAGCCATGTTCGTGTTCTGCCCTTTATCGCTTTAATGAGAGATGTTCCTATCTTTATTTTTTTTTTAGGATAAGGACGATGGCTTGAGAAATAGCAAAATTATAAAGAAACAGATGAACATTTAATTTTAAAAATTATTTTGACCGTGCTGTCTTGAAAGAGGCTATTTTCTCTACTAAAAATGTGACAAATGGCGGGGGGGTGTGTGTGACACCCACCAAATGGATGTCAGAAGATATAGATATCCCTTTGGAGACAGCAGTAGCTTTAATATGGATCTGCCCAAGAACTGTAGTTCAAGAGTTTACCATGGGTACTGTAGGTTTCCTGTTCAGGTTTTCACCATGTTTTTCGAATAATCCCTGAAGTGGTTGTTTTTCTTTTGAACTGTTAACAGGTAACTTGAATTTTTTTTTTTTTTTTTTTTTGAGGCAGAGTCTCAAGCTGTCACTGTGGGTAACAGTAAAATATTTGGTATAGTATTAGGCATACATTTTTCTTTGTTCTTGAATCTGGGTGAAGAATGAGTGCTTATATGTAATTGGGCCAACAAATATTAGTATTCAGTATTTCTAGATTCAATATTTTTTTAAAAATTATTTTAACTGAGTCATGGAAAAAATCTGTATATTCACTTAACTACAAAGTCTTCTCTCTCTCTCTTTTTTTTTTTTTTGGCTGGAGCTGGGTTTGAACCTGCCACCTCCAGCATATGGGGCCAGCGCCCTACTCCTTTGAGCCATGGGCGCTGCTCCTACAAAGTCTTCTTAAACAATAAAATACCCAACCGACCAATTTAAGATTTGAAAACCAAGTAGGAAAACTGGACAAGACATTAAAAAAAAATGGTAACATACCACTGAATAAAATTAAAGGGGTCTAGTTTGTAAATTACCTTGTTTAAATTTGAAAGGATTGTATAAATTGTACAGCAGTTTTCCCCACAAAAGATTCCTACTCTGGAAAATGCAACTGAGTATTTTTAATTTACTCTAATGTAATCCTGTGATTTTTAATGAAAACACAAGATGCTTCAAATTAATTTATTATAATTTTTCCAAGTATAGAGTAGGTAAATGGAATTATTGAGTTATTTTCTCTGCTTTGTTTTCTGTTTTGCATTATTGCTGTTTTGGTGTTTTGTTTGTTTTAGATTCATCCTGTTTAACCCTGCTCTACTTTTTGAATAATTTTTGTTGCATCCACCTTAATTTGGGGACTGTATCCTTTTGGGTCTCAAATGTGCGATTGTACTGCCCTTCAAAAACTCTTCACTCTTTATCTAAGTTACAATGTATATAAACTGAAATAGAGCCTGTTTATCCTTAGTTCAGAAAGTTTGCTTTGCTTTTCCTTAACCGTGACTAAATTTAATAGTAAACTCTAGCTCTTCTAAAAAATTAACACTGTTTCAAGTGGCTAAATTATAAAAGGCATTTCTCTGATTTGTTTACAGGTGATGTGGAAGATGGGGAGGAATACGACGATCCTTTTGGTGGAGCTGCAGACACTATTTCATTAGCCTCAGAACGCTATGATAAAGATGATGAAGCTCCCTCTGATGGTATGTGACATTTTCTTATGGAACAGTGATTTTCAACCAGTGTGACTGAGGCACTCTGGTGTGCCGTGAAAATTGTAAAGATCATTAATTAAATTATTTTCCGAAGAAATGCAAAGCACAGTATGTTCTTTTTTTTTTTAACCCTTGTTTTGATCAGCATAATTCAAGTGTGCTGCAAAAGGTTAACTATAGGTTCGAGTGTGCCGTGAGATGCAAAAGAACACACCTTTTGGCACTTTCACACAAAACGATGCCATGTGTAGAGGTGGTGGTCTTATCTGGAAGCAGAATCACATAGAAGCTCAGTTAACTTACCTTTACCAAAACCTTTTAAGGAACAGAAGAGCTCTCTCTAGTGGTTCCAGTGAGGTTTTCCTAAATATGTAATTGCTTCTTTTTCTAGGAAATTTTCTTTACTATAATTTTAGGAGAGTGCTCGCATCATTATATGAATGGTATTAGTAACAGTTTGTTGGTTAGTTTAATATTATCAGATTCTTGTTTAATTTTATTGTGCTACTTAATGGCTTGTTGTATTATTTATTTTATAAATAATGAAAAAGGGTTTTGATCTATTTTTTTCTGAAAACTTTATACAAAACGAGTTCATAAAATATTAAATCAATTATTCCTACACTGCTTTCTCACATTGAGACAGGTTTTTATCAAATGCTTCTTTTAATACACGTTTTCATTTTTTTGATTGTCACTTAAAAATGCCCCTCATTATGCAGTAATATTATAGTGTTTTGTATTAACTGAATTAGTAATAAAGTTAGTTGATTGTTTATATCTTCGTAATTTCTAAAAGCTCTTGAATGTTGCCAAAGTTATGAAACTTGTCTTTCACGTAGCATGTGTTTTTTTCTGTTATAGCTGTTGAGTGCATCTGTATTATAGAACCCTTATAAAGTTGATGTATAGTTGTAAATTAAGAGTGTGTATCGATAAATTAGCCATGCATATTAATTTGTGGCACTCAAAGTTTCACATAGACATAGAAATGAATAATGCCTTCTGCCACTATATGATGATCAAACTGTGCAGTTCCATCTCTAAATACAATTGCTGAATGAAAATATGCTTCCTGCAACAGAGCACTCCACATTTTATGTTATCTAGATTATTCCCTTTGGAAACATAAATTGCTTTTATGAGGTATAAAATTATGTCTATTGCAGAACAGGGATAAGTCAAGTACATGCATAAGTGATAAACATTCTAACCACTGTTTCAGAACAAAACAATCTTTTTTTAATATCCAGAACTTTGTATAAAGTGTAGCAATAATAATCGTATCTGTTTCATGTTGAATTTTACACTTTGGCAAACATTTAATTTCTATTTTTAAATTTTCTATTTTTTTTTCCTTTTGTATTCTCTGTCTTTTAAAAAGATGCACATTTCTCTTCACTCACACTTACTGTCCAAAACAGAGGAGGATTATTACCCTTTCTAACCTCATCTTCAAGAGCATGTCTACTAGAAAATGTTTATAATTTCTGAAGTAATATTTTCAGACAAAACGGTGGAATTATTATTTAAGTTGTACTTTTTAGAGGGCAGGATATTTTTACTTAGGAGAATATACATAAGCAATATTTTTATAGAATATATATGCTCAGAGTTTCTCAAAATAATGTAAATATTTTGATGTATAAGGTAGTGTTAAATGCATTCTTAAAAAATTATAATCTAAAAAAAGTCCAATAATTATTCTGAGAGCTAGAAATTTGTTAGAAAAAGTGAATTATTATTAAATTATAGTGCACTTACATTATTATTGTGTTTTCCTTTTTAAGAGAAAATAGCTTACATGTTTTCACAATCAAATATAAAGGAAATTAATATTATGAAAAACATTTGTTGCTAAAATGTAATTTTATTGATATTTGAAATTGTTCTATAACATCCACTTTTGTTAAATATCAATGCATATTCATTAACATTTAAGCAATTCATGAGCAGATCAAAAATTTAACCTTTAGTATTCATTTTTGTTATATAAATAGTATTATTTTTGATAGTTAACATTTTCTTTTAAGAACATTATTATAATTTGCAAACTACCACTTGGATTTTTAATTTTCATTCTAAAATATCAACTCATTTCAGTTTTTTTCTCTGTAACTTGGATTTTTTTTGTGTGTTTTCTTTCCTTTGCAGAATAAATTTTCCTTCATTATGTGTCCTAAGTCTCATGATATATTAATTACAAAAAAGATAATGCATTTAACAATAACTATAACCAAGTTAGCACAGGTCACCAAAAGGCCTTTTGTCCATCGGATTGTTGTTTTGTCCTTTTGACTTTTACCTTATGGTAGGCACTAACAAAGTATCTGAACTTTGATGGATTCTAAACTCTGAACATGATATGTATTTTTCATAATGCTAATGTAATTTTCAAGGTGCTGAAAAGGTCAGACCTGCACATCTCTATGTGTATTCTAAGTCTGTCTTTCGCTTTAATATTTCTTTTTCTCTGTTCCTCTGGTTCAAAAGTTCACTCAGTTCCCAAATGGCCACCTAATTTTCCAGTTATTCCCTCAAGCCATATGTGTTTTGGTTTCTTTATGGTTTATTAGGTACTGTAGGAAAGTAGCATAAGTTATATCTTCTAATGAAATTCAAGCACACTTCAGTGATGCTTCGACTTGATTGCTGGTAGCAATTAAATCACAGCCAAGGAGAATAATGCATAATCTCACATGGTCCAGACACCCTATAGAAATTGAATAGGGATGAAAACAGAAAACAAAACAAAGTCTCCAAACCCTGCCAGACGTGCTGTTTGCAGCTTGCCTTTTTTTTCTTTATTGGCCAACTGCCTGATTGATAGCAAAATCATAACTTGCTGCATGCTAACAGGCAGAGTTCACTTGTAGGTTATTGTGAGCTGATAAAGGGTTAGATGGAGTTTTGATTTTTCGCATTGGACCTTGGTACACCAGATTAATGGAATTTCAATGAGAGACTAGCCACAGCTTTGTCAGAGAAACAGATGGAGATTCTATAGTCATGTCTACTCATTAATACTAGTTGCCTGAAAGGTGTGTTGCTCCTCTATACAAAAGAGTTGATATAATTGATTTTTGAGTGGTACATTGAAAGAAAGTACCTTACTGACGACTAGAATTGTAACAAATGGTGACAGATTTTTGTGTAGCTTGTAGCATAAAAATATTGTACTTTGTAATTTTTTTCTTTTCTCTTTGAAAACACTTTATTTTTTTGAAAAGAAAAACATTTTAAGACCAATAGCAAAAAAGGAGAAAATGACATGCTATTGCCTGTTAGGAAGAAAGAAAAAGAGTCTGTATCTTATTTATAAATGATTGTATGACTGCTGTTAGAGATTCATTTTGATATGATAATATTTAGAAGAAAGTCTGCTTATTAGAAGTTTCATTTTATTAGCTTTATTTTTCTGAAAAACTAGAAAAAACGAATCACAGTGGTTTCTAGACTATTGTAGATCACTTTTAGAAGTTTTATGCTATCCTGTGGCTGGATATACTAGAGTATTAATATAAATGGTACACGTCAGTAATTAGATAAAATTAGAGATTATAAGACTTAAAACCTTTAAAAAAGAGTACACATGTTAGAGAATGTTTGGCACTAAGGTGATAGAGGTAGGGAAGCTTTTAGACACTGTGTAATGGCTTGGGCTTCCATTTTTCCATTCTGAAATAATTTTCCATTCATTTTTGTCATTTGCAAAAGAAAGCTTCTAAGCATGTAGCGTCGTGGAGAGTCCCTAAGGTAAGGTGAAAGGATTCAGTGAGCTAGAAGACATATATTGGCTCTGCCTATCAATGATAGGTCAAAGGATCCCAGTGGATGTTTGTTACAAATCTGATTCAGTACTGGACCATAATCACTTTGTGGATAAGAATCTGGAACATCTGGGGTGTGAATACAGGAAGGCTAAAATGGAGCTGAAGATATAAAACAGTCATTTGTTGTCTTGGTGTCTTCCTAACTAGAAATTTCCAAATAACACAGGTGACTGAAAGATGGTAAGGACATAGGTTCATAGGAAAAAATATTTGTTTAGGAATGGAAGTATTTTTTTTTTTTTTTGAAGCTTAGAGGCTAAGAAAAAAGCTAAGCTATTTTGGTCATAATTTATAATATTAAAATATATATTTTTTCTTTTTTGGAATATCTTTTAAAAAAAATCCAACATATAAAAAATTGAATGTAAGAAAACAAGTAAATCAGTTTTTCCAAAGGATTTCTTTAAAAAGAATTGTCTCTAGGATGCTATAAATAATGATCTCCCACAGTGCATCTTAAAGCAAGCATAGATATAAATCCATCCTTGTGCACACACTTAAATTTAATGCAACAAAGTTTTGAGGAAGATACTTTTATGTAAAATTAGGTATAGCACTAATCCGTTCTTGTAAAAGCCAAGCAACAGATGTTTTACTTTTCTCTGGATATCAGTGGAATATGAAACAATGTCTAAAAGCAGGGAATAAAAGGGGGGGTTTCAATAAGTTAGCCTTAGGGTAAGTATTTTTCTAGCATAGTACCATGTGGATTTGATACTAAATACTTTTGTATGCTGAGAATTTAGATTAGCTTTCAACTTGCCCATATTTTTGCATGTGTAACATATATTAATATTATGCTTGCATTTTTAAAGGGCTTCTTTGGTATATTAATATGCCAAATTGCTACCTTGTGTATGTTTTAGTAGTACAAGAACAAGGATTATTTTAGTCATTCTATTATGTGCATTTCAAGAATTTTGATGGAAGGGAAGGGAATAAAGTTTGGAGAAATGATAAAAAGAGAGGACATGTTTTTAATCCTCAAGATATATATTGTGTGATGGACAATTTCATGTAGACATGAATTTTTTGTGATATAAAGGTATATATGAATAAATGAAAACATAACCATTAAGAATCATCTTTCTAAGTTTTTAGGTTATTAAATGGGAAAATACAGAATAAAGCAGACTGGACAGATAATACTATAGCAAAGTGGGGCAAATAATAAAGATTGCAGAGGTAATAAAACTGAACATTATAAAAAATAATGCCTCTTTAATATAGGAAATTAGCAATTTTTTATACAATACATGAATAGGAGGTCAAGATACCGAGATAGGGCAATGGGTAGTTCATTGATGAATAAAATAAAGTTCCTGTTTTTAAGAAACATGTAATCTAGATGGAAAGAGAAGGTCATCAGCTAAAATACGTTAACTAGTGTTCTAGTTAATAAAGCAGATCCCTAAGAGGCCTGTGGCTCAGTGAGTAGGGCGCTGGCATATATCAGCATATACCGAGGGTGGCGGGTTCGAACCCAACCCCAGCCAAACTGCACCAAAAAATAGCCAGGAGTTGTGGCGGGTGCCTGTAGTCCCAGCTACTTGGGAGGCTGAGGCAGAAGAGTCGCCTAAGCCCAGGAGTTGGAGGTTGCTGTGAGCTGTGACTCCAGTGCACTCTACCGAGGGTGATAAAGTGAGACTCTGTCTCTACGAAAAAATAAAAATAAATAAATAAAGCAGATCCCCCCAATAATAAATACCATAATACTATGTTATAATATTCCATTTGATCTAAACCAAGGCAAATAACTGGTTTCATTGACTTTACTTCCTGATTTATTGACTGAATCAGTCATATGTTTTAGCATTATGTCAGATAAACCAAAGCATAAACTTTATGCCTAAATTCTGAGAGATTGTGAAATAAATTGTAGAGGGAGGGCTTTTTGTTTAAGTGAGTTATGTTCTCACTTGACGTTCTCTGCAGACAGTGAGAAAATAGGCTGGACGGAAGATTTGGAGTAGAACTCCAGAAACCAGGTTTTTATTCTTATTGATAATTTTGTTATTAAGGACAAGTCACTTAACTTTTCTAGATTTTTATTATCTGGTTTATGAAATCTGGTTTGCCTATCAGGTGATTGCTTAGATGATTTCTACAGTATTATATGCATGTGTCCACATGTCAGAAATTTAATGAGGTGCAGCAATTTGCTTGGAGAAAATAGGTTTATAGGTAGTAACCAGAGATGATGTTGCATAGGAAGTAGGAGAGGGGATGTTGTAGGTAGGTGCATGGTTTATAGTAGGAGGTGAATGCCAAGTTGTTAGGGAGTTAACCTTTGACTTGGTACTCATTAAGCGATTTTTGAAACAATATATTGATGAGATGAATCCAAATTTGAAGAATATTGTCCTGGTAATAAATGTGGGTTGAAATAAGGAATAGGGTTCATCTAGTAGAGGTAGCAAGTTAAATGTTTTGCCATTATTTATTTTTAATCTTGACAGCATTTATGTGAGGTAGATATTATCACTAGATTAAGTGATTTGCCCGAGGGACACTTAGCTGCTAAGTGGCAGAACTAGGATTTGAATTCGTGTCTGTCATCTTTAAGGACAATGCTGTACTCTCAAAGCCATTAAATATTTCCTCTTCCCTAGTTAGCATGCTGCTGCTTTTGGTTCAGGGGTGTTGGTGGGAGCCTGGGTTACGGTAGTGGATATTGTACTGAACAGGAAGGGATTTTCTATCCCCTTCTTATTCCACGTGTGGTCAATAGACCAACAGCATCAGTATCATCTGGGCGCTTGTTAGAAATGCTGAATCTCTTTCCCTACCTAAGACCTACTGAATCTGAATCAGCATTTTAACAAGATCCCCAGGTACACATTAAACTTGGAGAAGAACTGTTCTAGAGGCATTTATCATAGTGACCCTTGCAGCTGATTAGAAGAGTGAGCCAGACTATGCAGTCGCACTTGGGCCATATGTACAAATGAATGACCAGGCATCGTCCTTGGCAATGCCTTGAATTAAGTAAACAAACAAAAAAACAAAATTAAAAAACCTCCCTATCTCTATTTCCTGCTTTCTTTGCGGCCACCCTTATTCTGTGGCTTCATTTCTCTCACAGGCCCCTTTCCTGAGGTTGCTGTCTGTGTGTAGTTGTCCCTTTTTTGGACCTGTTTTCAGGATCTCTCTCCCCTCTCAAATCAAACAGACTCTCCATGAAGAACATTGGAAAAGCTCTGATAAATTGCTTCTAGGAATATTTGCATGTTAATAGGGGCAGTGCCTTAACCCACGAGAGTGCAATCTCTGCTCACAGATCTTGATCTTCGGACAGCAGCGCCAGGCCAGTGGTAGAGATGTCTTGCTTACTACAGACCATAATCTCTTGTATAAGATTTAGGCTAGTAACAGGCTTATCTCCCTGGTTGTATATATGTGAGTTTGGCTTACAGTCTTTTGAGTTTGGAGCTTCCTGTTTTCAGCTGAGCCTTCTGTTTGCAAAGGAACCAAAGGGTGAATTTAGAGTTGAAAAATCAAAGAACAAAGGTTCGTTAAGATAGTGGAATGACTGATTTGATTTTAGAGGAAGGCATGCTATTGTGGCACAGGATCCCAAAAAGAGCTTCCTTCCTCTGAGAAACAGAACCTAGAGGTGGCTGTGTGATGATTGGGGCAGCATCTTTGAAGAAAGAAAAGGGATAAAACAGCTTTTAATTAAGATTTACTGCAGGCTCGGTGCCTGTAGTACAGTGGTTATGGCGCCAGCTACATACACCAAGGCTGGCGGGTTTGAACCCAGCCTGGGCCAGATAAAAAACAATGACAATTGCAACAAAAAAAGCCAGGTGTTGTGACGAGTGCCTTTAGTCCCAGCTACTTGGGAGGCTGAGGCAAGAGAATTGCTTAAGCCCAAGAGTTTGAGATTGCTGTGAGCTGTGATGCCATGGCACTCTACCCAGGGCAACAGCTTGAGACTATCTCAAAAAAAAAAAAAAAAAAGATTTACTGAGAAGTAAGCATGGCACAGTGTGCCAGATTCTTTCATGTACATTATTACCTTTAATCTGCTCAAAACTTCCCCACAAAGAAGACATTTTCCCTCTTTTTAAATTAACAAAATAGACTGAAGGGGATTTAGATTTCTTCACTGGGACATGCAACTCATGAGTAACAAACTTTAATTCCTTTGATCTTTCTATGCCATTCTACTTGAGAAATTAAATGCATTTTTGTGTTTTAATCACAAGAGACATACATATGGTTAAAAATAAAAACAAACAGAAGGGTGTGCAATAAGAAGTAAGAGCTTTCCTTTCCATCTCCCCCTCCCCCTGTGGTGACTCCCTGGAGGCAGCCACTTGTTACAGGTTTTCTGAAGTTACTGTAATAACTTTAGAAATTACACTTGTACATTTTGTTTGATCAACCATATATGGTATCTGTTGATTTTCCCTAGGATGCACAATTCCTTAACCCTCCTTTTCCACTTCTACCTCCTAGTATTTTGTTTAGTGCTTTTTGTGTTTGCTTTTGACTTAAATAAAACTGTTCTTGCTTTTTAATGTGCCAACATCAGGCAGAGCTTATTGACTCCTTATTTTAAAATGTGAGGAAATTTGTGCAGCCAGCCTTCCTTCCATCTCTCTTCCTGCTCTTCAATTCCAATTTTGCTACTTACATTATTTTGCATTGTTAAGATCTATAATATTTATGTGTGATTCTCTTAAGGTGACTGCTTTGCATATAAGTTAGGTTTTAAGCATTGGTCCATTTCCTTCATGCCATTGGTTTTCCTCACATGTCTAGAGAGCCTTGGCTGGTGATTCATGTTGATGACCAGGAATGGAATCGCTGGTCAGATAGTATAGGTAGCTTGTGTGGGATCCCTTTGCTTTTGCAAGTTGCTGTCCTGAAAGGCTTTTCCTGTGAATGGGACTGAGGGTTTGAGTAAGTGGCAGCTTGCCTACAAGGCATTCTAATGAGACGGGAAGAGGCAGACTGGTACCGCTACAATTGCCAAAACAAGCAGGACATTACTCAGAGGGAAACTGAGTGCTTTTTATTTCATTCTTAATTACTGATTTTGATCCTCTTCATCTTGCTGTGGTGTTGGGAGGGGGGGGCTCAGGTTTTCCTGGTTTTGAACGCTGTCACTGGGAGACAGCTTTCCTCAGGGAGCTAGTTCAGTTTTTTTTGAGAGTAGAGTTTATGATTTAGCCCACATACACAAAAGTTGTTACTGTGAGCTGCTTTTGAGGATGTACTCAATGCTTCTGGCTGGTGTGATTATAGGATTACGGTTCTTTTTTTTTTTTGAGACAGAGTCTCACTATGTCTCTCTTGGTAGAGTGCTGTGGCATCACAGCTCACAGCAACCTCAAACTCTTGGGCTTAAGCAATTCTCTTGCCTCAGCCTCCCAAGTACCTGGGACTACAGGCACCTGCCACAATGCCCGGCTATTTCTTTTGTTGCAGTTGTCATTGTTGTTTAGCTGGCTTGGGCTGGGTTTGAACCCACCATCCTTGGTGCATATGGCTGGTGCCGTAACCACTGTGCTACAGGTGCCAAACCAGGATTAAAGTTCTTAATGAGTGACTGTCCTTATCATCCTGTAACTCTGCTCATAGCATCTTTGAGACTCCTTTGAGAAAACTAGCACTTGGTGTCCTCCTAGGTGTCCTCCAGGGCTTTGGTATCCTCTGCTATAACTCTGTCACTCCAATCTCATCTGTTTTCATTTGCTAGGAATTATTCAAAATTTTTGACCCACAGAAGATACCCTTTCTTGATTACAAATGTTATTAAGGCCTTGTTCTTTAGAATCAAACAGAAAGAATTTCAGAGGGACTTTAGGAGGAAAGGTTGATGCTTAGTCTATGCTTTCTTTTTAATGACACTAAGAAGCTACCTTATCTTAAAACATTTTCATAACTGATCTATTAGAATCATTTAATCATTCCTTGGAGAAGAAGTAAGCTTCCTGGTCACCAGTCAAAGGTGGTCCAAGTAGGGATAACCATCAAGCTTAGATATTCTATAGTCACTTACAGGGAATGCTAGCTTTCTAGAAGAACTAGATGCTGTGAGCAAAACATTTAAACTCCCCTAAAAGAATTGCAGTCTTATGGGTACAAGGTATACATGCCTAATGGTTGGAAACCTTATCACCTTTGTTCAGATACAGAAATATGTGATATTGACAATAAAAAGGAAATTAAAAAGGAAGAAGCTATTGCACACTGGGGTCAGTAGATATTTTGTGGAAGAAACTGAACTAGAACTTAATAAGGATGGATAGAATTTCAATCTAGAACTTAATAAGGATGGATAGAATTTCAATTATTACGGAGTTGGGGGAAGAATGTTTTTCAGGTAAGTTGAAGGAATGGAGAACAAGAGGAATGGAAATGAACATAGTTTGAGGAACATGCAAAAACTGGTATAACTGAGAAAGGTTGGAGAAGAATAGGAGATGAAGATTGACGACAGCGGCATGTAAAAGGATTCGGCTCTGGCGTCAGTGCTGATTTGGCCATTCAGTTATTCTGGCTAAGGCACTACCATTCCATTATGTTAGGCGAGGTAGAATTCAAGTTTTGAGCACTTTAAATGGTTTATAAGGAGTTGATTCAGTAAGCAGAATGACTATCCATTTTAATCTTTTTGAGCAAGAGGAAAGTGATGAATGATGAGAAGTGGTACCATTATTTTAGAAAGATTAACTAGTTGTGGGATATAGATGGATTGAACTGGATGAAAACCTTTAGTCTGTGAGATAAGGGACCATTCCACTAACTAGATGTGAAGTGATCGGAGACTATACCAGGATAGGAACAGCACAGTTGGAAGGCTGAAGAAGAATGGATGGGACGTGGTCAGCGGGTGTGTGTGGAATATAAAAAAGAGAGAGAGGCCGAAGGAGATTATAGAAATATAAATTTGGATGACTAAGAAAATTGAATAAAATGTGAAAATTGGAAGAACATGTTTGATGGAAGTTGGAAATGAACAGTTAAGGTTTTAAGGTATCAGTGGACATCCAGGTTACCTAGTAATTCGCTAGAAATACGGTAATGGAGCTTACATGACCTTAGCTTGCCCTTCTCTTTTGAGTTTCTTCCCTTTTTAGGCAGATAGGGAATGAGACTTACCTCACACACCCTAAAAATGAAGCATGCTGTTTGAGAACAGGTTGTAGAATTATACTGTGCCTGGGTTCAAATACTGGCCTCTTCAGTACTTACCTGTGTGACCTCCAGAAAGTGTCTCAACCTCTTTGAGTGTCCTCAGCTGTCAAGTGAGGGTAGTAATAGTACTCATGTTATGGTTATTACTAGGATTAAACAGGATAAACCATATAAACAGCTTAGACTACTTCCTGGGCAATAACGAAGACATATTAAATGCAAGTTATTATTGTAATCCAGCCAGTTTGGGGGATTGTCTTAAGTAAATGTTCATTTCTGCATTTGCGTGAAGTGTTGTCTGTCTTCTATACATAGCTCACATATTTCTTTTGCTAAGCTGCATTTTGTAGGATTTGCAATTGGAAGCGTCATAGGAATTCAAAATACAAGATCATGTTTTCAGTGGGGTATGCCGTGTTGAAAACTGGTATAGTTAGTTGTTAAATTCCCTGTAGCAAATGCATCGTGCCTTTGCCCAGATCCTTTCTACCTCTTTGTGCTATAGCTTCTTTCTATTGAGTATATAAGGAGCATGTGTGAATAAGGAAATTTCAAATGTGGAAAAATTTTGTGGATAGGTATTGTGAACCCAAGGTAGGAGTCACTATTTTATACATGAACTCAATAGCTCGTGACTAAAAATTTGCATACTTCTGAGAGCATTTGAATAAGTTTGAACTATATTAGCAGATTCTTTTATAAACCTGTATATGAAAAAAGTAGGGGAAAAGTATGCCCCAAATATTAGGAAATAAGGGTATCAATCCAAACTTCATTATTCTTAGGCCAGAACAGTGGCTCATGCCTGTAATCCCAGCACTTGGGGACGCTGAGGCAGGTGGATTGCCTAAGCTCAGGAGTTCAAGACCAGCCTGAACAAGAGTGAGACCCCATCTCTTAAAAAAAAAATAGCCAGCTGTTGTGGTGGGCCCCCTGTAGTCTTAGCTACTTGGGAGGCTGAGACAGAGTTTGAAGTTGCTGTGAGCTGTGACACCATGGCACTCTACCAAGGGTGACAAAGTGAGACTGTCTCAAAACAAACAAACAAATGAACACCCTCCCCCCCAAACCTCATCTTATTATTCTTATTTGAGAGCCAAATGGGATAATGGTAAAGACAATAACAGACCCAAATAGAAAAAGTAGAACACACAAGTAAAATGCAGGGCTGGAAAGTCACTGCCAATTTTCTCCCAACCTTGCCCCTCCTCCATCTCCCTTATAAGCCTGAGCAGCCATGAATCTGCTTTCTGTTTCCATAGATTAGCTTAATATGGATATTTCATCTAGTGGAATCATAATATTGTGTTTGGCTTTTTTACTTAGCATGTTTTCAAGGTGCATCCATCTGTGGCATATTATCAGTTCCCTTTTAGGGCCTATTACTTTACCGTACGGCTGTACCACTTCTTGTTTATCCGTTCATCAGCTGATGGGTGTTTGTATTATTTCTTCTTTTTGACTTTTATGAATAATGCCACCATGAACGTTTGTGTGCAAGTTTTTATGTGAATATATTTTTTCATTTCTCTTGAGTGTATGCCTAGGAGTGGAATTACTGGGTCTTCTATAGTATGTGCAGATGTCACTTTCTGGGGAATTACTAAACTTTTTCCATAGGACTGTACCATTCTATGTTCTCCTTGGCAGTGTGTGAGGGTTCTGATTCTCCACGTTGTCCTCCACTCCATTGTCCTGTCTTATTTATTTCAGTCATCCTAGTGGACGTGAAGTGCTATCTTACTGTGGTTTTGATTTGCATTTCTCTAATGACTAATGTTGATCATCTTTTCATGTGCTTATTGGCCATTTGTATGTCATTGGAAAATGCTTAATGCCTTTGGAAAATTCAAATCATTTTTCCATTTTTTCAACTAGTTTGACTTTTTACTGTTAAATTCTAAGTTATTTATATATTCTAGACACCAGTCCCCCTTATCAGATATATGATTTGTAAATATTTTCTCCAATTCTATGTATAGGTTTTCATTTTGCTTTCTTGATAGTATCCTGAAAGCACAAAAGTTTTACATTTTGACAAAGCCTAATTTATATTTTCTTTTGTTACTTGTGCTTTTGTGTAATGCCTAAATCTTTGCCTAACATAGCATACTCTTTTCTGAAATTTCTGAGTTCTTTTATTCTAAAGAATTGTGAGATTAATGTACTGGTTAAAACAGGGACATATCATAGTACATCTTTAATGTTGTTGCTTATTAGGGCATATTTTAAAAATTGTGCAAATGACAAAAGGAAATCTCGCTGTGCCTTTCCAGTGAACTCTCAAATTCTGTAGCCTTTAACATCATTTATTAAAAAATTCTTATTATATGGCATTTGATATCACTACTCTCATTTCTAGCATTGTCATTCATGCCTTTGGAATGTCAATGCAATGATGTTTGTTGCATTGCAAATATAAACATGTAATCACAGGGCTCTTCTTTCATGTCAGTTTTACTTTAACAGATTATTCCAGAAAACATGTAATCTAAGTAGATTATTTTGTTGACTTTCTGACTTTTCTGGGGCTAGGCTTTGTCAAAGCACAATTATGGTGGTGGGATCTAAGGGGTGCTGAGATCATAGCTTTTAAAAAAAAGTTTGTTTGTTTCTTTGAATTGCTGTCTTCTCCCTTGTAAGTACGTGCTTTTTTCCCCCCCTTCTCTTTTCCTGTGGTCAGTCACTAAACTGAGCAATCTTGCCAGCAGATAAGGGAACTGAGATACAAAGAGGTCATGTGAATTATCTAAGCAGTGCTATTCAGTGTGTGGTCTGAAGATAGGTCCTGTTTTGTGATCTGTTTATTACTGGTCTGCAAAAACATGAGTATGGATAATGTGAGGGATCACTCAGAAATGTTTATAGCAGTGGTTCTCAACCTTCCTAATGCCGCGGCCCTTTACTATAGTTCCTGTGGGTCACGAGCCACAGGTTGAGAACTGCTAATTTATAGCAATTTGATGTTCCTGTTTTGTGTACACAATCATTTTCTTCTAGTATTTATATTTATTTATTTTTTTGTTTTTTTACAAAAGTACTTGTGAAGTATTGGGGTAAAAACTCCACAAATTGATATAAGGTCAAAGAATATTAACTACAGTAATTCCAGTTCTAAAACTATTATGTTTTCTTGGACTTTTTTGTTTTTGTTTTTGGAATACTAAATCTTTCTTCATATCTTCCTCCATAGCCATCGTAGTCATGTTTTAACGTAAACATTACGTGTATTTTCACTATGGAGAAATTTTAGGGATTCTAATACCATACTTTTTTCCAAATGCACTTTGAGATGCCAGTGACATAATGAGATATTAATTATATTTTCATATGAAAGTCAAGCAGTAGGACAGTCCCAAAGCTTTTCATTAGGAATATGTATGGAAAAGGATAATGTAATTTCAGTATCGTGTGGTTAGTTCTGTTTCATGCCTGAAGAGCAGAAACATAGCAGGATATTTAAAGACTTATCAGAAAACTCATTTAATCTCAGAGATAGGCTTTTGCATTGTTTTGTATAAATGTCTTCAAAAGCTCTTCCTCACTTTTGAATATGATTTTTTCTTATTTTGAACATAGCCATCTCTTTGTTATAATAAAAGTTGTTAATAAAAATAAAATTTTAATCTCAAAAAATAGAAAATGTCTGACCATGGGGAAAAGAAATACACATATATTTCTTTCATTGAATAGGACCTGTTTTAGGATTACTATCCTGGGATCTTTGTCCTGTGACATATGTATACTATAAGCCTCTAATATGCTTAGAATAGGATTTCTTTGCTGAAAGAAAATATGTCTTATAGGAGATGAGGAATTGATTTTTAAAAATATAAATAGTAAAAAAAATGGGTAACGGTCTATTTTAGGCAGAATGCTAGATGGAATAAAAGTTTAATTCAATACATTTTACTCTTAGTTATTTTAGACTAGGGAGGAATAAAAATATTGATAAGATCTGTCACTGTTTTTAAGGAACTTACTTATAGATTAGTCAAGGAAAGAGATACAAATATTATCTCTGATTCAAGACAGATTGGTTTAATCACTACTATAAGAAATATAGAAGTATGACCAGGGATGGTGGCTCATACGTATAATTCTAGCGCTCTAGAAAAGCTGAAGTGGGTGAATTGCTTGAGCTCAGGAGTTTGAGACCAGCCTGAGCAAGAGTGAGACCCCATCGCTACTAAAAAAAAAAAATAGAAAAACTATGATTGCATTAATGTACACAGCTATGGTTTAATAAAAAAAAAAATAGAAAAGCCTAGCTGGGCATCATGGGGCATGCTTATGGTCCCAGCTACTCAGGAGGCTGAGGCAAGAGGATCTCTTGAGCCCAGGAGTTTGAGGTTGCTGTGAGCTATGGTGCCATAGCACTCAAGCCTGGGACAACAGGGTGAGACTCTGTCTCAAAAAGAAAAAAAGGAAAAAAAAGAAAAGAAAAGAAATATGGAAGGATAAAGAAGATGCTAATTATAGTTGGAATGAAGACATACTTAATAGTGAAGATGGCATCTGCACCAGGTCTGAGAGAATAAGAAACTTTCTCTTACATGGAATATGAAGGTAATAGTATTTCAGATTTGTGAAACAATCTACTAAAGGGATATATTGGTCAGAACTCTTTCAATGCACAGGACAGAAGAAGAAACCAGCTCAAACTGGTTTAAGCCCAAAGCAGTGTTTACTGGTTCACCTATGACAGAAGGATAGAGTTGAATTCTAGCTTCATGCCCACCTGCATCCAGATGGGTGCTCAATCTCTAACTAGTATTTCCACTCACATCCTACTTATGGTTAGCTTTCCCTAAAAGAGGCTGTAACCCACCAAGGGATGGCTATGGCAAAGGTGACTACCAGTTTCTCGAATGCATAGTATAAATACTCTAGTTCTTGCTGGAGATCAACCACTTAGTTGGCCCTAAGCTTTCTATCAATGCAAAGAAGGAAAACTGATCAGATACAAGATTTATAGTATTCTTGATGTAAAAATAAACCAGCTACTCAAGAGAAGTACATCTCATTACTAAGAGGGCCTGTGAAATTTCTTTAAAAGGGGCTTAAAAAAGAATATCTTATAATGCAATAAACAAAACTCATAAGAGTATACTTAATAAAGCTCCAGAGTTTTTTTCTTAAAAAATCCATCTACAGGCTCGGCACCCATAACACACTCATTACGGCGCCAGCTACATACACCAAGGCTAATGGGTTTGAACCCAGCCCGGGCCAGCTAAACAATGACAACTGCAACAAAAGAAATAGCCAGGCGATGTGGTAGGCGCCTGTAGTCCCAGCTACTTGGAGGCTGAGGCAAGAGAATTGCTTAAGCCCAAGAGTTTGGGGTTGCTATGAGCTGTGATGCCATGGCACTCTACCAAGGGCAACATGGTGAGACTCTGTCTCAAAAAAAAAAAAAAATCCATCTACATAGGTATGTAGCATAATGCCAAGACACAGTTTAGGACAAGTCATTTTGTGTGAGACCATAATAATAGCTTGTATCAGGAGTTGGCAATCTACAGCCAGTGGGGCAGATCTGGCCTGTTGCTATGTCTTATAAATAATTTTTTATTGGAACACAGCCATATTCACTTATTTACATATTGGCTATGACTACTTTCATGCTACAACAGCAGCAGTAACTGGTTGTGACAGAGGCCATATGTCCCACAAAGCCTAGAATGTTCACTGATGCTTACCTGAAAAAGTTTGCCAGTCACTGGTCTAGGTATATAGCGTTCTGATGGGTTGGTTTAACATTAAGACAGCACATAAAGTATTTAGAGCACAGGTCTCAAGCTGGTAGGCCAAGTTCCAAATTTGACCTATGGATATATTTTGTTTGGTCAAATCAGTATTTGATTTTTGAAAATTTGTGGCAACCAGAAACAGACTTCTGCCTTCTCTGGAAAAATTGACCTGGCAATTCTGGGCTTGCCTTGTGTCTGCCACCCCCTTTGTATGTACCATTTCATCTCAATTTACACTCCACATTGCCCCATTACCTTCCAGTCCTATGGTCTTCAAATTTATTTTTTTGGACTGTAGAGATTTTAGCTTTTAGCCCTTGAATTAGAAGAATAACTGAGCTGTACGTACATTACCTATGTTCAAATATATTATTTCTTGTAATAATACTGGGTAGCAGAGAAATTTAGGACATGTTCTTTGACTACTACTTAGAGTGTGGTTTTTCTGTGTTACTACTTATGGGCAGATCATATATTCTGTTAGCCAGCAGAACCAGAGACAGGGTTGATTTTCTCTTAAGAAGATGAGTGAGGGATTTGTCAAGGACATGTTAGCATATAGAAGACCAACATACCTGTATGTGAAAGCAGGCTGAGGGATTTGGCTCAGAGGCAGGCCAAATTTTCCTAGGAATATAGTTCTGTTTGCCCCTACAGGCATATCTTGGAGACATTGTGGGTTCAGTTCCAGAACCCCATAATAAAGCAACTCACATGAATATTTCTATTTCCCAGAGTATATAAAATTTATGTTTACATAAATTAGACTATAATTTATAGACTACACTGTAGTCTATTAAGTGTGCAAGAGGATTAGTCTAAGAAAAGCACCCTACAGATCTTAATTTAAAAATAATTTATTGCTAATAAATGCTAATCATCACTGTAGCCTTCAGCTAGTTGATCTTTTAGTTGGTAAAGAGTCTTGCTTCATTGTAGAAGGCTGCTGACTCATCAGGGCGGGTTGTTGAAGGTTGGGGTAGTTGTGGGAAATTCTTAAAATAAGACCGCAGTGAAGTTTGCCACATGCATTGACTCTTCCTTTCACAAAAAATTTCTCTGTGGTGTGTGATGTGTGATACCATTTGATGTTATTTTACCCACAATAGAACTTCTTTCAAAATGAGAGTCAAACCTCTCAAATCCTACCACTGCTTTTCAAATAAGTTTATGTAATATTTCAAATCCTTTGTTGTCATTTCAACAATGTTCTCAGCATCTTCACCGTGATTCATTTAAGTTTTATCGTGAGATTGCAAAAAGCAGCTCTTCATGATCTCCTTTTTCTTCTTCTCTTCCTCCTTGTTTTTCTTCTTTCTTCCTCCTCCTCCCCATTCCTCCTCCCTCTTACTCTTCTCCTTTCCTTCTCCTCCTGCTTCTTCCTCCATCCTCTTCCTCCTCCCATTTTCTCTTCCTCCTTCTCCCCTCTTTTTCTTCTAAAAAGTGTGGTAATTAACCTATAGCCACTTCTAATATTTTTGCTATTTCCACCCTACCTGGTGACTTCCTCCACTGAAGTCATGAACCCCTCAAAGCCATCCATTGAAGGTTGGAATGAACTTTTTCCAAATTCCTGTTAATGCTGGTATTTTGATCTCATCCCATGAATCATGAATGTTCTTAATGGCATCTAGAATAGTGAATTGTTTCTAGTAGATTTTCAACTGACTTTGCCCAGATCGATAAGAAGAATCATTATCTGTGGCAACTATACCTTATGAAATGTATTTCTCAACTAATAAAACTAGCAAGTCAGTATTACCTCTCAATCCATGGACTGCAAAAAGAATGTGTTAGCAGGCATGAAAAAACATTAATCTCCTTGTATATCTCCATCAGAGCTCTTGGGTGACCAGGTGTATTGTCAATGAGCAGTAATATTTTGAAAGGAATCTTTTTTTTTCCTGAGGAGTAGGTCTTAACAGCTGGGTTAAAATAATCAGTAACCTATGCTGTAAACATGCGCTGTCATTCAGGCTCCATTGTTCCATTTTTAGAGCAGAGGTAGAGTAGATTTAGCAAATTCTTAAGGACCTTAGGATATTTGTAATGGGAAATGAGCATTGTCTTCAACTTAAAGTCACCAGCTGCATTAGCCCCTATCAAGAGAGTCAGCCTGTCCTTGAAGCTTTGAAACCAGGCATTGACTTCTCTCTAGCTATGAAAATCTTAAATGGCATCTTCTTCCAATGGCATCTTCATCTACATTGAAAATTGTTTAGTGTGTCACCCTCATCAGTGATCTTAGCTAGGTGTTCTGGAACTTGCTGCAGCTTCTCCATTAGCACTTACTGCTTCACCTTGCACTTTTATGTTATAGAAATGGCATCTTTCCTTAAACCTCCTGAGCCAGCCTCTGCCAGCCTTCAGCTTTTCTTCTTCAGCTTCCTCATCTCTTTCAGCCATCATAGAATTGAAGAGAGTTAGGGCCTAGTTCTGGAGTAGGCTTTGGCTTAAGGGAATGTTGTGACTGGCTTGATCCGGACTGCTAAAACTTTTTCTGTATATACAATCAGACTGTTACACTTTCTTAACCAGTCACGTTTTCACTGGAGGAGCATTCTTAATTTCCTTCAGGAACTTTTCCTTTGCATTCACAACTTAGATAACTGGAACAAGAAGCATAGATTTTGGCCTATATTGGCTTTCATCAAGCCTTCTTCACCCAGCTTAATAATTTCTACCTTTTGATTTAAAGTGAGAGATGTGCAACCCTTTCTGTCACATGATCACTAACAGGCCATTGTAGGATAATTCATCAGCCTAATAATTTTTAGATTGTTTCTCAGGAAATAGGGAGGCCTAAATGGAGGGGGAGAGATAGAGGAAGGGTTGGCAGAGCAGTCAAAACATATAGTACATTTATTGATTTAGTTCACCTTTTTTTGTGGGTGAGGCTCCTGATACTCCAAAACAGTTTCAGTGGTAACATCAAAGATCACTGATCATAGATCATCATAACAGATGTAATAGTAATGGAAAAGTTTAGAGTAGGGCAAGCATACCAAAAAGTGACAAAGAGACACAAAATGAGCACGTACTGTTGGAAAAATGACGCCTGTAGACTTGCTGAACACAGGTTTGCCACCAACCTTTATTTTTTAAAAAATGCATTATCTATGAAACAAAATAAAGCAAAACACCAAGAAAATGAGATGTGCTTGTACAAAGGCAAATAGCTTGATGAGGCCCAAATGACGTATCTTATGTTTACTACTTTGGCTCATCACTTGTCACACTTAACAGAGATGATAATGGGTTGAGCTATCACTATAGAAATAAAGAATAAAGGTTGTATTTGGCAAATAAAATTTTCATCAGAGTAATTATTAATCACCCAGTAAATGCAAGTTATCAGATTTAGGAGTAGAGATAAGATTTGTGAGGGATGGGTCAAAAGGCAACTAAAATTTAGTTTGTTATGGGGACGGAGCTGAGAGTGGAGAAGAAAGGCAGGGTTTGGTGCACTTCTGGGATGCACAGCCTGAGAATGAGAACAATCTGTGGAGGCTCAGGGGTCTACTTGATGGGTAGGAATGGGGAAGAGTCTGCAGGGAAAGTGGGCAAGAGCCAAGGTAGACTTCATGACTGTGCCTAAAATGAACTCTGACACTTATCCTTTTTTTGAGGAAGTAATACCATTTGTAAAGA
Organism: Otolemur garnettii; assembly: GCF_000181295.1. Taxonomy (NCBI): domain Eukaryota; kingdom Metazoa; phylum Chordata; class Mammalia; order Primates; family Galagidae; genus Otolemur; species Otolemur garnettii. The sequence goes on along the minus strand of NW_003852423.1, from coordinate 9,015,306 downwards.
AAAATGGGAAAGTGAATAAGAAAGATCAAGTCTGTTGAACTTGGAATATTGAGCAATTCAGTCAAAGATATTTAAGAGGGAGTCTGCGATATGGGATGGAGATATGGAGAATCATTGATTTATTTGCCTAAACTTGTTGAATGTCATGAGAAAGATAAGACTTGCCAGAGATTCTAGAAAGTGATGGATTTAAGAGATTCAGAATAGAAGCATCTGTCCCAACTTTCCTTGTAATGTAAACCAGAAAAATTGCTGCTTTTGTTTCTAAACATACGATTCTAATTTACAGAATTGTAGAAGCCATTAATTACTTTCATTCCTTAGTCTGATTATGTAGTCATGGGGATACATTTTATCTTAGTAGATTTCTTTGGCATTCATTTGAATGCTGGTGTGATCTTCACTTTTCTCTTTGTTTTTATTATCTAATTATTTTACTCCTTATAATTCAGACATCTTGTTATGTTACTATGTTTTGTCCTAGCAGCTTAAATAATATTAAGAAATATTCAAGGTAGACCAGATATATTTCTAGTATCTGCATACTAAATTTTTAAGGGCTTTAAGGAGGATTAATTGTATATTCATATCAAGGAAAACTTGAAGTGTGGTTAAGTACACAGATTATTTTATGATATATACTTGAGTTTAATCCTGATACTGACACTGACTTTGGAAAGCCCTTTCTATCTAAGCCTTAGTTTTTTAATTTATAAAAATAAGGATAATTATAGTATCACGTGAGAGTATACTGAGCATAAATGCCTGATGCATAGGACATGTTCAGTGTTTGCCCTTGGCTGTTATAATGTCACAAAATGACCAAGGAATTGGATAATTAACTTGATTTTAGTACATATTTCTTTTGAAATTTTTGCCTGTGTTTGAATATAGGTTAGTTTAATTTGTATTGGACATTATTGCATTGAATCACATATTGTGAGTAACTAAAAGATGAATTGATAATCCTATCATTGTTTTTATGATTTAATATTCAACTTTTTACTAATAAATATGATAGGCATTTTTAATGTAGTGATTCATAAATGTCATGACCTGTGTTAAATTCCAGTGGTCTTTTTTATTTGAGTGAATTTGGCCTCCTCTCTTTCATTACTTTCATTACTTTCAATAGGAATATAATGAAACAATGACAAATGATTTTGATCAAAATGAATCTTAGCCCTCAGCTCCACTAACTACATTATTTTGTTAGAAATATGTCTATGGAATAAAAATGTGGAAAAATCTGAAATTCCATGTCATTCTGTTCTTTGGTTGGCTATTTACATATTTGATGATCAAAAAACCAAGATATAGTTACATAGAATTCAATTAAGAAAAAAATGTTACAACCAGGTGTGGTGGCTCACTCCTGTGATCCCAGCACTTTGGGAGTCTGAGGCAGGTGGATTACTTAAGCTCTAGGGTTTGAGACCAGCCTGAGCAAGAGTGAGACCCCATCTCTACTAAAAATAGAAAAACTAGCTGGGAGTTGTGGCAGGTGCCTGTAGTCCCAGCTACTTGGGAGGGTCAGACAGGAGGATAACTTCAGCCCAAGAGTTTGAGGTTGCTGTGAATTCTGACTCCCCAGCACTCTACCCAGGATGACAGAGTAAGACTGTCTCAAAAAAAAAAAAAGAAAGAAAACAAACAAACAAACGAATAAAAAAATAGTTATAAATCAAATTACATTTTAAATGTACTAGGAGGTAACTTTAAGAGAACTTATCAGTGGATACTGTTTTATAAAAGGAAGAATTATTTTTGTGACAATCACTCCCAGTTTTTAAAATCACGTTCTTAGATAGTTAATTTTTTAAAAAAGAGATGGGGTCTCATTATATTGCCAGGCTGAAGGCAACAGGTGCAATCGTAGTGTTTTCCAGCCTCGAACTCGTGGGCTCAAGCAATCCTCTGGTCTCAGCCTTCAAGTAGCTGGGGCTATAGGTGTGTCCTGACTGGTCAATATTTGATTTTTTAATAAATAAATCTGTATCACGTGACCATATATTTTATAATTAAATAAAATTAAAGATTTAATGTTGTTGACTTGAATTGTGTCAGCTAGAATTCTAATATTTTTCATTTGGATGATCAAAATGTATAAAATATAAGTGTTCTTTTTATGTATAATACCTGGCTTTTGTATAATAGTAGCTCCTTTAGTTTAAAATTTTCCCCATTTACATCCTTCATGTTCACATGGATGGAGCTGGAAAATGTTCTTTTGAGCAAAGTATCACAAGAATGGAAGAAAAAGTATCCAATGTACACATCCCTATTATGAAACTAATTTATACCTTTTATATGACAGCTATAACCTAATAACAGCCTAAGAATACGGGGAGGAGGGAGGGAATGGATGGAGGGAGGGGGATTGGAGGGATCACTTCTGAGGTTTATCTTACAAGGGTACAAGTGAATCTTTCTAAGAGTAGAATGTGAACGTTTTAAAATAATAACTAAGAAAATGACATGAAGGCTATGTTGACTAGTTTGATGGAAGTGTTTCAGATTGTGTGTGAAAACCCCACACTGTACCCCAGAAGTACATTAATGTACATAGTTACCATTCAATAAAAAAAAAAAATTTCTGCAATGTTTCTTTTTCTTGTCCTACTTTACTTCCCGTTGAGTTTTAATAAGGTGCCTGTTATTGTGAATTGTTTCTTCTCTGTTGACATGATTTTAAATCCTCTGCTCTTCCAGTCTCATCTGATTTTTATGTAAGAATGTTTCTTAATATATTTTTACAAATCTCTGTGGGTATGGAAACCTATTGACCTGGGTGAATACAAACACTTTTGCAAACTAGCTATATTCCTCTGAGACTATAAAAACATTGCCAATATGTTATTTATCCCAAAATTATGGTGGAGGAATGTGTTCTAAGTAGTTGAAATGCTGATGTCCTTTATACATTCTATAAATATTTTGAGCATGCTATTTGAAATATACATACACAATTTTTGCTTGCTGAGGAAAAGTGAGTTAGGTAAAACATATCCTCTTCAGAATAGTTTTTTCATCACTGTGACTGTCAGTGCCCACAACAGGGATTCAGATAGCGCATCGAGGAACTCATGTTAGCAATTCATTTCCTATCCTTCTATCACATGCTAGAAAGGTTTCCGTAGACATTAATCAAATTAGTTTGTAGCTGTGATTTGACTAATACTTTACTGGATTGCTTGTGAATTCAGTCTTTGGTTTTATACTTAGCAACTGATTAACCAGAAAACTTTTTTTTTTGCCCTATCAAGTGTATTTATTAATAAAATCTAATTGATCTGTTTCTGGTCTTTGAGACAAAATCCAAAGTCCATTTGTCAGTGTAATTGCTAATATATTTATATTGATATTGTAAAAATGATGTATTTTTAGGATTTTAGAAATTGACAGTCTGAGCTTTCTTACCTTTAATATCTTACTATTCTTAATTTTTTATCTCAATGTATGACCTGCTAAAGCGGGAGTAATACAAAATATCTCTATATATTCATACATGATGGAAGGCCAAGGAAAGGTGATGATTAAAATGAATTTTTTTCCTCAGCATAAGCTTTTTCAGTTACTGCTGAGTAGATAACTGTCTTACATTTCAAAAGTAGCTAAAACTGGTATTAAATATCTCATAATTTTAGAAATTAACGATGTATGTTATCTTTACTATGTGATTGGATTTTGAATACATCTTGAGATGTTGCTATAATGTTATCATTCTTTAGATAGTGCGAAGTGGGACATGCTTCTTGTTGTAAACGAAAAAATGAACAAAAATTTTTTATAAAACACCTAAGCCAATTATTTAGTCATGAGATCATCATAGGTAGCCTAATATCACCTATTCATAATTCTCCTTTTGGAAAATAAGAAGAATTTTAAGAAATGCTGTCATTGAATGTAAAGCAAAATTTAAAACTTTTAAAAAGCTTTATTTTTCATAACATAGCTGCATTAAAATGCATTTATTGCATGTGGATCTTACACAGTTGGGTCAGGTTATCACTGTATTTTGCTAGGGCCTATGATGAAGAACCAAGATTATTTTCCACTTCTTACTATATACTTTGTTCCCAGCGAATGTTGGGACTATTTAAACCTTGAAAAATGTATTGGTATGATATTTAGAATCTGTTATTTGAGTATCATAGGAAGGATGTAGTGAGTTTGTGGTAATTGATTTATCCCCATCATACTGAACCTCCCACTCTTCTTCCACTTTGTCCTCCCTTGGGCAATAATCACAGGGTCGAGCTGCCAATCTGTAGACTTAATTTTTTCCAGCAGTACCATCTGGCTCCTTGGCACCAGAAGTTATATTGGTTCTTTGTGGTTGCTACTGAATTTGTCATATTACTAGACAGCTGATGGGATTTCTTTTTTTTTTTTTTTTGCTGTTCACTCCTAATTTTCTTTCAACTAATTATTGATTTTTATTTAGAGAATCTTCTTTTGCCATTTCTGATAGCATGGCAGAATTTTATTGCGAAGAGAATGGAATGCACCTAAACAAACCCTGTATTGTGTGTCAGCCTTGTAATTTTCTCTCTCTCTGTATTGTTATCCATCTAGTTTTTTAGTAGCTCTCCCTTTCATGAGAGATTAATTTAAAATTAATTGCAGAGGTTTTCTGTTTTATTCAAAACCTATATATTTGTTTTTAAATTATTTGAATGTGTGTTTAAAATTCTGTTACTGCTGTCATTTCCCAGTCAGGAGTATATAGAAATTGCTGTTCATGGCACAGCTAACCTTTTAACATCAGTAATGCTTTATTCCCTTTAAAAAAAGGACGTTTGTGTATTATCTTTTGTTTTATTTTGTGGATGAGGTGGTTTACTGTCATGTCTAATAACAGCCATAAAAATTTAGAAGAATAATCTTGAAAAGAATTTTAGTAATTAAAAAGATCACCTAAGTAAACATTTTTTAAACTTAAACAATTTTTTTCATATTACACAGTTAACTAGATGTTTTTGATGAAGGCCAAAATTGACTCATTTGTTTATAAAGTAAAAATCATTAATAAACTAAATTATTTCTTAAACTCTTAAAGAATCTGCAGACTATGCAGTTCATTTTGATAAGTATTTATTTTATGATATTTGATTGCATTAATTTTGGGGGAATAAACATGTTTTAGAAAGTTTTTAGAGGTATTCATTCAAAAGTATTTCTCTTGAGTTTAAGTATTTAATCAGATGTTTGTCTAATCTATTTTGCTTTATAATAATGGTAAGATAGTGACGTGTTGGAAATATTTACTTTGAATCCTTTTTTCTGTTGCTGGAAGGGTGTTTGAAGTTCTTAACCAGTGATTTTGTTGGGATTATTTTAATAGCATCATGTTAGATGCCTACTAACTACAAACTGGACCTCAGAGCATATTTTCAGAATATTAGGTAAAATATATAGCCAAGTTGCTGTAATTTGATGTTAAATCCAGTTGTTTATAATTTTTTGGTTGAAGTATATAAAGAAAAGGAGCAATAAATGTCACTCTGTAAAAAGAGCTAAATCAGATGTCAGTGAGATGATTCATGTGCTAACTGGAATCGTTAACATGCATTTTATTCCACTGTCTAGCAGGAGGAGGTGGGCTATAGAAAAATGAATTCTTCACTAAATAATTTACAACAATTATATCAAATTTTAATAACTTGAGCTAAGAAGGCACACATGATTCATGTTCTCAGAGTCACCTACATTAGAGATTAATTGTGCTTTCTTTAAACAAAAAAGTACTCCTATAAATGTTTTTAATTGGTAAATCATGATTAGTTTTATATTTATAGAGTAGCATCATTTGATCAGTTGTTAGCTACAACTTTACGTGAAGCTAAAATATCACAGCTAATCTGTTGTCTCAAATGCCAGCTCATTAGAATTTCTTCCTAATATAAAAAAATGCCCTGAATTGTTTGTTGGCTTTATCTTAACTCAAATATGGAAAGGGGACAGTAGAGCATTTTTCTTTGGAATCACAGAGAGTTCAGTGACCTTTCTGTGGCAAATTATGTAGAAAGAAAATATTTATATTCATTTAAAATAACCTCCGTGAAGAAATAGTCTCATTACCCTGTTTGATCAATTTCTTGTAGCCTGAGCTGTAGCATGCTGCTATTGCCATTGGTTGATGGAATACACTGAGTAGTGGCTAATGGTGATGGTGCTCATCAGGAAGGGTTCAGCCAGCGGTCAGCAACAAATAATTCAAGACTGTTTCTAAGTTTGTGGCTGGTGGAATTTGCTTCTTGCCCCAAGCCAGCGGCATTGCTGAGCTGGGCTATTTGATTAGAAGAGAGGCATATTTGCTTCTTAGCAACTGCACATTTGCACAAGCCATAGTCTTCTACTGCCTGCAAAGGTTTTCCTTTTGTGACGGTAGAATAATACTTTATTGTTGATTGACGGACAAAAGAGGTTCTAATACAAGGCAAGCTTATAACCATTTTTGTTGTTGCTGGCTTTAAAAAATTTCAGTGACACATACCATTTTTTAAAAAAGTATAGATCAAATATATACATAATGTATATAGATATGGAGACCCCGATATGTTAGGATTTTAATATCTATATTATCGAGGAGGTTTGCACATTACTTTTTTGCCTGGCATGTTCAATGATGGAAAATCAATTCTGACTCATATCGATGCTCTGGGTATTTGCATCTTCCAATAGAATTATTATGAGAGAAAATTTAACTAATAGTGTTGAAAGAAAATTGACATTAATAAAGTTTCTGTACAGCATCATTGTGCTTAAGAACTAGTTTTTATATAAGATTAAGTCAAAGTTTGAATTCTGAATACAGTGTGAGTATAGAATTTGGAACACAGTTCTCACAGGAATGACTCTGCAGAAGAAAATAGGTGTCTTTTAAAGAAAACAAAGGTATTTATGACCCAGCAGTTAAGAAACAACTGAGAAAAGATAAATTTGGGGAAGATGATCTGAGTTTTACGATCCTGGAAACCAGGACGGGAAAAAACAGGTTTTTCTTTTTTAAGCATGGTTTATGACTTTTCTCAATGAAACTATATGGTTAGGGCTTGAGTCTTAAGATTTTAAGGAAGATGAGATAACAAGTGATATGGCCATAAATGATGTTAATTTTACTCTTACTTTATTTTTTGATAATTGGTATTTTTTTTAAAAAAAACATACCTACTGTATCTTAGAGGAATAATGCAAAAACTTTTTGAGCCAAAACATTTTGCTGTATATAACTTAAATCCATTATTTGGTATAAATTGGTGACATAATTCATGTTAAAATGAAATTGCATATGTAAGGTGAATATGAGGTTAATTTTTGTTTTCTGTGGTGTTATGTTTGGCACATACGGTGCTTTTTACCCAACTTAAAGACTTGTTTTTGTATTTTTGTCTCCTAAGGTTTACCACAGATATGAGAGTTTCTGTCGTTTAACGTGAACAACAAAAAAAGTGCATTGGTGTGAATTTTCCAGTTTGCAGATCTTGAAACATGTTTTGGGATTTAGGGAAGTTAAAGCAAGTGCAGACATTAACATAGACACAAAGTGTATATGGGCAGATATTCTCATTTCCAATAAAAGGACCTGAGGGCTTATCAGTATGCATAATACGGCCATCACTGTATTTACTTACTAATAAATAGCCACTTTAGTGGCAACCTAGAGCCCCAAAAAGGGAAAAGGAGTGAGGCTGAGTGATTTGAGATTGCAAGGCAATAATATGCCCCATCATGTCAAGCAGCTGTCCCTCTGCAATTTCACTGAACATCTTTGAAATAGTTCCTTTAAAAACAAATTGGAACTCTAGGAGGAAATGGAAAATACTTTTAAGAGTGGTTTTAAATTGTTTAAAAATTAACATGCCTGCAAATAAATCCCCAAATTTAAGATATGAGTTTGATGTTATATGAATTAACATTATCGCTTTGGCTCACTTTTTATTTATAAGGTAAATTATGGGAGTTTGATGTAATAAGGGAAATGTTTTTTAAATTACTAAACTCTTTTGCAAATAGTTGTAAAAATGGCTTTTTAAAACTCTAATCTACACTAAAATTACTTGTATTTATTAGTCTATATCATTAGATGGCATTTATTGCTAAGTGCCCTTTCCCTCTCTTTTAATAGCTTGGCATTTTCAAATTTGGGGGTATATAACAAAAGGCAATTTTCTTAGTGGGACTTTGTAACAATTATCATCTGCAGGTAGGAGGATTTATTTTATTTTTTTAGCAAGACAAGGAAGGTTTATTAATTATATACAACTCTGAGGTGTACCAGCTGATTCTTGGAAATTTAAAATATTGAGGTTTCAGGGAGCTGCCTGGTTTTTCAATTCTTAAAGGGATCTTGGGTGAAAAATGACCAGGCACCCCAAAGTAAGGCAAACATGACACAAAGTTTATTGAGAAAGAGAAAGATAGGTTTGCAGAGTGAAAAAATAAGGTAAGGGCTTACTGAGCAAGTTAAACTCACCGTAGACAGAAAACAGGCCTCCAAAGAAAAGGCAAAGAGACTGAGGATCTATTTTATTATTAACTAGGTTCTTCTTTCTGTCTCCCATTGTAAATAGAAGTGGTACAGACTACTGTATAAAGTGATGTCCTTTTGGACTTAAGTTTTTGCATGTAAATCCATCTGTCGGGAGAGAAGAGGTACAGGGACAATAGAGGTTTCTGCTACTTCTAGGTAAAGAGGTTATAGGAATAGGGAAGGAGCAAGGTGGTGGGATTGAGGGAGGGGTGGGATTGGAATATCTGTTTATTAGAAATTTCAGTGCTCAAATGGCTTCTTTAAGACATTTAAGGTAAACATCAGTAGAGAAACATATAAGAATAAATTTCAGGGGCCATATATGGTAAATCACTGTTTTATTATTGAAGAAGCTGTGGCCCAAAGAGATTGTGATAACTGCACAACAAGTTATGGTGGAGTTGATGTAGAAAGTTAGGTCTGTTTTTTCCTCCGAAGCCTGATATTTCCCCTGTAGAACACTAATACACGCCCTGCAGGCTTGTAGTGTTCAGGGACGTGTGCTTTGTGTGCTAACAAACAGGAGATGAAATCTCTGATAGTACCTTTGTCACCTGGTCAAACTCCTTGGCTTATTATTTTTATTTTTTAATTAAACTAAATTTTAAATTGGCAAGTTTTATTTATATATATTTACAATGGTACTATGTGACATTTTGATATATGTATACATTGTGGAATGACTAAATTAAACTGCCGTAGTATCATCTCATGTAAATATTTGTGGGATGAATACTTAAAATCTACTCTTAGCAATTTTCAAGTATTGAGTAGTCACCATGTTGTACCATAGACCTTTTTTTTTTTCCTTAATTTTTTTTTTTTTTTTATATTGGAAAAGGAGTCTTGTTCTGTTGCCCTGGCTAGAGCTGCAGTGGTGTTTTCACAGCTCACTGCAGCCTCAAACTCCTGGGCTCAAACAATCCTCCTGCTTCAGCCTTCTGAGAAGCTGGGAGTACAGGCATGTGTGTCCAGCTAAATCTTCTATTTTTAGGAGAGACAGGGTCTGATTCTTGCTCAGGCTGATCTCAAACTCCTGACCTCAAGCGATTCTCCAGACTCAGCCTCCTGTATAAAGTGATGTCCTTTTGGACTTAAGAGTGCTAGGATTATAGGTGTGAGCTGTTGTGCCCTGCCTATAATAGATCTTTTGAACTTATTTATTCCTCCAGTCTAATTGATATTTTGTGTCTCTTGACTAACATCTCCCCAGTTTCCTCACCTCCACCCTACCCCAGTCTCGGGTAACTTCCATTTTACTCTGCTTCTGTAAATTGACTTTTAAACACTTTACGCAAGTGCAATCATATGGTATTTGTCTTTCTGTGTCTGGGCTTATTTTACTTAGCATAATGCCCTCCAGGTTCATTCATGTTGTCACAAATGACAGATTTCCTTCTTTTTCTTCAAGGCTTAATAGTATTCCATTTTGTCTACATACCATATTTTCTCCAATCATTGTGGACACTTAGATTGATTTCGTATCTTGGCTATTGTGAATAGTGCTCTTATTAACACAGGAGAGCAGATATTTCTTTGACATACTGATTTTATATCATTTGGATATATACTCAGTAATGGAATTATTGGATCATATGGTAGTTCTGTTTTTAATTTTTTGAGGAACCTCTGTCCTGTTTTCCATAATAGCTATACTGATTTTCATTCCCACCACTATAAAGGGTTTTCTTTTTTTTTTT
>NW_003852423.1:8881090-9004797 GCF_000181295.1 Otolemur garnettii | reverse complement strand
TTCTAAATGGATATTTTTTGGTGAAGTCAGTTTTTTTTTTTTTTGCAGTTTTTGGCCAAGGCTGGGTTTGAACCTGCCACCTCTGGTATATGGGGCTGGCGCCCTACTCCTTTGAGCCATAGGTGCCACCCAACACTTGTTATCTTTTGTCTTTTTGATAATAGGTATTCTGATAGGTGTGAGGTGTTATCTCATTATGATTTTGATTTGCATTTTCCTGGTGATTAGTGAAGCTGAACATGTTTTTCATATATCTACTAGCCATTTGCATGTCTTCTTTTGGGGGATATCTAGTCAAGTCCTTTGTCTAGTTTTTAACGTCTTGATTTTTTTTTTTTTTTTTTTTTTTTTTTTGCAGTTTTAGCCGGGGCTGGGCTTGAACCCGCCATCCCTGGTATATGGATCTGGCGTCCTACTCTTTGAGCCACAGGTGCCACACTGAAATTTTTTTGATTATTTTTTATGTTTCTGTTTTTTGAAAATTGCAGTATTATAATGCTAAAGTACAGACTTTCCGTGTATCTGTTACCAGAATAGTATACATTGTACCTTATAGGTAGGAAAATTTTTGGAAAAGGAGTCCCTTACCGCTCCACCATCCTGGCTTCTTAGTTGTCAATGTCCAGTATAACACTTTAAGACTATATATCCTTCATTTATCCCTCACTTATAAGTGAGAACATGTGGTAGTTGTTTTTTCATTCCTGAGATACTTTCACTTAGGAGAATGGTCTCCAGTTACATATAGTTGCTGCAAAAGATATTATTTCATTCTTTTTTATGGTTGAGTAATACTCCATGGTGTGTGTGTGTATGTATGTATGTGTGCATGCATGCGTGTGTGTGTGTGTGTGTGTGTGTGGGTGTATCTATATATATATATCATATTTTCTTTGTCCACTCATCAGTTGATCAATATTTATTTTGATTCCTTATCTTTGCAATTGTGAATTGTGCTACTCTAAATTTGGGGGTATAGGTGTCATTTTTACAAAATGACTTTTCCTTTGAGTAGCCAGTAGTGAATGATAGGTCTACCTTTAGTTCTTTAAAGAATCTCCATACTGGGTGGTGCCTGTGGCTCAAGGAATAGGGTCACTGGCCCCATATACAAGGGGTCCGGCTCCGGCCAAAACTGCAAAAAAAAAAAAAAAAGGAATCTCCATACTGTTTTCCATAGAGGTTTTATTAATTTACATTCATATCAATAGTGTATAAACATTCCCTTTTCTCTGTATCTGCACCAATATTCTTTTTTTTTTTTTTTTACTTTTAAATAATGGCCATTCTGACAGGAGTAAGGTTGTATCTTACTGTGGTTTTAATTTGCATTCCCCTGACTATTAGTGATGTTGATTATTTTTCCATATGTTTGCTGGCCATTTGTCTACCTTCTTTTGAAAATAATTTGTTCATGTCTTCTGCTGACTTTTTAATGAAGTTTTTGTTTGTTGTTGTTGCTGATTCATTTGAGTTCTTTGTAGATTCTGGATTTTAGCCCTTTGTTGAATGTGTAGTTCATGAATATTTTTTCCCATTCTATAGGTTGTATATTTACTCTGCCAATTGTTTCCTTTGCTGTGCAGAAACTTTTTAGTTGAATTCTCATTTATTTATTTTTGTTGTTGTTGTATTTGCTTTTGGGGTCTTAGTCATAAACTCTTTGCCTAGGCCAATGTCTAGAAGAATTTTTGTACTTTCATGTCCTATATTTAAGTTTTTAACCAATCTTGAGCTAATTTTTTTATATGATGAGAGATAGAGATGTAGTTTCATTCTTCTGCATGTGACTACTGGTTTTCCTAGCACTATTTATTGATAGGGAGTCCTTCCCACTGTATGTTTTTGTCTGCTTGTTGCAAATCAGTTGTTTGTAGGTAGATGGCTTTGTTTATAGGTTCTATATTCTATTTCATTGGCCTGTATGTCTACCTTTATGTACCAGTACCATGTACCTTTATGTACCAGTACCATCTACCGCATGTACCGGTACCATGCTCCTCTGGTTACATGGAGCCTTATATAACCTTATATAACCTTATATATAACCTTATATAATGTGAAGTCAGGTACTGTGATACCTCTATATCTTTTTCTTTTTACTTAGGATTGCTTTGTCTATTCAGGCCCTCTTTTAGTTCCATATGACGTTGAGGATTAATTTGACATTAGTTGAGGATTAATTAGTTGACATTTTTATGGGAATTGCATTGAGTCTGTAAATCTCTTTGGGCAGTATGGACATTTGAACAATGTTGATTCTTGCAATCCATGACTGTAGGATTTTTTTTGATTATTGCAATTCATGACTGTAGGATGTTTTTTTTTTATTCTTGCAATTCATGACTGTAGGATGTTTTTTTTTTATTCTTGCAATTCATGACTGTAGGATGTTTTCCCATTTGTGTTATCTATGATTTCGTTCATCAGTGTTTTGTAGTTCTCCTTATAAAGGTCTTTCACCTCCTTTGTTAAGTATACTCATAGGTATTTTATTTCCTTTGCAGCTATTGTAAATGGTATTAAGTTCTTGATTTGACTCTGAACTTGAGTGTAATTAGTGTATAGAAATACTACTGATTTGTGTACATTAATTTTGTAATCTGAGTACTGAATTTATCAATTCTAGGAGTCTTTTGGTGGAGTTTTAAGGTTTTGTAAATATAGGATCATATTCTTGGTAACTATGGATAATTTGACCTCCTCTTTACCAATCTGAATGCCCTTCAATTTCTCTTATGTCATTGTTCTGGCTAGACTTCCAGTAGTATGTTGGATAGAAGTGGTTGACAGTGGGCATCCTTGTCTTGTTCCACTTCTCAGGGGGAATACTGTTGTCTTTCTCTCATTCAGTATGATTTGGTTTGTCACATGTGGCTTTTATTATTTTGAGATATGTTCCTTTTATGTCTAGTTTGTTGAGGGTTTTTTATTAGGAAGTGGCACCTAATTTTATCGAATGCTTTTTCTGCATTTGTTGAAATGATCATAGGGTTTTTGTTTTTAATTCTCTGTATGTGATGAATTACACTTTTATTGTATATAAAATCCCTGCATCCCTGTGATGAAACCCACTTGAGTGACTTGACTATAGTGAATTATCTTTTTAATGTGCTGTTGAATTTGGTTTGCTAGTATTTTGTTGAGAATTTTTGCATTTGTATTCACGAGGGATGTGGATGTTGTTCTATAGTTTTCTTTGTTGTTGTTGTTGTTGTACCCTTTCCTGGCAGGATAATAATGACTTTGTAGAATGAATTAGGGAGGATTCCCTCCTTCTTGATGTTATAGAAAGGTTTCAGTAGGAGAGGTGCCAGTTCTTCTTTGCAGTTCTCATAGAATTTGGCTATGAGTCAGTCAGGCCTAAGGCTTTTGTGGAGGGGGGACTTTTTTTTTTTTATTATTGTTTCAATCTGACTACTTGATATTTGTCCGTTCAAGATTTCTATTTCTTCCTGATTCAAGCTCAGAAGGTTGTGTGTTTCCAAAAATTTATCCATTTTTTCTAGATTTTCTAGTTTGTATACATAGTTTTCATAGAAATCAACAGGTGATTTTTTGTATTTCTGTAGTTTCAGTTGTGACATGTCCTTTTTCATTTCTGATTAAGCTTTTTTTGCATTGAGTTTTATATATGGTGTGAGATGAGGATCTAATTTCATTCTTCTGCATGTGGATATCCAGTTTTCCCAGCATCACTTATTGAACAAATTGTCCTTTCCCTCTTCTGTGTTCTTCTCATGTTTGTTGAAAATCAATTGACTGTAAAAATGTGGATGTATTTCTGGACTTTCTATTCTATTCCACTGGTCCACACAATATGCTGTTTTGACTACTGTAGCTTTATAGTAGATTTTCAAATTAGGTAGGATGATGCTCCAGCTTTGTTCTTTTTTCTCAAGATTACTGTGGTTATTTGTGGTCTTTCCCAAGTCCCTGTGAATTTTAGGATTTTGTTTTCTATTTCTGTGAAAAATGTCATTGGAATTTTGATAGAGATTGCATTAATTCTGAAGATTGCTTTGGGCTGTATGGATATTTTAATACTATTCATTCTTTCAATCCTTAGACACAGGATATCTTTTCATTTATTTGTGTCTTCAATTTTTTTCTTCAGTGTTTTATATAATAGTTTGCTGTATACACATCTTTCACCTACTTCGTTAAATGTATTCCTGAGAGATATTTTCTTTTTTTGTAGTTATTGCAGATGGGATTTTTAAAGTTTCTCTTTTGGATAGTTCATTGTTAGTGCATAAAACACAACTGGTTTTTATGTGTTGATTCTATCCTTCAACTTCACTAAATTCATTTATTTGTTTTAACAGGTTTTTGGTAGAATTTTTAGTATTTTCTGTATATCAAGTCATTTTGTCTGGACAGATAATTTAATGCCTTTGTGTCCTGTTTGGATTCCCTTTATTTTTTTCTCTTTCTTAATTGGTCTGGCTAAGAATTCCCATACTATACTGAATGGAAGTGGCAAGAGTGGGTATCCTTGTCTTGCTTCTGATTTTCAACTTTTCACCATTGAGTATAACAGTAGCTATGCGGTTGTACATAGGCTTTATGTGTTGATACACATTCTTTCTGTACCTAATTTGTTGAGTTACTTGGCTTCTTTCACATTCATTTTCTGTTAGATTAAGTCTAATAATGCCTATCACATGGGATGAGGTCCAAATGAGATAATCTATGCAAATTTTCTTTGTGAATCTGTTAAGACAGTGAGAGAGTATTATTTTTTGATTTAATGGGTTGTGGATCTAAGGTCTCTGGCTTGAAGAAGTTGAATTCATGTTTCTTGATTTCTTTTCTTTTTTTGAGACTGAGTCTCAAGCTGTTGCCCTGGGTAGAGTGCCATGGCGTCATCATAGCTTACAGCAACCTCTAACTCTTGGGCTCAAATGATCCTCTTTTGTCAGTTTGTTCTATTTTTAGTAGTGAAGGGGTTTCACTTTTTGCTCAGGCTTGTCTCGAACTTGTGAGCTGAAGCAATACAACTGCCTCAGCCTCCCAGAGTGCTTGGATTACAGGCATGAGCTCCTGTGCCTGGCCTCATGTTTCTTGATTTCTAATCAACAGTAGTATGTTGTCTGGAAGGGACTTAGAAAGTCCTTTAGTATGCCGTTTCTTCATCTTACCAGTGAACACTGAAGACTGCAGTCCCCAGCCTTTGGGTCTTAGACAGGTACCAGGCCATGTCTTGTTAGGAATGGGGCCCTACCACAGGAGGTGAGCAAAGCTTCCTCTTTATTTACAGCCTAAGATCTGATGAGATTAGATTCTCAAAGGAGTGCGAACCCAACTGTAAACTGTGCATGCAAGGGAGCTAGATTGTGTGCTGCTTATGAGATCCAAATGCCTGATGATCTGAGGTGGAGCTGTAATGCGCTTAAATCATCCTGAAACCGTCCTTTGGAAAAATCGTCTTACGTGAATATAGACCCTGGTGCTGAAAAGGTTGGGGACTGCTGACTTAAGACAGAGTGGTTAATTGCCTTCTCAAAGTCATTTATCTAATTAGTGGCCATATCACCCTACTTACTAACAACTACCTTTTATTGGACTTTCACGTGCCATGCACTTTGCTAGGTATTTCTTGTGTGTTATTTCTAATCTTTATAACATCCAGATGTAAGAAGTATTATATCAGTCTTACTGATAAAGAAACTGAGACTTATGGTGACCATATAGCTAGGAAGTGGGAAAGCTGGGATTCAAACTGGCATCTGTCTGACTCCAGCATCTGGGATCCTAGTACAGTATAATCTGCCTCCTTAACACCAAGTCTAGAACTTCAGCCTCCTGATTCCAATTAGGGAAACATTATCTTCTCATACTGCATCCATATTTTCTTTGCAGAATCTGTTAATATTAGGAAGTGTAAATTTTAAATCATTTAGTCCTTTATCCTCTTTTAAAAATGGCTCTTTTTGTTTTTTCAGTTATATGACAAAAATTCTAAGTTGAGAAGAATCCTACATTTTTTGTTGTTGTTGTTGGAGAATCCTTTTGAAAGGATATAAAAACATATTAGTTTTAATAATATGTTGGAGAATCCTTTTGAAAGGTATAAAAACATACTAGTTGACATAGATATGAGTAAAATAAATTTTGTTATAAGGCTATAATAACCTAATTGTTATTTTCTTTTAAGAAGAGAAGTAGTGGCAATCTATATAATGGACTATTTTAAACTGAAAGTGTTTCTGAAGTAGATGATTTTTTATTTTTCCCAGGGAACATTTTTTAATACAATTTTGCTGGAATTAATGGTGAAATAAGTTTGTACTTCAAAAGTGCTTGGGGACTGGTGACAGTTTCATGATACTCAGTGTAGTTGGAGAAACTGGTCAATATCAAATATAACACAAATGAGTAAGACAGTAAGCACTTAATTATGGGTTGGTTTGTATTTCAAAAGTGGCATTTTAATTTCTCCCTCAAAAATAGTAAAGTGGAAACTAATGATAATGCACCTTTTGGGTCCTGTGCAATGGCTGCCTTCTTATGAGATCACTTTTATAAGGATGTTCTTTTGTTACTTCAGTAACTAATTCTCTTTTTTTGATGTCTAGTGTCATTCACTTGTATTGAACAAATTTTATTTTATGGCTGTTAGTGTTATAACAGAGGTAGAATATTTTATAATGTTAAATAGTACTTTGTAATAGACATTTTTTTATAACATGAAATTTTAAACTCACAAAATTTTGAGAAAATTTAAGAAAAATATAAGGAAACTTAGAGTATCTATTTTGAGGAAAATGCTCATAGAACAGATAAGGATAATAAAAATAATTAATGAGTATTCTGTTAGGAACACCAAGGTTTCTGCCTATGGTCATTCAAAACTGCAGAATAAAATTAATATCTTTAGTATCTTTATCCAGCTTCTCTTGTGAATGCAGCTTTAGATGAAAAAGACAGGTAAATTCATATAAGTATATATTTTTTTAAAAAGCTCATTTGTGGGTCTGATAAATGACTTTGAGAAGCCAATTAACCACTCTGTCTGATCTGAGTTTATGTTATATTTAGCTCAGTAGCTTTATCTTGATAATGTCATATAATATTTGTATTCATAATCAAGACTCTGAGGCACCATAAGATCTAGAAATATAAAAATTTATTGTGCTTGTAGATGTTGTGTGGAGATACAACAGCATGAGCAAAAACTTGGAGCCACCCATGAGTGTGATGGGATTTCAATAAAAGAAGTTAGTAGAGGTTGAGATGCAGGCAGTCCCTGGGTTACGAATGAGGTAGGTTCTGTAGGTTTGTTCTTAGGTTGAATTTGTGTGTAAGTTGGAACAGCTTCATTTACCTATTACCTGTAATAGCCTTAATTTGCAAATACAAGCCATATGTCAGTCTGATATTTGTAACTTGGGGACTTAATATAATAGCCTCCCTTTATTAAATGCAAGTTGTATGTAAGTTGGATGTTTGTAACTTGGGGAGTGGCTGTAAAAGGTGCCATCGATCTGAATTGGCTAGTTAATGGATGACTTCAGATTCTGAACCCATTTAAGATTATAGACAGAGGAGAAAGTGGTAAAATTATATGGTATCTTTATACAACGTGATCTGTTATGGGAAAAACATAAAGGTGACCTGGTCATCAACTGGGAAGCTCTTGAAGTAAGAACTTGAGTGGAAAAGACTTGATTTTTACAGTGCAACATTGGATGGGAGAGTGTTAGGTCTTAGAAATGGAATAAAGGAAGATAAACTGGACTAAATAACTGACACAGACAAAAGAAGGATCAGAGAGAATTTAGCTTGTAAGTTCAATGACAAGGGAATTAACTTTGGCATTTATTCATTCAAATATTTAGTGAGCACCTACTGTACTTAGTGACACAACTTTGAAAGTATAAATAAAGTTATTGCGAGTAATGGGATATTAAGAAGCATTATTAGATTATGGGGAAGATATTTAAAATGTTAGCAGTGTATCCATACAAAGATGCTTGTTAGAGTGTCAGAACTATGATATTAGATTAGAGGGAGGATGAGAAGACCAAAGTAGAGATATAAAATATGAAGTCATCTGGATAAAATTTGAGGTTTCACTGTCAACTCTTCGAGAGAACAGAAATGAAAGAATAGGGGTATTTGTTAAGTGAGAGAAGAAAAGAAAAAGCTACAAAAGAGGGAAGGGTGGTTAGAGAGGGAATTAGGATGGCATAATGTCATGGAGGAGAAAGAGACATTTGCAGTGTAGAAAGTAAGCGGGTGAAACAACAGATCACTGACGATAAGGACTGAAAAAAGATTAGAGTTGGTAAGGAAGACATTACTGTAGATCTTAACTAAAGCTATTAAATTATTTTTATACATTATTATTAAGTAAAGTCCATACTTACTCAGATTTCCTTAGTTTTTACTGAATGTCCATTTTCTGATGCAGAATCCCATCCAGGATACTGTATTTAGTCATCCTGTCTCCACAGACTCGACTGGAACAATTCCACAGATTTTCCTTGTTTTTGATGACCTTTACAATTTGGTAGAATGTGCCTTAATAATTGTGATTTGTCTGGTGTTTTTCTCATGCTTAGTTAGACTAGGCTATGTGTTTTTGACAGGAAGATGACATAAGTGAAGTGCTGTTCTCATCATTCATCAAAGTACGTACTGTAGATATAACTTAACAGTGTTGGTATTAACCTGGATCACCTGTCTGAGGTACTGTTTGTCAAGTTTCTCTGCTGTAAAGTTATTGTTTTCTCCTGTTTTAATTTTTTTAAGAATTTATTTTAATATCATTTACATTTACAGAAAAGTTGCAACGATAGTACATGTATCTCTTTACTAAGATTCACCAAGTGTTTATCTTTTTCTTTCTCTCCATGTGTATGTGTATATATATTTTCTTCTGAACTATTTGAGAACAAGTTGAAGACATTGCATCTCTTCTAAATACTTAAGCATATATTTCCTAAGAACAAGAACATTATATAACCATTGCACTTTTATCAAATCTGGAATTTCATATTGATTATACATTATCTATCCACAGCTCATAATCAAATATTTGATTATTTGTCCCAATAATGTTATCCACAGCTCATAATCAAACTTTATTATTTGTCCCAATAATGTTCTTTATAGTTATTTTTTTCTTCCGAGTTCAGCATCATGGATTGCATTTAGTTATCATGTCTCTTCTTTTTTTTTTTACAGAGTCTTGCTCTGTTGTCCCTGCTATTAGGGTACAGTGGTATTATCTGGCCCACTGTAACCTTAAACTCCCTTTCACTCAAGTGATCCTCCTGCCTCAGTCTACTGAGTAGCTGGGACTACAGGTGCTCACCACCACACCGGGATTATATAAATATTATATTTTTTTTTTAGTAGAGATGGGGTCTTGCTCTTGCTCAGGCTGGTCTCAAACTCGTGACCTCAAAAGATCCTCCTGCCTCAGCCTCCCAGAGTGCTAGGATTTCAGGCTTAATCTTTGGTCTTTTTTATACTGAACCAGTTTCTTGGCTTTTTGTTTGTTTGTTTGTTTCTCTTGACCTTGGCAGAGTATAGGCCAATTAGTTAATTGAATGTCTCTCAGTTTCAGTTTGTCTGATGTTCCCTTATGATATGCATCTTTGCACTTCCCCAAAAGTGGTGGGTTCCTTTCAGTGCATCTCATCTGGAGGCACATGATGTTTGCTTGTCCTGATATTAGTGATGCTTACTTGGATCACTTGCTAAGTTCATGTCTTCCAGGTTTCTTTGCTCTAAAGTTACTGTTTTTCCCTCTGTAATTAATTAGTAATTGAGGGGATACTGTAAGACCATGTGAATAGTGTATTCCTCATTGAATTTTTACACATTAGTTTCAGCATCCGTTGATCCTTTTCTAATGATATGTTTGTTTCTCTCTCCTCCACTTATTTATTTATATCAGTTTAGACTTACACATTTTTTATATGTGTATACATAGTGTGTTAAAGTCTATAACTATCCTTTACTGTTATTCCTTTGATGTTGAAATTGTCCCAGGTCTGTCCCAGGTCTTTCAGGTTGACTCCTATTTCCTTAAAATATGTTTTCATTATTTTTCAAGCATTTCATATAACAAGACATTCCAGGCTCATCTTGTACTTTCTTTGCTCCAGTCCTATATTCAGTCTTTTCTCTAAGAAGCCTGGTTCCTTTTTGTGGAGATGATATTTAGAAACCAAGCTCTCAGTGCTTGATGTAGGCATGCTCCTGGTGTAGCATTCCTCTTAGGCTCTTGCAGTGGACAGAGCTAGGAAATATATGTACCTATAATATACATAAATATATAAACATTTGCTTATCTGTGATTCATATAAACATATATTTATTTATGTGTTCATTTCTATGTCTCTTCTTGTGGCTAGTCTCCAAAGTAACCCTGACAAAGAGCCGTACTTCCTCATGTTCACATCTTTGCATTGTCCCCTCCCTTTGAGTCGGGGCTGGCTGTGTGACTTGTTTTTGACCAAGAGTGTGTGGTAGAAGTGATGCTGTGTGGAAACAGCCTAAATGCCCACCAAGCCTGGAATGGATTAACAAACTGGGATATATGTATACCGTGGAATACTATTCAGCCATTAAAAAAGATGGAAACTTTATGTCCTTTGTATTAACCTGGATGGAAATGGAACACATTATTCTTAGTAAAGCATCACAAGAATGGAGAAGCATGAATCTTAAGTATTCATTTTGGTATGAGGACAATTAATGACCTAGTACATGACGGGGGGGGAAGGGAAGAGCAAAGAGAGAGAGAAGGAGGAATGGGGGTGGGGGGAAAGAAGGGCAGAGAGAGGGAAGAAGAGAGAGGGATGGGAGTGGGGTCCCAGTGTGTGACACACCTTTTGGGAGCAAGACACAATTATAGGAGGGACTTTACCTAACAATCAGTGTAACCTGGTTTCTTGTACCCTCAGTGAATCTCCAATAATAAAAAAGAAAAAAAAAAACAAGTGATGCTGTGTGACTTCTGCTGAGTCTCGGTCTTAAAAAGCTTTGCTGCTTTTGTTCTGGATCCCTCAGGATGCTCATCTTTGGGATGTTTCTCCTGGCTCGCAGCTGCTCTGCTAGGAGGAGACCAAGCCACATGAGCATCCAGCCCGTGTAGTTAGCATCAACGGCTGGCCATGTGAGCAAGCCATCTTGGACATTCTAGTCCAGCGGGGTCTGCAGTTGATTGCAATTCGGCTAACATTGTGTGGTGGAGAAGTGACCAGTTGAATAAGTCAACCCAGTGGATTATTATTTTAAATGTTGATTTTATTATTATTCAGATGAGTGAGCCCAATAGATCAGGAAACAACTGCCGTTGAAAAGATAATTTGTTAAACTTCTTAAGAGGAGGAGGAGTGCCATACCATACAGCGGGAATGGTCAGGAGACAGAAGGAGTGAGGGGAAAACATGGGTAAGAGCCTTTATTTTAGTTTTTGTGGGGAAGAGAAAACAAGACAAGGCAGGGTAAGCAGAGAGAGAATTGGCTAATGTGGATAATTTCAGTAGGTTCTGGGTAAAGGGGCTGTGCTAGTTGTCTGGTAGCTGGCCCTGGGGTGATTAGGGCAGGTGGCTAATGGCCCAGAGCATAAGAGCTAGATAAAGGCAGTGGCTGGTGGGTATGGGCTTTGAATTGGTTGGGTTGAATATGAAGGGAGACTCTTTTACTATCTCTGGAATTGGCTAGCTCTAGGAGGGGCCAGGCCTCAGATGTCAAAACATCAGAAAATATCAAAAATGAAGAGGTATAGTATAATATAATAATTAGAGATAATGAAATGGTTCCTGTTTTAAGGTACTAAGTTTTGGGGAATTTTTTTTGTGCCAGTAGGTAACTAAAACATCCATTTATCTTACCATCCTATCCATCTACCCCGCTGTCCCCCTCCCACCCTACCCGTCTACGTAATTTACCGACCTTATCAATAACCATTAATTCATTCTGGTAACCTTCATTCAATCCAGTACTGCTGGTTACATTCTGGTTTTTTTCCTTTCCATATTTAAAACTCCCTTCTTCAATGGCATGAAAGCTTGCTTCCGTTATTCTCAATATGTGCATTCATTTGCTCAGACCTATAACTCAAAGTAAGTAGTTTCAGAATTGCTAACCTGACACTGTGAAAAGCAAATTTATCACTAGAGTGCGATATTTGTTTATAGGTTTTCAATTTTTATTTTATTTTATTTTTTGAGACAAAGTCTCACTCTGTCACCCTCAGTAGAGGGCCATGGCATCACAGCTCACAGCAACGTCATACTCTTGGGCTCAAGTGATTCTCTTGCCTCAGCCTCCCAAATAGCTAGTATGACAAGGACCCACCACAACACCCGGCCATTTTGTTGTTGTTGTTGTAGTTGTCATTGTTGGTTAGCTGGCCTGGGCTGGGTTTGAACCTGCCAACTTCAGTGTATGTGGCTGGTGCTGTAACCACTGTGCTATGGGTGCTGAGCCTGTTTATGGTTTTTAAAGGTAAATATTACATACAGTCAAATGCACAAAGTGCAAATGCTAAGTGTACAGTTCAATGAGTTTTGAGAAATGTGTATGTTCACATAACTTGTATCCCTCAAAACATGGAATATTTCCATCGCCCCAGCCAATTTCTTCCTGCTTTTTCCCAGTGCCCACCTCTTGCTCCACTCCATTTCCAGCTGAGCCTGCATCTTTTCCTGATATTTTTCCACCATCAATTAGTTTTGCCTGACCCAGAATATTCTTAATACTTTTTATTTCTTCCACTGCTATCACTATAGTCTAATGTATCATCATATTTCATCCAAACTACTGCAGTGGCCTTCTAATGATCTCTCTGCATACAGTCTAATTAATTGGTTCTCAAACTTTTTGCACATTGGTTTCACCTGGGGATCTTTAAAAGCAATGGATGCCTGGCTCCCAGCCCTAGATAGTCTGATTTATTCAGTATGGGTGTTGCCTTGGCATCAGAACTTTAAAAGCTTCCTGGGTGATTTTATAATATGCAACCAAGTTTGGCAATCACTGATCTTAACCAGTTTCAGAACTGGAAGAGAACCTAATCGCCTAATTCAGGGGCTTTCAGTATTATGAGCAGTTTTCTCTCTTCTGTTGTGCTGCCCCTCTAATTCAATAAACAGAGAGTATGTGTTTGGATTGGTTTTAATTGAACATATAAAACATCTAAATGATGTTGGGGATATTTGGTTTGTTATCAACAGTGTCATTTCTTTGTCTAGAATAGCATCTTGGATCTACCCTTTCTGTTATTTTCTGGTAGACTTGGCCCAGGATAGATTTAGTTATCTTGTATTTGAACTACTTGCGTAGTCTCTAACCAACCTACCTGGGTCTTCATCCCCATCTTCTAATTTGTTCTATATTTGCAGAGCAATTATGTTCCTCAAATTTGCCATTTCAATCTCTATTCAAAAACCTATGACAACTTATATATGAGATTTTTCCAAAGACTTCTGTAACTATCATTATTTCATATAGGACTTTTAACTAAAGTTTATGTTTTCCTAGATAAGCTTATTCAGAATTTTTCTAATTTTGCTGTGAAGCTGTAAATATTTTTGCCTATCTATATCTCTTTGAAATCTGGTTCCTTTCCACTCTGAAAAGCTTCATGTAGAACTTAGCTCTTTCATTAATTCTTTTTAAGATCAAAACCTTGGGGTTCTAAATATTATAATACCCTTCATTCCTTAGTGGTTTTATATCTATATATATATATATATATATATATATATCTACAAATTACATGATGTTTGATTGTCATTGTTTGTAACAAAAAAGTAACAGTTTTTTAGATATTAGAAACAAAAATATGCTCATTTTAAGGTGATGATTGATATTTTTGAACACTTAGGGCTAAATGCTTTATATCAGGGGTCCTCAAACTTTTTAAACAGGGGGCCAGTTCATTGACCCTCAGACCGTTGGAGGGCTGGACTGTGGGCCCCAGGATAAGTCGGCTGCTAAGCAGGACAGGTAGCCATGGCAAAAACACCTGGCTGGCCGGATAAATGTCCTAGGTGGGCCGCATGTGGCCCATGGGCTGTAGTTTGAGGATGCCTGCTTTATATGGATCATTTAATCCTTGTAGCACCCTTATACAGTAGACATTAGTATGCCCATTGTATACATGGGTCACTATGGAAAGTTTTGATGTACAAACAATCAAGAAATGTAAAATCCACATAGACGGAAATGAATAAAGTCCTCCCAGCAATACCAGAAAGCCGAGCAAGTTGAAACTTCCACTTGGGTGAATCAGAAAGGATGCTGTTGACTATATTCCTTGGAAGTGAAATAGTGGATATAACATAGTCTGTCTCAAAACTTGTGTATGTAAAGAAGTAAGGTATTGAGAGGCGAGGGGTCACATGGGTAGTAAGCATTGAAAGCAGGATTCAGACCCAGGGGATCTTATTCCACAGCTTGTTGTACCCCTCTTTTACATGTGATAAAATATACATAACATGTACCATTATAACCACTTCTAAGTGTACAATTCAGTAGTATTAACTACTTTTATAATGTTTTGAGGCACTATCACCACTATCTATTTCTATGACTTTTCATCTTTGCCAAAAGAAACTCTGTTCCTATTAAATAATAACTCCTTGTTTACCTGCCTTAAGTCCCTGATAACCTCTATTCTATATTCTGTTGCTGAATTTACCTGTTTTCTAGGTACTTTATATAAGTGGAATCACACAGTTTTATTCTTTTGTGTGCTTATTTCAGTTAGCATAAGGGTCATCATGTTGCAGCAAGTATCAGAATTTCATTCTTTTTTAAGGGTAATATTCCATTGTATGTGTCTATCAAAATTTATTTATCCATTTAAATGCTGATGACAGTTGAGTTTTTCCCACCTTTTGATTATTGTGAATAATGCAGAGCCTGCACTTTTAACCACAACCCTAAACAAATGTACTAGTGATTTATTGCTATATAGTACATTACCCCCAAAACCTATGCAATATTTCATTATTACAAGAAATACCTCAGAGATATTGTGACTTTGGTTTCAGATCACTGTAATAAAGCAAATATCACCACAAAGCAAATCACATAAATTTTTGGCTTCCCAGTATACATTAAAGTTATGTTTCTACTATACTGTACTATTGAATGAAAGTAACATTATGTCTAGCAACGTACATACTTTAATTTAAAGATGCTTTACTGGTAATAAATGTTAACAATCACCTTAGTTTCCATGGAGCTGTAATCTCTGTAGGCAGAGGGTCTTGCTTCAATGTAGATGGCTGCTGACTCATCAAGGTGGGTTGTTGAAGGTTGGGGTAGTTGTGGGAAATTCTTAAAATGAGACTTAAGTGAAGTTTGCTACATGCATTGACTTTTCCTTCCACAAAAGATTTCTCTGCAGCATGCAATGCTGTTTGACAGCATTTTACCCACAATAGAACTTCTTTCAAAATTGGAGTCAGTCCTCTCAAACCCAGCCACTGCTTTATCAGCTAAGTTTGTGTAATATCCCAAATCCTTTGCTGTCCTTTCAACAGTGTTCACAACATCTTCATCAGTAGATTCCCTCTCTAGGAACCACTTTCTTTTCTCATCTGTAAGAAGCAACTTGTCATTCATTCAAGTTTTATTGCAGCAAGCAGTTCAATCACATTTTCTGACTCTGCTTCTTTTTCTTTTTTTTTTTTTTTTTTTATGGGTGGGTAATTAACCCTATAGCCACTTCTAATTCTAATTCTATCTTCTCTTGCTCTTTCAACCACATCTGGTGACTTCCTCAACTGAAGTCTTGAACTTCTCAAAGCCATCCATGAGGATTAGAATCAGCTTCTTCCAAATTCTTTTAATGTTGATATTTTGACTTTCAATGAATCATTCTAGATCTTAATGGGATCTAGAATGGTGAATTCTTTTCAGAAGTTTTTCAATTGACTTTGCCCAGATCCATCAGAGAAATCACTATCTATATCTTATGAAATGTATTTCTTAACTAATAAAATTTGAAAAGCAGTATTACTCCCTGATGTATGGGTTTTAGGATGTTGTGTGAAAACAACATTAATCTCCTTAGACATCTCCATCAGAGCTCTTGGGTGACCAAGTATATTGTCGATGAGCAGTAATATTTGAAAGGAATCTTTTTTTTGAGTAGTAGGTATCAACAGTTTGCTTAAAATATTACAGCATCTCTATCACCACTTGCTACTTCACCTTGCAGTTTTATGTTACAGAAACAGCATCTTTCCTTAGACCTCATGAATCAACCTCTGCCAGCCTCCAACTTTTCTTCTGCAGCTTCCTCTCTGCTTTCAGAGAGGTAATTGAAGAGAGTTAAGGTCAGAGATTAGGCTTTGGCTTAAGGGAATGCTGTGACTGGTTTGATCCAGGCTGCTAAAACTTTCTCCATATGTGCAATCAGGCTGTTTTTCCTTCTTATCATTTATGTGTTCATTGGAGTAACCCTTTTAATTTCCTTCAGGAAATCTCCCTTTGTATTTTACTGCTTGACTATTTGGCACAAGAGGCATAGCTTTTGGTCTATCTCAGGTTTTAACATGCCTCCCTTACCAAGCTTAATCATTTCTAGATTTTGATTTAAAGTGAGAGACAGGTTACTCTTCCTTTCACTTGAACCCTTAGAGGGCATTTAAGGTTATTAACTGGCCTAATTTCAATATTGTTATGTCTCAGGAGATAGAGAGGCCTGAGGAAAAGAAGAGAGATGGGGGAAGAGTTGGTTGGTGGAACATTCAAAATATACATCCATTTATCAATTAAGTTTGAGATCATGTATAGAGATAGACCAAAACAGTTACAATGGTAACATCAAAATCACCGATTACAGGTCACTGTAACAGGTATAATAATAATGGAAAAACTCAAAACATTGCAATAATTATCAAAATGTGACACAGCAACATACTGTTAACACATACTTTTAGAAAAATGGCACCAGTAGCCTTGCTGTACACTGGGCTGTCCCAAACCTTCAATTTGTGCAAAGTGTGTGGTATCTGTGAAGCGTAATAAAAACACAATAAAATGAGGTGTGCCTGTGTTTATTTTTCATGAAGTAGTAAACATTTTATTATTCTCACATTTTCTGTGGGTCTGTAATTTGGGAACAGCTATGCAGTATGATTCTGGCTTGGGAGTCTTTCTGAGTTTGTAGTCAAACTGCTAGCAAAGGCTACAGTCATATAAAAGTTTTGTGGTAGAGAATCTGTTTTCAAGGGGGTTCACTCATGGCTGTAAGTTGGTGTTGCCTGTTGTCAGTAGGCCTTTGTCCTTCTTCATGTGAACCTTTTCATTGGTTACTTGGATGCTTTCAGCTTCCCCCAAGTAACTAACTGACCCAAGAACAAGCCATAGGAAGCTGTATCCTTTGAATATCCTTTGTCTCAGATGTCACATAGCATCACTTTAGCCATGTTCTCTTCTATAGAAGCAAATCAGCAAAGTTGACCCACCTTCAAGGGGAAAGGAATTAGGCTTTACCTTTTAAAAGGGTGGAGTGTCAAGGAATTTATGAACATAGTTTAAAACCACCACAATTGATAAGCATAGTAAAGAAAATGATCATTGGTAACAAATAATTCCATATAATTATGGTATATATGTCTGGAAACATTTTCTGTACGTGTATGAGCTCATATTCTATATATCATTTTATAATCTGATTTAAATTTTTTTTTATAAAAGTCAGTAACATATTGGCATATTGTTCAGGCTGGTCTGGAACTCCTGATCTCAAGGGACCTTCCTCCCTCATTCTTGAGAGTAACTGTGACTACAGGCTTTTGCCACCATATGTGGCTTTATAATCTGATTTTTGAAATAATGCCTGCTAAAATTGTGGCATATATCTGTCTAGAGATATTTTCTATGTACATTTGACCTCATATTCTAGATATTGTGTTTAAATTTCTTTTCTTTTTTTAAAATTTATTTTTATTTCAAATTTTTAGGTTGCATTGTTCTCACTTCCAAGGTAAAGTTCCATATGTTTTTTAATAATTTATTTTTTTTCACACTATAGGAAATATTAAGTATTTTCTATATGCTGTTATTAACATTTTTCTATATGTTGTTACTGATTTTTCAAGTACTTGCCAAAAAGCTATTTCATTGTTTTAATTTGCAATTTTTTATTACTCATGATGGTGAATTTTTTCATTTTTTATTCATTATATTTTTAAATTGTATTTTTATATATTTGGTCATTTAAAAAATTGGCACATTATTTTTCTTTATTATTTTATTTTATTTTATTTTTTGTGTTTTTGGCTGGGGCTGGGTTTGAACCCACCACCTCCAGATATGGGGCTGGCACCTTACTCTTTTGAGCTACAGGTGCTGCCCTCTTCTTCTTTATTAAACATTTATTATATATTGAGAATTCTAAAACATTATCATGTAAGGTATGAATATTTCCTCTTTGCTTATAATTTATGTTATTGATTTTATTTACTTTTTTTTTTTTTTAGACAGTCTCACTTTGTCACCCTGGGTAGAGTGCCAAAGCTCACAGCAACCTCAAACTCTTGGGCTCAAGTGATGCTCTTGCCTCAGCTTAGCTGGGACTATAGAGCCCACCACAATGCCCAGCTAGTTTTCTTAGAGATAGGGTCTTGCTCTTGCTTAGGCTGGTCTTGAACTCCTGAGCTCAAGCAATCTACCTGCCTTGGCCTCCCAGAGTGCTAGGATTACAGGTGTGAGACACTGCTATTGATTTTAAAATAATATGTATATGCTATTGATTTTAAAACAATATGTTAATTTGATTCTAAAACAATAAATAGTGGAATTATAGAGTTAAAAGGATAACAAAGGATCTACTCCAACAATTCTGAGTCATAGGGGAATATGCCCTCTTTTCTTTCTGTCCTCCGGACTTTCTTTTTCACTTTTCTTCCATCAAATCTCAAATATCATACCCATTTGCTCAGGTATTTTGAACTCCTCCTACTATAAAGGAGTAAGGGATGACCCTTAAACAATGCAGAGATTAGGGGTGCTGACCCCTGTGCTTTTGAAAGTTTACTTATAACTGTTGGTTCTCCCCAAAACTTAACTACTAATAGCCTACTGTTGACCAGAAGCCTTTTAACATATTTTGTATGTTATATGTATTATATACTGTATTCTTACAACAAAGGAAGCTAGAGGAAAGAAATGATATTAAGATTATAAGGAAGAGAAAATGCTTTTACTATATTGAACTGTAGCCATACTGTGAGTTTACATTGTCTGTTGTTTATAAGCTGGAATTGTGGGTTGCTGCAGCTGTAGATCTCAATATACAGGACCTATTGCACCGTTCAACTTTTTCTTATGATGCCATGACTTTAAACTGCAGTTAATTTTATGCAGTTATGATTTGATGCTGCATCATTTTATGTTTACATTTCTCTTGACTGTGATTGGCACCGTGTACAATCCACTATGTGTGTGTAAGTTTTGATAAATACTAGCTTTTTATAAAAGATTTATATATATTTTGTAGTAGTAAATAGACTAATATCTATGTATATTTTGTGGATTTATGATATGCCTTTTTCTTATTTGGGGGGATATTTCTAGACTACACAGTGAATCTGTGAGTTTTTTAAATTGTCAGAAATCTAAAAAGTTTTCCAATGTGTGTTTTGAAAAAATCCACATAAAAGTGGACCATGCAGTTCAAACCTGTGTGTTCAAGGTCCACTGTAACTGATACATTGTTATTTGCACTTCACAAGGAACCATTCCTTGATAACCCCTAGAGTTAACCATGAAGATGTATTAGGTAGGAACCACCAGGCAGGTGGGTTTTTCAAGAGTTAAGCAACTTCCTAGGTTTCTCAGATGGTACTATCAGGTGACTTCTTCCCTCTTTCTTGTATAAGACCGTATCTTCATCATGATGTTGTTGTCCAATAAATCTAAACATAACATAGCATCTTAAATAACACACTGTTGTTTATACATCATTTGTTTCCAAATGGATTTGAGGTAGCTGAGATTTTATTCTGTTTGCAGTGTCGAGAATTGTACCTTGCGAATAAATGTTAAATTCACTATTTCTAGAGTTTCAAAATTAGGTACTTATTAATGAGAAGAAAAATCCAAAAATCCACTTATACATTCATTCATGTTATGATCTAAGATAAGGTTAAAATATGTAATATGGCCTGGTATGATTGTTCACACTGGTAGTCCTAGCATTTTGGGAGGGTGAGGTAGAGGGATTATTTGTGGCCAGGCATTCAAGACCAGCCTGTGCAACATAGGGAGATTCCCATCTGTATAAAAAAATAAAACAAAATTAGCCAGGTATAGTGGCATGTGCCTATAGTTCTAGCCATTCAGTAGGCTGAGGCAGGAAAATCCATTGAGTCCAGGACTTTGAGGTTATAAGCACTGGACCCTAGCTTGGGTGACAAAACAAGAGTATGTTTGAAAAAGAAAAACAAAAAACCCACGAAAAACCCAAGTATATAATACCTAGATAATTTAATCTTACTAAAAAGCTTAAAACTTAGCTTTCTAGTAGAAAAAAGTGATATGCCTTAATATTAATCTATTCATCAAGATGAATAAATTATTTACTAGAAAGGACCAACAACTGAATTGTTCACATTCTTCCTCTTTAGTTGTATATAATTACTGATGTGTATCTATTGCAAATGATAAGAAACTTGGCCTAAGTTCCAAAGGTGGAGGAATTTGCTTGTATAAACTGAAGCAAGTACTGTGTAACAAGAATAACATTGAATTTCCATGGCTCTTATCTTTAGAACTTTTAAGGCTTTTTCTGTTTATATAATAAAATCTCTTTAACTGGCACTCAAACATTTATCCTCCTTATGATCAACCTTGTTTTGTCTGATCCTTACCCACTTTCCCTACCCATAGGATTATTGAGATAAATTAGTATAGATGAAATATCTTGGCTTTCTAATTTTTATAAATGAAAATTCAAATTTTAATAGTATTTCATATTAAAAATATAAAAGAACATGAATTGTTCCATTCAAACAAAAAAAGGGCTCCTTCTAAGGATGGCTGCTCATTTTTTTTTTCTTTTAATTTGTTATGACCATTTGCAAAGAAAGGGATTGGATGCAGTAGCTTTGGCTAATGTATCAAAATTTTCAAGACATTTAACCAGTTCCTTACTCTGGCATTGGTTTCCTTTGAGCTTTAATTTCCTAGGCCAGGCACATTTTCTGATAGCCAGATTAATTAATTTTTTTTGTGTGTGTGTGTGTGTGTGTGTGTAGAGACAGAGTCTCACTTTATTGCCCTTGGTAGAGTGCTGTGGCGTCACACAGCTCACAGGAACCTCCAAGTCCTGGGCTTAAGCGATTCTCTTGTCTCAGCCTCCCGAGTAGCTGGGACTACAGGCACCTGCCAGAACGCCCGGCTATTTTTCTGTTGCAATTTGGCCAGGGCTGGGTTTGAACCTGCCACCCTCAGTATATGGGGCTGGCGCCCTACCCATTGAGCCACAAGTGCCGCCCTAATGAATTGTTTTTAAAGCCTGGGACTTGGTCATTATTACCAAGTATTAAACTTGGTAATATGTCATTATACTATGTCATTATTGCCAAGTATAAAACTTGACTCACTTAATAGTAGCTGCGTATTTCATTCATTTACTTTTAAAAGTGAATCTTTTTTTATATGTGAAAGAATTATTAACTATGAGAGTTGAAAGTAATTTCATAGATTATTTCACAGATGAGGAAACTGCAATATCAATATTTTTTTTTTTTTTTTTTTTTTTTTGAGACAGAGCCTCAAGCTGTCCCCCTGGGTAGAGTGCCGTGGCATTACAGCTCACAGCAACCTCCAACTCCTGGGCTCAAGCGAGTCTCCTGCCTCCACCTCCCAAGTAGCTGAGACCACAGGGGCCCGCCACAACGCCCGGCTATTTTTTGGTTGCAGCCGTCATTGTTGTTTGGCGGGTCCGGGCTGGGGATTCGAACCCGCCACCTTAGGTGTACATGGCTGGCGCCTTAGCCGGTTGAGCTATAGGCGCCGAGCCACAATATCAATATGTTAAGTGATGTGTCCAAGGTCACACATGTCCCCACACATGTGGTGTTGAGACTTTCTGTCTCTTGCCTTTATTGGTCTAACTTCCTTGCCAAGGTCTACAAAATAGTAATTCCTATTTATACTGTTTAATGGAAAATACGTTTAAAATTCAGACTTATGAAAAGGAAACCTTTCTTAGAGAATTTGGTGTGACTTAATCTACTGTATGATTTAAGAGTCATCAGTCCTCCACCCAAGATATGTTGGTGAAGTGGCTTCTCTTGTCCGGATACTGAGCTGTGAGGAATTTTTATGCAAAGATAGTGTACTATCTTTAAAGATTCTAGGGCACAGGGTTAAGGAAAGGGCCCTCTGGAGGATTCTTGGAACTTTTTCTCATCTTGGAGAATTAACAGTGTGATTTCTGGTCACCCTAGTTTAGTTAGGGATGGTTGGCAATTGTGCTTTTGGTTATTTCACATGCAGACATTTAAAGTCAAGTAAAAAGTAAACCTATCAAACCTGGGATTGGCTACCCTAAACACAGCAGGTAGGTAAAGAAGTTTAGCATTTCAGAGGTAGGGCCCTAATTTCTAGCAAACTCTGTGACCCTGCTAGTCTGGAGTAGCCTAATTGCCATTAGAAAAGAATTGCTTTGTTAAAAGCGAAAAATCATGAGGAGAAGTTCCTAAGAGCTTTATTACTTTCTTTTTCGTGAAATTATTTCTGCAACATATTGATTAATATCTAACTTTTAAGAATTTTATGTAGGCACTTCACCATTATAATTTTGAAATATGGGAAGTCCTTGCAAACATTTCTAGATTGCATTCTGTCTGTCTGCCTTGTAAAAGATCCTTTTAGTTAAATGGACCATCCTCCTTAAATGATGTCATTAGCTCAGATTGAAAAGACATTGCCTGCAGGGAAATCATTTAATTGAACTAAAGTGCCTTATTTCTGTAGATCTTGAAGCAGCTCACTCACTCTTATCTTCAGATTAGATAATTTATATTAGATAATTTTTTCAACTGTATGAATGATAAAATGTTGAGAAAAGTAATCTCCTTTTTGAGGTATTTTGCTGTTTCGTAGTTTTCCATTTATATCTGAGTTAGAACTGATGGTTCTTAAAATGTAGACTAAAGTCTTATTTTTCAGATAAAAAGCGTTTCAGTTCATTAGACTAAATTATTAATGCATTTGGGTTGCACAGGTCGGTGGCTCCAAAATAAGTGTTTGTGACTTACACAGAAATGAGTCAACTACTTTTGCTCTTGAGATCTCTTCCCACTATCATTTTTTGTTTTTAGTTCAGGTTTATGAGGTATAATTTATATACAATAAAATTCATCTTTTATATATATAGTCTGATGAGTTTTGACAGATGTATGTGGCTGGGAGATCACGACCACGGTCATGGTCAAATAGAGAACATTTCCATCATCACAGAATGTTCCCTGATGCTCCTTTGCAGTCAGTCCCCTGTCTCTGCTCCCAGCCCTTGGCATCCACTGATCTAATCCTCTGCTCTTAGTTTTGCCTTTCCCAGAAGATCATATAAATGTAATTGTACAGTACTTAGCCAGTCTGGCTTCTCTATAGTTCTTTCTTTTTACTGTTGACTAGTGTTCCATTGCATGGGTGTACCACGACTTGTTTTTCCATTTACTAATGATGGATATTTTGACTCTTTACAGTGTTAATTAGTATGAATAAAAGTACTCTAAGGGTTTGTGTACAGGTCTTTTTGAGGGCTCATATTAGAAGTGGAATTGCTGGGTCATCTGATATGTGTATGTTTAACTTAATACGAAGCTCTCAGTTTTCTGCAGTGGCTGTCCCATTTTGCATTTGATATGAGGGCTCATATCAAAAGTGGAATTGCTGGATCATGTTTAACTTAACACATATGTGTATGTTTAACTTAATACGAAGCTCTCAGTTTTCGGCAGTGGCTGTCCCGTTTTGCATTCCCACCAGCAATGAGAGTAACAGTTGTTTTCCCTTCTCACCAGCTCTGGGTATTGTCCATTTTTTCATTTTTGTACTTCTTGTAGATGTGTTAATGATTACATCACTTTTTATTCTGCTGTCTGTTTATCTTTGTTTAAATGTATTTATCTTTGTTTAAATCCTTGAGTTCTAAGAATTTAAAAATGGAAATGTTATATTACATCTACCTGCTTATTAGTTGAGTCTGTTTTAAAGATACTAGATTGGTTTCATTCATGGTTCTGAAACCAATTATAATCAGATCAGTTTTTAAAAATGTGAACTCAGTGTATATCAATTTTGGTATTCCAGAAATAAAGCAGTTACCATCAAATTTTTTAGTCATGTTCCTAAACATGGCACCTGAAAATGCTGGTCGAAGCAACTCATGATTCTTCACTTCTCAGCATTTGCCTTGTTAAGAAAAATTTTATTGAATTTCCTTGGCAACTGTACATACTATGCTGAAACTTTAAAAATTAAGACACCAATTTCAAAAACCCAATGTGATGTTGAAGGCTTATATCTTTGGACTGGTCCTATATATACACATATTTCTTTAGGTAAGACTTCACCACTTTTGACTAGTATCTTGACAGTATTCTACTTGAAAGTCCTCTGATACCTTGGCATAATAGAAAATGTTGCAATGATGAAGTGTTTCTATATAATACGGATAGTAATAATTTTAAGGTCCTGCTGATATGTGGTTCATGCATTTCTGCTTAACATTATTTTAAAAGTGAGAAAAATTATTTTGCATAAAAATTGAGGGTAATCCATAGATTTCTTTATACTTGCAAAGCCTTAACTGTTTTATCTGGATACTTTAAAAAACTTAGAAATGCTAGATATTAGTTTCAAAAGCAAATAAGAAATATAAAATTTTATTAAAATAACCAATATATGAATGTTCTTATTAGGTAGACGGTAGTACCAAATAGAACAGCATGTTTAACTACATCAGTAATTGAATTATAACTAGCAAAGCCTTTTCTTCTTATTTCTTCTGAAAACTTGTTTCCTCTTAAAACTATATTTCTTAGTTTCTTGTATCAATATGTTTCATGACCCATATTGTAAAATTCACACATAAGAATTCTAAAGGTTCACTTTACTAAATTTAGATGATTTCATGTAATGCAGCTCTCCTGTCAGTCATTTGATGTGAACTTCACCAGAATCAGTTGCAACAACATCCAATTTTCTCCTAGTCTCTAGTTCACTGCTGGGTCAGCAAACTTTTATGGAGAAGAGAATGAAAGGGCAGACTGGTCTGAAACAGGTAATAGGCAGGTTTTGTATCCAGG
Organism: Otolemur garnettii; assembly: GCF_000181295.1. Lineage (NCBI taxonomy): Eukaryota > Metazoa > Chordata > Mammalia > Primates > Galagidae > Otolemur > Otolemur garnettii. The sequence continues at coordinate 8,979,484 of NW_003852423.1, read as the reverse complement.
TAAGGTTTCTTGCTTTCAGACCTGAGTAATTAGGGGGGTAAGAATCCTCCGATAATTCAGCCAATAAAGGTGTTTAATGATAGAATGAACAGTTAGAGGTGATGATTAATTAGCCTGGGCACTTTGGGCTGGCCACTGTGCAAGCAGCAGTACATACTGGCCATCAGCTGGTAGGCTTGCAGTCTTGTAAAGGGCTTTCTACTCTGACACTGGTCATATATCATTGCAGCTGTGCCCTTTGATTACTGGGAGGGCTTGCAGAGTGATTAATAGCCAGGATCAATGTTTCTGCCCAGCACATGACATTTGGTCACAGAGCAACCATATACTTATTCCCCTTTGGCACAACGCTTAGGAGGAATGAAGGATGAGACCTGCCAATTTATAGCTGAGGAGCTTCCAGTTTATAAAATGAGTCAACTTTGACTGTACAAAATTATTCCCCATTGAAATAATTAGTGCAGCATTAAACACAATTAGAACTAAAACTACAGGAGCATGCTTGCTGAATTCAAGCCAGTTGACAGATGGTTAAGGCCTGATATTTGGCTGCCTTTGATGACCAAGAGTTATTATTTTGCTGAGAAAATGAAAAAGCTTGAAAGTGAACAGTGGCCACTTAAAAAAAAAGATTAGGTCATATGATGTATAATACACATTTAAAAACCACTGTAATTTTGAAATGTTCAGTGTGACAACTCTATAAATGTCTATAACACAAACAACTGAATATCTCTGTGTGAATGATGCTTATTAGTGCAATGTGCATCCATTTTAAGCAGATCCTATTTATAACAAAATTGGTTACATGAGGGCCACTTTAATATCATATGGTCTTATTTAATGATTATACTGAATGTTGGGCCTCAACTTAGTTTTGGTGGCACTTGTAAACCTGCTAGAATAGGTTTGTGGACATAAGATATTATTAAGAACTTAACTATATAGTTAAAATTGTTGGATTAAGCTTTTAAAAACCTATTTAAAATCTAAGATTTTGACCGTGAAATCTTTAGATATGTAAATTAAGCTTTCTTGTGTTAATTATGTCAGCATATATTGCCATAATGGAAAAAAATGTTTTCCAAGTATGCAGATAAAGTTTCACAAATTAAAAGACTATATACTCTTAATAGTGGAGAACAGTATTCCACTGGGTTTTGATAACAATACTTAACTAACATGGCTCATATTGCATTTCAAGTGCTGGCTGCCTTTTTGTGGTGTTTAGTTCATTTCACAGAGTGTTTTGCTGTTTCTACACCAGTGTCGGATGTGCTTCTCAACTATGTTCTGTTCATAGTTACTTCCAAGAGGCCATACTCAGAAAACTGTCAAGGTCTGTTGAGTATATCGTGCAACTTTATATGTGTGTATATGGTACTAAGCATAGAGTTTAAGGGGAGCAAGAATGTAGGATTTGGAAGAAACTACAAGAAATGTATCTGAATAGAATTTTAGTTTTCTAACTTATATGCTTGATCAGAGTCAGAGTTGCATTGCGTGCTTGGGTTAACAAAAAGTCCATTTTCTTGCTTGATTTAAAAAAAAATCATTAAAAAGGGATCTAAGACTAATGTATGTTTGGCATTTATATGCATCTTTATTTGAAGTTAGAAACAGGGCCAACTTAAGTTCTAACACTCTTGGGTTAATTATTTAATTTATGACATATTTACATTTCTTAATTTGTAATGTAAGAAAGATAAGCTAATTATTACCTGAATTTATATATGAGCTTTTTTTCTTAAGAATTATTAAGTGCTTTCTTGTTTCTCCTATAACATTTTTTCTTTTTCTTCTTTCTCTTAACCACTGGGAAGTTGAAGGGATAGAAAGGTTCTTTGGCTTATTCAAGAGCATAGCCAGTGGCACAGCTGTTTTAAGAAGCCAGGATTTGCTTCTAATTACCTACTGACCGGTCCTGTAACTTTGTAACAATACAAAATGGTCACAGCCAGTTTTCATTAAATCTAATAAAACATCTTTAATAGTAGATGTATTCAAACCCTATTCCTTTTTTGTTCTTAGAAGCTATGGTGATTCTGTTCTTACCTATCCACACATTTCTTAATACCTTCTCTTGACCAATGACATAAATTTGTGACTTGGTGGGGGATTGAAAAAGAGGTAATCATAAGTCATGTATGGCTATGAATTACAGCAAAATTCTGAGATCAGACTAAGGAACTTACTGTGCTCCAACATGAGATAACTGGACATTGAGTACATGAAAACTAAAAGTGAGCTTAACTGATAAATTTGAGGCCTTAGATTCCAATTTTTGCTTCATCTTCTGTCCCATGTGGATATACAATAAATGTTCAAATGATTAAAAATTAATTACTGACAGTAATTAATGTACACAGCTATGATTTAATAAAAAAAGAACAAAAAGTAAAGGGTAAAAAAATAAAAATTAGTTACTTATGGGAAAAAGAGATGCAAAATGATAATTATGTATTAGGTTATTACTTTCTAAAAAGATGATCTATAGAAGGAGAGAGATAAAATTTTCTTAACTTAAAAAGTAAAAACCTACACATTATAGGTAGAATAAAGACAAAGAATTATATGCTCGGAGAAACACGACATTCTAGAACTCATTCTCATTTTGTGGAGAAAGTGTGTACGTAACTGTAGACTAATGTAACTTATATGCTAAAGAGGCCATGACCTGCTCTAGCTAGGGCTTGTGTTTCTTATAATTGAGAACTTTTTCCTTTACCTGTGTGTGCCCCCTTTGAGGGGTCCAGGCTCACTTCTGCCTGGGTCCCTGCCCTAACCATTACTCTGCTGGCCGTGAGCTTTTCTCTCCTTTCTCGAGCTTCCCCCATCTTGACTTGAGTGTTTTATATCCCTCAGTTCAGTTCGCTGGCCACCTCTTCAGAGAGATCTTCCCAGAAAGTGGTACTCCTACCTTTGCTGCTGTGCTCTAGCCCACTAGCCTGGTTTACATTCTCTATTACCTGAAACGATCCTATGTATGTTCTTTATTTATTTGTTTCTCCTCACTAGAATGTAATTTCTGGGAGGTGAGAGATCTTGTTTGTCCTGTTCAGCATGATACTCCCAATTCTAGAATGGCGAGTCTTTAATGAACATTGGCTGAATGAATGAATGAATTGAACTTTTGCATATTGAATTCTAATCTTAGTTAAACCCCCACCTTGTCCCCATCCTGATTCTCCTATCTTGATTACCATGTAGTTTGTACAGAATTGCCAGTGCAGCTCTTGGGCCCAGGTAAGAGGGGCCCTGCTTTGGGTCCTATACTTCAGAATGCCCTAATGGTTCCTTCTCCAATTGTACCCTGACCTGCAGGGCCTGGAGTCAAGAGGGAGGTGCCCAACTCATGTCTATACTTCATTGTACCTCACCTTTTAAGCTATTTTCTGTGAAATCTCTGCCTACGTGGCTCCAAGCTTGTTCTGAGGGCCTTTTGGGCCTCTTCCTGGGTCCTGTGATAGGTGTAGTGTATTATTGCTATTGATAGGTGTAGGGGGGCACTGTGGGTTATGTGCAGGGAGTGTGGATATAACATGGAAAGGTCAGCATGCACACAAGACTCGGGTGTGAGATGGAACCAGGGGTGGAGGAAAAACAGATATGGAACTCTTAGGAGTCCAAGCTTCTAAATTAGAGCCTGGTCTTCTACACTATTATGATAGTGTATATTAAGTTTGGAGGGTAGGTTGCATTTTACTTAATAGTTTTGGTAAGTTGATATATAACTTAATGTATTTAGGTATATGCTGTATGGGCCTCCATTTATATTCTTGTTCTAGGCCTATAGATGTCAGGGGAAGGGTTGAGAGTTATATTTAAAACTTAATTTCCTAAGAATCCTAAAGGCACAGTCCTTTTTCCAGAACTTGGGTGTGCTGCAAGGGTTTAGTAGGTTTTTAATGAAGATGAAAACTATTTGCATATTTCATGAGCAAATAATGACAATTCAGTTTTGCCCCAACATTTTACTTTGAAAGTTTCCCAACATACTGCAAAGAATTGGTAGAATTTTATAGTAGATACCTATATATCCACCACTTTGATTTTATAATTGTTTTCCTGGCCTGGCTTTATCACATATCAGCTTCCTACTCCTCTATTCACTCATCAACTCCTCTTATTTTTTGATGCATTTCAAAGTAAATTATGGACAACAGTACACTTCCCCCTAAATACTTAAGCATGGGCATTCATTTTTAATAAGAGAAGGAAAAACCACAACTAGATGCTTAATGCTTTAAAATTAATTTTTCCTGTAATTTGTTAAACTTTATTATGTTTACTCTTCAGCAGTTTTAACTCCCACCCTGTGTTAGTGTGGATACTTATTTGCTGTGATTTGATGTAGCACGTGATGATTCACATTCAGTTTTGTTGGTGGTATATCTGAACTGGAGATAAACATGAATTTCCTTCAGAAACAAATTCTGGTTGGGGGGGTAGGGAGGGCACACAGACAGCAACACGGAGAAGTAGAAGGCAGGGGGATAGTAAATGTTGAATTACTGCCTCTTACAGAGGAAGAGAGTCTGGTGTGTAGCATTTAGTGCTTTCCACTGTGTAAATGCTCCCACTCTGGAGAAAAACTTTTCCTCTATCAATTTAGGTTGGAATGATTGGGGACCTGCTGATCAACCGACAACAGACAGATTAACAGGAGCAAAGACTGGTTTATTCACACCTGTGTGGGAACACTCAGTAATAAGCAATTCCTTGAACAGCCAGAGGCAAAAGTTTATATACCAGTTTAACAAAAGGAGGGAGCTTAGAGCTCAAGGGTAAAAGGTTCTGATGAGGCCTGTGGACACAGAATTTGGGAGGGGTGGAGGGAATGTCCTGGTGTCCAGGGTTGGTGCCTCCCTGACTAGAGTGGGGCTGGGTAGTGAGTGGGTAAGGGTGGAGTTGTGGCAGCTGACTCTTGTAAAGCTGGGCTTTAGTCAGAGAAGGGAAGTTTAAATTAGATTTCTTTCTGTATCTGCTGATGGTTTTTTGGTCCCTTCAGCAACCAACATGATGTCACTGTGGAGTGGGGAAGAGATGCTAACAGTTGGCTTGTGATCCAACTTTACACGGCTTCAGCCGACTGGTGGGAGGGATTTCTAGTCCAGAGGAAGGCACCCTGGAAGAGCCAGTGCTTGAGCTGATGCTTGAAGGCTGAATGAGTTAAATAATAAGGGTGGGACAGTGGGCAGATTAATGCTGGATTATTAGCATTTTTGTTCCAGTTCTGGTGGGTCTTTTATATATGCCAAGGAGTTCAGAGATAATCAGAGAAATATTTGGTGGGAAAAACAGATAGGGGAGTCACATTCCCCCCAGCCAAAAAAAAAAGAACCTAGTAACAGTATGGATTGCCAGAAGACCAGGGTAAAGGAAGGAGGGAAGAAGGGAAGGAGGGAAGGAGGGAAGGAGGATAGTCTCTGTTGTTGGATAGTTCATTTGGGCTACAGTCACAAAATACCTTATATTGGGCAGTTTATAAACAACAGATATTTATTACTTGCAGTTGCAGAGACTGGGAATTCCAAGATGAAGGTGCCAGCTGATGTGGTGTCTGGCAAGGCCCTATTTCTCCTGGATGGTGCCTTCTGTGGATCCTCACATGGAGGGGAGGCAAACAGCTATTTGGGGCTTCTTTAATAAGGGCACTAACCCCCTCACGAGGCCTCCACCCTCATAACTAGTTAGCTCCCCAAGGCTCCTCCTCTTAATACCATTATCTTGAGGGTTAGGTCTTAATTTATGAGTTTGAGGATGGCAGAATTTTTCCAATAATTATATTATGTAATACAATTTTTTTTTAGTTTTTAAAAATGAAAACAAACTTTTTTTTTGCAGTTTTTGGCTGGGACTGGGTTTGAACCCACCACCTCCGGTATATGGGGCCGGCACCCTACTCCTTTGAGCTACAGGCACCACCCCTAAAAACATACTTTTAACCATTCTCTTCAGAAGATGCCTATGATAATATTTATTTATTGCAATTTGATGTGGCATTCAGGGATTTGTATCTGATTTAGTTTTAGTAAATGAGACTTTATAGTTAATTGAAGTTTATCTCTATCTTAATTATTAATTATCAGTTAATATTAATATCAGTTAAATAATCATCAGGTGTTTCCTCAATGCCAGCAAGAAATTCTCAACATGTATGCAAATAATATTGTAATGTCTTAAAGTATATTTAGTAGTCAGTAAAATCGTCATACTTCTGCTATGTGCCAGGTATTGGGAATCCATTAGTCCTACCCCCATGAAGCTTAAAGTCTAGTGGAGAAAATAAATATTAATCACATAAGCATAGAAGCAAAGAAATCCAATATTATCTACAAGTTCTGTGGCACATGCCACAAAGGAGAGGTAGATGGTGCTAACAGGGGAAACTGACCAAGTCAGGGAGGTTGGGGAACTGTTCCTCGAGGAAAAAACACTTGGGTTGAAGTCTGAAAAATGGCTGTCAAGTGAAGAAAGCTGCGTAGGAGAGTGGTGAGAGTAAATGCAGCTAAGAAACTGTTACGTAAGTTTGGGGGAGCGATGACTTGATTGGTCTAGAGAAGTGGTGGAAGGGCTAACCAAGGCAGAACTGATGGATGTCTTTAGGAAGTGAAGTCATGGCCTTGGTGATGGATAACAGGATGTATCGAAAGTTGGGTCTTAGCTTTTGACTTAAAAATCTTGTGTTTTACTTAAGGAGTTGTCACTGATTCAGTGTTTAAATGAAATAAACAATGGCAGCTTCACAAAGCTTGGGGATTATACCTTGCTTCCTTTAAAAAGGTTCTCATTAATAAGTCTCCCTTGGAACTAAAGATGTTTTGCAAAATTAACTTACTGGCTATTTTAGTTGCAGGTAAATATACAAATATCTCTGCAAGGATCCTTAGCACCCTTGGATAAGTTTGGCACTTGTACTTTGATCTTCTTTCAACAGATATATGGAATTTTTATTGTTATGAATTGGAGTTATGTGTAAAGTGGGCAAATATGCCTTTTTTTCCCGCAGAAAAGACTTCATCTTTTTTACTAGGGAAAAATTCCCCACAAAATATTATTTTCCCATTGAATTTTAGATGTGTCCTCCTCTGTTCAGAGCTGCTGCTAAATAATGTATACAGATACACTGTTTTAGAATGTGTAGGAGGATCACATTTGTATTGATTGTAATTGCTGAGGGATAAGCGTCTATCTTCTTTTATTACAATTACATCTGTTCACAGGGATTTAGTGAGACTAGATAAATGCCCCTTCTTGTGTTAATGATAAACTGACTACAGCTCTAGTTATTTTGTAAAATAAGCATTGGTAAATCAAGTTAACATCATAATAGAAATTTTTATGTTACAGGGATCTCTGTAAGCTTCTGATTATTTAAATCGGTCTTAAATACACTATGGCCTTAGCCTCAAATGATACAATAATCTTTTGCACTATTTTAGACATGATTTTTTATGTGGTATTGTTGGACTAGGGCAAGTGGGGAAAATATTGAGCCTATGAGTTAGATATTATTTGTAAAAGAAATTTTTCTGTTTAAGCATTTAGAACTCAGGAAAGCTGATTATATTCACTTTGGTTTTACTTATGGATAAATTGTGACCAACAGGGTTTTGTATTTAAAAGTGGCAAGTTATAGCCAGCCACCTGTTTTTGTACAGTTTGTAAGCTAAGAGTGTTTTTTTTTATTTTTTTAAATGATTAAGAAAGGTGAAAACTATCATATATCTTGACACATAGAAACAATATGAAATTTAAATTTCAGTGCCCATAACGTTTTATTGGGACACAGCCATGCTCATTCATTTACCTGTTATCTATGACTGCTTTCAAGCTACAGAGGTAGAATTGAACAGTTGTGGCAGAATCTATCTGGACACGAAAGCTGAAAACATTTACTGTCCATCTCCGGTCTAGATAGCCACACAAGAATGGAAATTATTTAGATCATTCAAAGCCAAATGAATGATTTTAGAGAAAGAATACAGAAGTATGTGTTAAACTAAGCAGAATAAAAACATCTCTACCACAACAATAATAGCAGCAGCTAACATTTATTAAGTATTTGCTATGTGCCAATTATTCTTCAGGGCACTTTTTATACATTGACTCATTTGACCCACACGACTCTGTGAGCCACTAGTGTATCTCATTTTAGAGGAATCAACACAGAGAGGTTAAGCAACTTGTTCAAAGTCAGTAAGGGCTAAAAATAGGTAAATTTAGCTGTCTTTGACATTGATTTCAGTGACTTTTCTCACAGGTACATACCTGATAAGTACTTTCTATTGAGTGTATTCTATTTCTTGAGTAAGAGATGAGGGTATTTCCTTTGGTTGACCCTAATTGTTTGTTCTCACTTAGGGAACCCCTGGTTTGTAATACTTTTATACTAGTAAGAGCTTAATCAGTGCACTTCATGTAAGTTGACATTGAAATTACAATAGAACCTCTATAGTTGACCACCTCCCTCTATGGTTGACCACCTCCCTACATTAAATCCTTAATAAGTTTTCAAAAGCAGAATGTCCCCCATTAGGTCCTCTTAAGTTGACCTAATTTTTATAGACCAGCCATGCACCACATATACATATCAGTACAGTAGTCCTAGTTTCTTATGTTGATCACCTCCATTGGTTAACCAGTTAACAAACTCTGGGTAGTCAACTTACAGAGGTTCGTCTATATTTCAACCTGTTTTTGATGATGATTTTAATGTATTAAATTATTGTAGAAGGGGTTCTTCAGTCTAAAAATACAAATTACTTGTTTTTTTTAAAGCAAGTTTTTTTAAAAGAAGAAATGTATACTTTATGGTTTTTATGAATCCAATAATTGTTCCCTCTAAATTTGTTTGACCATATTATGTCGCTTCCCTGATCAAAGTCCTCTAGTAATTTCCCATTGCCTTGAAATCAAGTCCTGTGTGATCAGTCTCTGCCTGCCTCTCCAGTCTCATCTCATCAGGGTGCTGCAGCTACACTGCTCTTATTTAAGTTCCGTGAACAAACCAAACTTCTTCCTGCTTTTGCATGTAGTGTTCTTTGTGCCAGAAAGCATTCTTACTCTTGCCCTTTATGCTTTCTCATCGTTAGATCTCAACCTAAATATCTGTTGTCTCTGCTGAGGAGCCTGTTTGAGCATTCTTTCCAAAATCCATCTCCCTCTCTGCTGCCTGTGTTATTCTCCATCCTTGTTTCTTTCCTTCCTAGCACTCACCACCATTTGTAATGTTTGTGTTTATTCACGTGCTTTTCCCGTCTGCCTTCCTCACAATATTGTTTGCTCCATGAGAGAAGGGCCATATTTACTATTGTAATCCTTGTGCTTAGCATGGTGCCCAGTGTATAATAGACCTTCAGTGAATATCTGTGAAATGACGGAATAGAAGAGATCTGCTTTCAATGCAGGTGTTTCATATGAGTCTTTCATCACAAGGAAACACTGTAGCTGCCTCCTAAACTAAAAGGTCACTCAAATTTTAAATCATGCTCCAATTCCATCCTGCCAGATTGATTTTATAAAGTACTGTATTGAAAGAATCATTTGCTTTCTCAAGGTCCTATAGCAGTTGCAGATTGCCTGTTAAATCAAGTCCATATTCATTTGTTTGTTTTATAAGGTCCTTCTAATCATAACCTTCTACTTCTCTTTCACATAACCCTTTGCTTTTATTAGGCTGGCCTCTTTCACAAGCCATCAGCATTTATCCAAAATGCTTGCCATTTTCCACCACTCATAAGAAGCCTTATGGCTTCCATGTCTTCTCCAATAAATTCAACCCTTCATCCCTTGAATTTCCATTCCAACTATTGCCCGACCCACCCTGAGAACTTAGATCTTGATTAGGTACTATTCTTGATTATATTCTCTTGATAGGTAAGTCTTGGTTGTACAATAATGTTGACTATATATTGTGAAAGTTTTGCCTCAGAAACCCAGTAAGAAGCCAATCTTAATTTATTTATTTATTTATTTATTTATTTTTTTTATTTTTTTTATTTTTTTGAGACAGAGCCTCAAGCTGTCCCCCTGGGTAGAGTGCCGTGGCATTACAGCTCACAGCAACCTCCAACTCCTGGGCTCAAGCGAGTCTCTTGCCTCCGCCTCCCAAGTAGCTGGGACCACAGGCGCCCGCCACAACGCCCGGCTATTTTTTGGTTGCAGCCGTCATTGTTGTTTGGCGGGTCCGGGCTGGGGATTCGAACCCGCCACCTTAGGTGTACGTGGCTGACGCCTTAGCCGGTTGAGCTATAGGCGCCGAGCCGCCAATCTTAATTTAAACAGTGTATTTTATAGAATGATATGAATGGAAATGTGTTGTCATATGGTTTTTAATTTTGGGATTAGGGAAAGATTAAATGTACACCATTTTGTCTTGGGTATTAATCGGGATATTTGAAGTTAAGGAACAAGTTTGCTTTGTATCTTTCTTATATTTCTTTGAGTATAGCTGGGCTTCAGGTTTTTCTGATCTATGACATAAAGAACTACATATAAAATTAGTGGAATTCATTTCATTAATTCAGAATTTGTGCCAATAAAGGCAAGAGGTTGTAGTCTCTGTGTCAGAAAAAGTAGGTTTATTCACTGTATAAAAATGATTTGTACAGGAAATATTAGAATAATTCTTATATTTTTTAAATAAGTACTTAATGATAAAAGTTATAAGTAATCCTTAATAAGTTTTCACAAGCAGTATGACCCCCATCAGAACTTTATTTAGACTTATTGATAAGTTTCAATTCATACTTTTATTCACTGATTAAGAATAATTATCACTGCATTTTATGAAAAATATTTCAAAAAATTAAATATTGTCACCTGTTCAAATTTATCACTTCTTGGTTCATTTTGACTGGTGGGTTTAACTTACTGAGTCTTTTGAAATTCTAGGCTTAAGTTTAGAATGTCTTAGACAGATGTTATATAGTCTGAAAAAAATTATCTTGTGAGCTGCTTTTGATGTTGACAATACAGATGATTGTAATTCATTTATTTACTTTTTTATCATATCAAATACTTGGAGAGGAAAAAAATTATTTTTGCTTTGAATTTATTTTGTATTTTATCTAAGTATATGCTATGCATATATAATTTATTTTATATAGAGAGTTCTTAAATTATGTTTATATTACTTGATAACAAAATATGTTTATTTTGTCACATAAGAAATATATGTGTTTGAGATAAAGTGTTGTGTGTTTTCTCAAAGGTCATCCTTAGATGTATTTATCCAAGGTCATCTAGCTTTGCTTTTTTTTTGAGACAGAATCTCATTCTGTCACCCTGGGTAGAACACCATGGCATCATCATAGCTCACAGAAACCTCAAACTCTTGAGCTCATGTGATGTTCTTGCCTCATCCTACTAAGTACCTGAGACTATAGGTGCCCACTAAGATGTCAGGCTAGTTTTTCTATTTTTAGTAGAGATGGGGTTTCACTCTTGCACTTGAACTCTTGAGCTCAAGCAGCCTACCTGCCCTTTGACCTTCCCAGGTCATCAGCTTTTGAGTGGCTGGACTTGAACTGGGAAACTCAAACCTCTCTGACACTTGAGCCATAAAAGATGATTAGTGTGCATAATAATGAACGCAATGATAGAAATATGTTTGTCGTTTTGAAGGTCTTTACTGTTCTTGTCTTTTTTATGAATTAAAAAATACAATTATGTATGCAGCACTGATTGTTAGCTGAATTATGGAATATGGAACTAGAAGAGCCTGGAAAACTGTCATATATTGTCCTAAGTAGTTTACTTAAATTATTTCTTTTTTTTTTCAGATACTTAAATTATTTCATTTACTTTTCAAATTAATAATGGTGTTCTTATTGTTTCCTTCTGTATCCAAGGAAACTGAGGCTGAGTAGAGATTAAGTAACTCATTTTCCCAGTGGAACCTAGGCTAACCTATCCCTGTTCTTTTGAGCACTGTGAATTCTGCCTTCTAAAAATATTTTTCCCTAGCTTTTAAAAGTAATAGCTTTCTTATTTTCCAGTAATGATTTTCCTAGGACAAACAACTTATAGACTTGTCATTATAATTCTTACATGCCTTATTGACATGGGATGGAAAATATTTGTATTTCATTCTGAAATAAAGTTCTCAGGAATTGAGGTTATACATTTGAGATGGAGAAGGAAAGGGGAGGAAATTTTGGGCAAGTGCCCATCATTCTATGCTGCTATCTAATTGTAGAATTACTTTATTAAATTGATGTTTGTTGCTACTTCTTTGAAAATGTATTAGCTAGAAGATATAGAACAAGTGTAACTAAGAAAAGCCTGTAGTATGCCAGGAAATGCCCAAGGAGCATGCTAACTTAATACAAATTATCTCGCTTTCATCCTGAGAAGGGCAATAAATCTCAATTTAGATAACCTACATGGGAAAAAAAGAGGGTTTTCACCTTTATAGCCTTTATTGAGAAGACAGGAAAAGAGAAATGTAAACTATGTCTCATTTCTCTCTTCTGGCGTCCTTCTCTGTCTGTAATAGCCATGGGAAGGGCGCACGAGGTGACATTTGTGGCTGTTAGGTGTGGACCCACATAATGATGTGCCTGCATTAGTCTGTTGGGGAGTTTAAAGTGAGTCTAAGGTCCAAACCACATAGAGTGTAATTTTGGAGAATATCATATCTTCGTTGTACATGGGGATGTGTTTTTTAGGTAATGGACTGGATCAGGACCTTCAGTAGATTTATCTAATAAACCTGCATAGCTGGGCAGGGTGACTCGCAACTGTAGTCCCAGCTACTTGGGAGGCTAAGGCGGGAAAATTGCTTAAGCCCAGAAATTTGAGGCTGCAGTGAGTTGTGGTCACTGCTGTACTCCTGCCTGCTTGACAGAGACCCTATCCCTAAAAAAGTAAAACAAAACAAACAAAAGCCAATAGGTTTGAGTGATAGGTCAGTAGAACAGAGTAAGCAATCTCACTGGACCCAGCATTCTAAGAATGTAAAATTTCCTCTTAGTGTTAAGTTTATTAGTTAAATATCCTAGACTCTGTGCATAACTGAGTGAACATGTATTCAGTTATGTATAAAGTGATATTTTATATCTGTCACCAATTAAAGTTACATGCCATAAAAATACTTGGCTTCCACAAAACAAACACTCATATGGGTTGAGTTTCACTTGGAATTTCCTCTGGCCGGTTGTTTGAATGTTTGCCAAGTGCTTTGTGAAGTGCTGCACACACACAAAAATTCAGTAGGCTTTGGGTTTTCTGATATTTACATGGTCCTTACTGACTTTAAGGAGAGTTTTATTTCCTTCTGAGAGCATAATTTGCCTTTATGGCTCACCAGGGTCATTATAATTTCACATGAAAGGTAAAATTGATCTTTTGGTGTAAGGAATGATCCCTATAATACATATCTTTATGTATTTAAAACTCTTACTTATTCATCATATACTTAACTGAAGTAGTTTATGCCCAAACCTGCAGGTCCCCAAACCTATTTGTTGTCAAACACAACTTCCTCTCTGCTGTTTTTCCGGTGTCATCCTTTAGCCACATGTGGAAAGCGTGGCCTTCATTAAAGTGCTTCAGCTTTTACTTTGATCCCTTCCATAAAAATACTGATTTTTGCTTTATACACAGTACTTAGTATTGTTTTCAAAATCTAATCTGATTAGATCTGATCTAAATCTACCTTTGTCAGGTTTGTACATTTATTGACAAAGAACTTGCAAATTCCCAGTAAACTTTCTTTGTAAACATAGTCGGACCTCTGTAAGTTGACCACCCAACGGATTGTAACAAACTGATCAGCGTACAGTGGTGGTTAACAGAAGGAGCTTGGCCTGCTGTACTGACATGTAGATGTGGTGCCTGTCTGGGTCCATGAACAACATTAGGTCAACTTGAGGTGGTCAACCTTGGAGGTTCTACTGTGTTAAGTTGCAAACATAAAGGGAGACAGTTACATAGACATGAAAATTCATTCCATTTTAGTAAGTGGAATTAGTAAACAATATCCTCTAAATATTTATACTCCTTTCTACTCGGAACACACAGGTATGCATACATTCTATATGAAATGCACATGTGCACAGCCAACTTCAGCCTAGATTTTTCACCTACCCACTGGTGATACAAGTTCACTATAACTTTGTGAATATCAATTACATTACCTACTTATCATTATATGTACAGTAGGTATGTTTCATTACTTCCCTTTCAAACATCAAGGCTAAATTTGTTCAGATTTGTTTTCTCTGTTGAGTCTGGGAGAAGAGCTTTAGGAACCAGGTTCTTTGATTAGAATAGGCTGGTGTAACTGTTGGTTTGAATCCTCAGGTTCTATGCTGATTATCATCTAAAATCCTTATTATCACCAGCTGTATATAGGGATAACTTGGCATATTAACAGCTTATAACACTTATCTCACAAAAATAATACTACCTTTGCTCTTTTTGGATGAAATCTATCCCATTTAATATGAATAATATAATGAAATGACTGCTGTATCATAAGTCATAACCAAAAGCTTCCTGAGAGGGGTATGATTTTATTTTTTTGAAGTATTATTGAGTAGGCCTTACCTAAACAGTTATTATACTTGCCTCTAGTTTTAGTGTTTTTTTTCCTTTGATGTGAATAAAAGTTATGTAAAAAGATCAGATTTAAAAAAAATCTATTTATAAATCAACATATCTTAATATTATTAAAATGTGGAATACTGAAGTTAAAAGATGCTCATAAATTATCTAGCCCATGCCTCTTAGGTTGTAAGTGAAGTCCAAAAGGACTGAATCATCTAGGAATCCACAGTGAAGTTTAGGGGTCAATGGTAGTAGTCTTCTGATTCCCGATTGGTTTTTTTCTTCTTCCTCTTCTATCAAGTGTGACTATGCTATTGCTATTTTTTATTGCACAGTTATGTTTGTTATATGCTTCTGACATAACCTACTGGTTGCTACATGGTTACAAAAATATTAATACACACATACACACACACACACACACATACACGCATACACTTCAAATCATGTTTGCAGAGTTTACCAAGACAAGAATCAACTATTTTTCTTTCTAAATTACTCAATTTTTGAACTGCTTTTCTTTTTTCTAGCTTTAGCTTTCTCCTATGAAGTAAAGAGCTTTATTTTTAAAAAGGCTATACATGCACCATGTATCATATGATCGAAATAACAATCGTGTGCTGTATAACAATATTTCAGTCAACAATGAATTGCGTGTACAGTGGTGTTTTATAAGATTTTAGCCCAGTATTTTTACTCTTCATTTTCTGTGCTTAGATATACAGATTCCTGTGGAGTGTGTTACAGCTGCCTGCAGTGTCCAGTACAGTAACATGCTGTACGGGTTCTTGCAGCCTAGGAGCCCCAGACTGTGCTGTGTAGCCTGTGTGTGTAGTAGGCTGTTCCATCTTGGTTTGTGTGAGTACCTCCTGTGATGCTCCCACAATGACAGAATCACCTCCTGACACGTTTCTCAGAATGTATTTCCCCTTTTTAGGGGGCAGATGGCTATCACTAATTCAGTCAGGAATCTGCCAATTCTAAATCCATAAATGCTGAAACTAGTGAGTGAAAGTTTAAGAAAGAACAGGATACTTACATCTTTTCAAAAGTGTAAAATAGTAATGTGACAGTGGAGAACTGTGGCACATCCTGCTACCTTAATAAGTGATGAAAGTTAACATCACCAGTGAGAGCCAACTCATCATGATGTGGTGTACTGAGCCGTAATCATGGGATGAGCTTGGTACAAAATGTTTGGGGGGGGGCTTTGTATTTCTGCAGTTCCTTTAAATAAAAAATTCAGACTTTTTATTTTTTATATCTGAGTCTACAAAGAAATTTACAGTGTTACTAGATCACTTTAAATGTGACTGCTTATTTTCTTTTCTAAAGATTTTCTCACATAGGATGGTTCTGGTGGCTCATACCTGTAATCTCAGCACTTCAGGAGGCTGAGGTGGGGGAATCACTGGAGCCCAGAAGTTTGAAGTTGTGATGAGCTGTGATTGTGCCACTGCACTCCAGCCTGAGTGATAGAGCAAGACCCTGTCTCTTTAAAAAAAAAAAATTGTTGTATGGAAAATCTCAATAATTTTGGCTTTACTAACAAAACCAAATAACACAAGAAAAATCTCCTTACTAATACTACAGCAAGTAAATATTTGGCATTATTAAAATATAAATGAAAAATCAAAATATTTATATAGAAACCTGAGGTCTCAGACTTGACGATAACATTTTCTTCAGAGCATGTAAACTTCAATTGGCCAGTGACACACCCAATGCTATTTTCTCCTTAGATCCTAAAGAAGAAACTAATGCCTAACTAGCATGGTAGTTCCATTAAAATATATCGTTAATGAAGCCCATATTCAATATTAGAATTTGTGCCGGTTTGGTTTTGTTCCCTTGCTATGTATGTAACATTGGAAAATTGGTTTGCAAGTTTAGGATTTTGCTTACTTAGGTGTGTAAATAAGAGTCTGAAAGGTTTTGGAAAGAAATTATAAATTACTTTCTTTTGAAACATTCCGTTGCCTTCACCTTGAAAAATATGTATGGTTTATTAGAAAATTGTTTTAGTTGTATCGAAGGACATAAGTTGTTTATGGACATGACCACAGATTTGATGTAAGAGGCAAGCGTTAGCTTCTCTGGGCTCTTTTGGGCGCACTGTTTGTGTACATGTGTATGTGATTTTACATGGGCAAGAACATTAGTTGTATGTCTCAAGGGGTAAGGAATTTCATTAAGAGGTTTGAAGATAACTAGCGGTAGACTAAAATTTTTCAATTTGAGCAAGTATATAGTTCAATAGATGTATTTTCTAAAAAGTTAAGAATAAATTGAACTTTGCAATATCATAATTTAAAATGTACCAGGGGAATAGCGCCATTTCAAGATGGTATGAAATAGCATTGGTGACTGTGGCCTCCAAGTGATTTTTATGGTTCAAAAGAGTTGAAATTTAGCTGCTGGCAAACTTCTCTACTTATCTAATTCTTGACAGAGACAGATCGCCTATAATATTGAGCTAGTATTATTGTCTTTTTATTCATTCTCTGCATCAGCTTCCTTCAGTAGGGCTAATTAGAGCCAGTTGCCTTCTAGGATTTGGTAATATGTTTAATTCTTTTCATAGCAAATTCAACTGACTAGCAAATTATTTTGCTTAATATCTGAAAAAGCTATTAAATTGTAAGATTCTCTTCTTAAAGCATGCAACATACCATAAAAGATATTTGTGCTTTACCCTGGAGGTGTCACACTAAATCTTCAAATACTAGTTGTCAATTTTTAACCTATTGTTCATTTTTTAATATATATTATTACTAAATACAGTTAAAATTATTAGATTTTTAAATTGCAATATTGGCTTTTAGTTATTTAAAAAACTCAGTGTTACATTAAGGGGTGATTTGATATGCAATAAGGAATATTGCTACAAATAATTAGAAAGTGAACTGGAAATTCATTCTTCTCTGGCTTTTCCCCCTCTCTTCTCTCTTTCACTACTAATTTGCATTTGTTTTTTAAAGACCATTAATGTTTTCCTAGGTTCACTTTCACCCATTTCATTCCTTTATTACTATAGACTAGCTTCTCCCCACATTACCCCTTCCCCAAAACCATAGCAAGATCGCTATTACCTCCTAATTTCTGATGGTTTTCTTTCTTAGCCCTTGTGAAGCAAAGGATATTACTGACTATTACTGACATTTCTCTTCTAAAACTGTGCATTTTTGGTTTGGGGTCAGAGGGTTGATTCTCTCTGATCCTCTCACACTGTTCTCAGATTTCATGTGGCCTCCTTTTCTCAGGGTGAATGAGAAAAAAAAAGTATAATAAGATTTAGTAGCTTGGTTGATATTACAGCTAAACTAGATATAACTATAACAGTCCCCCCTTATATTAGGTTTTGCTTTCCATGGTTTCAGTTACCCAAGGAGTCTATAAGTAGGTGAGTATACAGTATAATAAGATTTTTCGGAGAGGTGACATACACTTAACATTAATTATAGTATGTTGTTACAGTTGTTCTGTTTTATTATTAGTTGTTGTTAATCTCTTGCTATGCCTTATTTATAAATTAACTTTTATCATAGGCATCTACATATAAAAAAAATAGCATGTATAGGGTTCAGTATTATCCACAGTTTCTGGCATCCACAGGTGGTCTTGGAATATTATTCCTTGTGAATAAAGGGAGACTACTGTAAATAGAAGTTGTATATATGCAGTGTAAAGGAACTGTTTTATATTATCTTTTTAAAAAATTGATTGAGTTTAATATTTGGGGTTAGGAAATAATTTTTCTTTCTTTGCCTATTTTTACTTGTAATTTGACATGAATTTGCATTTTCTTTCTTTCAAGTAGTCTCAGTTAAGGCTGCATGGAATATCTGAATTGAAATAACTCTGTTAAGGAAATTTATGACGAGTCTTTAAGTAAAATTTCATACATCCCTAAAGAGGGATCTGTGATATCAGCTAATTGTTAGAGATGATTAAACCTTTTTATTTTACAACTTACAATATTGTTTCTTTTTATCATAGAGCACTTTATCTCTAATATTGTTAATCACTTTACACTATGAAAATTTTTTTTCATTCAAAGCTTTGTTTTAAGCATTATGTTTTTTTTTTTTTTTTTTTTTTGAGATTTTCTTCAAATGTAGAACTTTGAAATAGCTGAGAAGTCACTTTCACTCCATGCATAAGAATTCTCCCAGTGGTTCTCTACCTATGTGCCTCCCTCCTTGGCCAGAAAACTTCTGTTTACCTTTATTTTAAAGATGAATAACAATGCATGCTTTCCGAATAAGCATTCCAGAATCGGCCATGAGACTTATTCAAACCAAAAATAGGGATATATTTTCCAAGAAGGGTGAGTTCAATAAATCAGGTGCCTGGAGTTGGAAGGGGTAGTGGTGAGCCTGTTTGTAAACTTTGGGTTTCTGAATGTTAATTTTAAGCTTCCTTTTTAAAAGGGCACTGTTTGTAGAGCTTATCCTGTCAGCAATATCCTGTGGCAATTGTCAGGTCATGTTTAGTGTGTGGAGATGTATTAATCTGCCACCGCCAGAGTTGTAAGAGGCTGGGATAAACAAAAGGTTCACGCAGATGAAGAGGGATTAACTGTGTGTATTGAGCAAACTCTTCCATCACCAAACCAGTGATTTTACAAAGGATTAGCTGCTGCTTTTACCAATATTGATTACTGATTTGCTACTCAGAATGAAGATGACATAACTTGTGCAGTTGCTGTGTAGTGCTCTATGGGAGATGTACATCATTCATATTAATGGATTTGTCATAGGCATTACAGAAACTGACAGATTTATTAGAGCAGCAGTCGCTAGAACTGTTATGGTTAAGGTTGTGTCAGCATATCTATTAAAACTTCTAAGGATTTTAGAAGTTTATATTATAGCCATAAAATTCATTTCCCAGGTGGAATTTAGAATACCAGTTAGAGCCTGGCACAATTAGTGTTATGAACATTTTGCCATTAGTTTGAGGGCATTTACATTGAAACAGAGCAAAAACTACCTTACTGCATTATTTTTGCAATATCAACAAATTTAGATTCATTTTGAAAAATTTAAAAATTTGTCATAAATACTAGTCGTCTAAACAAGAACATGTAGAGTCCATGTGGAATTTCAAAAATCTATTAGTATTTTTCCCAGATCAGGGTTTATCTTGAAGCCTTTGGCTATGCTTTCTATAAGCAATCTCTAAAAATAAGAGATTTTTAGAAAATGTAGAAACATCTCAGTAATTAAAAATTAAAGACTGTTTTGTTTTAGTTAAATGATTTTTTATAATTCTAAAAAATCAATAGCAATAATTAGAATTATCTATGACAGAATATATTTCTTTAATTTTTAAAAGAAATTGGTTTTCTTGCAAATGTTTTATGTCACAACAAGAAGCTTTTCAGAGAGTTGTGCTGTGTCTTGAAGGGGGTGTTGGAGGCTTTCTAGGTGACGATGGTAGTGAGGGCTAAATAGCACAGAAAGGTGAAGGAGAAGTGTGTTCCAGGAAGAATGAAAACTTACGTGGCTCCATGAGACTTGGCCTGTGTGAAGAGTAGCCAGGCCTGTCAACATTCTCGGAATACAGCCTTCCTAGTTGGGAAGATTATTTTCAAGTCGTATTGTTATATGATAAAACTACACTTATATTGATTCAATTAAATTTTCTAGATTAATGGGTAACATTTCTCTGCTATGATTTTAATAATATAACTTGATGAAATTTAAATTACTTAAAAGCCTAGGGTTTTTTAGTTTTCATTTTAAAAATTGTATTATGTAAATTTTTAAATGTAATGCATGCTCATAACAAAGAAAAAGTTGTTTTCCCCTCCCAAAAACGAAAATGCTCACTGGAAGTAAGAGCTGCTGACAGTTCTGTATGTTCTTCTAGACCAGTGGTTCTCAACCTTCCTAATGGCCCAGCCCTTTAATACAGTCCCTGTGGGTGGTGACCCACAGGTTGAGAACCACTGTTCTAGACTTTTTCTAGTTGTACAAATATATATTAATATGTGCTAGAGAAAACTACGAATCAGATTTTAAGAAATTAAGAAATGGTATATCACTATACATGTCATTCTGCTACTTGTGTTTTTCACCCAGATATCTTTCTTCATTAGTGTAGATCTTTCCATATTAATACACAGAAAAATGTTCCATTTTTCTGCTATCACAAATAGTGTTTCTCTGAATATTCTGGCTCATACTCTATTATGTACCTGTACTCTCATTTGTAGGATAGATTCTTAGGAGTGGAACTCTGAGGGTATTGTCAAAGTCTCAGCCCCCAAACTGGATGAAGATACCCCTTCAGAGTGCCTGCAGCTGTCATCTCTTCCTGTCCTCCTCACTGTTTGATGTTAGTTATGAATCATTTTAGTTTTTGTCAGCCTGATAATATATAGTATAGTTTTAGTTTTCTTTAGATTTAGTGAGTTTTATGTATTCGTTTGTTTGTTTATTCAGCAATTAATAAGCACTTCCTGGGTTCCAGGCACCAAGCTAGGCCCTGGAAATACAACAGGCAACACAGTGTGATCTCTGGCAGTTAACATGCTAACGAAGGTGGGGCGAGCTGGGGGGAAGATAACACATCAGTAAACATACTCTTCTCTTTAGTTTGTACTTGTTCTATGAATTGCTCAGTTCATATTCTTTACTTGTTTCTCTATTTAGCTGTTTTCTTACTAATTTGCAGTTTTTTATATATTTGGCATCAATGCAAGTATTTTCTTTCATAAACACACCTCGAAAAAGTCATTATTTAATAAGCTAATGATTATTCCAGTTCTTATGTGTATATGGAATTGTAGTACCATACCTGATTTTTTTGGTTGGTGAGAGATAACTAGATCAAGTATTAAATCTCTATAATTTAGCAACCTCTGAGGAATTTATGGGTTATTTCATCTCTCTACTTTGATCTATTTTCATATTTTTAAAAGTACATTGGAACCACGTGTCTCGCATAAGACTCGAAGCTATCCAGATGGAGACTTAATTAATTTAATCAATTTAATTAATATCTTATCTTAATATTAGAAAGATAGATAGAACATTATATGTGTAAATTTTATTTTCTAGTGAGAATATACATAATGACCTATTTAGACATGATTTAATTATAGCTGATTTTTTTTTTTTTTAGAGAAACGTAATATCTTATTGTAAGATTTTATCATGTCTGTATTGATTTGGAAAAGCTTGTGTTATTACATTTAGTCATATGGAATTTTAGTAGGATGTGTATCTTTCAGATTTTGAGTCTTTAATATATTTTCAAGAGGCCATTGTATATTTCAAATATTCATGAGCAAAGTACAGGTTCAGAGTTCAGACTATTTTGTTACTTTAACCTCTTCTAAGGTAATAGCAGTTTCTTTCTTTTTTTGCAATTTTTGGCTGGGGCCGGGTTTGAACCCACACTTCCAGTATATGGGGCTGGCGCCCTACTCCTTAGAGCCACAGGTGCCACCTGGTAATGTCAGTTTCTTATAGTGCATATTAGATACCACACAGAACTTGCTCTTGGTGTGACATTCAAGTGTGGCTGAACAGCACTATTTGTTTACAACAAGTTGTATCAGTTGTTGCATGTTGTTAGAAAACATTTTATTCCACCTAATTTTCCATGAGCTTCTTTTTTTAAGTAGCTCAAAAGTCAAATTTGAGTGATGAAATTGTTCTAGTGATGACAGCTCTTAATTGGGAGAAGAGACTATGGTTGATTGGGTCCGGTTAACTCTGTGAAGCCAGGGGTAAGATAATTGATAGAGTAAAAACATGACTAGATTGCCCTCTGATGTCTCCCTCCTAGTGAATATCAGTTTCTATTTTTAGCAGCTGACTTTTTTATATCATAGATATTTATTTTTGAAGCTATGCTAAAATCACATGGCTAAGAGTGGGTACTTTTTATATATTCTGTCCCCAGTTTTTTTCTTTTTATTGTATTTCTTCATGTTGGCTGTTAAAAGTTTGGAACTGAAATGGATGCTATTGACTGTGAAAGTAGATACTAAAGTGATAAATATTAAGGATGACCACTTTGTGCTTCAGTTTTGACCGCCGTTTATCCTACTTCTCATTCTCTCAGTGGTTCTTGAATCTCTTTATCAGTGGGGAACACAGCATGTAATCATGAGCTTTTCAAAAGTGAGGACAGTAACTGTATCTCTGGCCCTATCACAGAGCCTGGAATATAGTGGGTACTCAGTACTATTTCATGTGTGTTATGATAGTCTCTGTCAATGTGTGACTGCTGTGAAATGTTTTAAATGTTTGTAAAATTATTTTAATGTTTCAAAAGTTAGGTAGTCTGCAAATAAAAATTATCATGTGCATGATCATTTATGGACCTGGCATTTCCCTTCTGTTTTCAACTTTGTGCTGATTGCAAAACTGTATTTCATCTGTTAATTGGTATACTTTTTATTTTGTGAACATCATTTTAAGGCATATTTTACAAATCCTATAAACAAAATGAAATATTTAAATACACCATTCTGAGCAATATAGGTAGCTTACTTTAAAATTGTATTTCTATAATTTAAGGAAGTACCTTTGGTGATTTTGACTCACAAGCAAGGTTCAGAACCACTGCCTTATGATTGATCCCGTAGCTCAAAGTCTAGTGAAAAAGACATTCTTGTAATCACAGTATTTTAACCTAATATTGTAAGTACGCCGTGGATGTCTATGTCTGTGTCCATGGCTAGACTCACATGTACTCATCAACAGTGTTCTTCTGTGAAGCTAAGGATCAGAAAAAGGACTAAGCATGTGGCATGCTTTTATTTTCTGGTAATAAGAGAAAAGCACTACACATGAACTATTCTAGTATTGAAGTTTTAGTACAGATCCTCCAGCCATTTTCTCAGTTATATAGATAATAATGCTTTGGAATTCTTTTATTTACCCCGTTGTACGTATGGGTATAGTTCACCAGTTCATAATGAAGAGTCGAGTTGGACATTTTATTAATTTCAGTAATATATTGCTCTGTAGATGTTTTATTGATAAGGAGTAGGCGTGTGCTTAAAAGTTTTGCTAGTTAGAGGCAGCGCCTGTGGCTCAAAGGAGTAGGGCACTGGCCCCATATGCTGGAGGTGGCTGGTTCAAACCCAGTCCTGGCCAAAAACTGCAAAAAAAAAAAAAAAAAAGTTTTGCTAGTTAGAATTGTCCTGGTACTAAGTTGGAACTTTATAGGCCAGTTGCTGATATTTTTATGTGGATTAAGGGGATCTTTATCCAAGTATATGTCCCTGCAAAGCTATTAACCTTTATAAATTTACATGTAGATTTATAAATAAGAGTATATTAATTTTACCCCCTGCTTGGCTGCTTATAAAAAAAAGGATATATAGCTCTTAAGCAACAACATTAAAGAGTTGTGTTACATGCTGGCAGGGATCATAGCTGCTTCTTGGGATTGAATATTTACCAAAAATAAGAACAAGGCAACAGTATTTTGGGAAGGTCATCTGCACATATGCAGAGTGTCCATTTCTGTGGGTATTCTATGGTCTTATCCTTGACTATAACAAAGCTGTTTGGGAGGGGTATACTTGGGCTGCCGAGTTTTGTACTCTGTAGAATTGCTTTTACCGAATTTTGCTTTGACGTTAGGCTGTTGGCTCAATATGAATGATGTTACATAAAACAGCCGTATGAAACTTTTGTTTTATATATTGTAAAAATGTTATTGAGGATGTTGAGAACACATGGGAGAAATTTCTTTCTCATTTCAGTGCCAGGAGCCAGGAATAGTTGTGTATTCTTCCCTGGTCAGTGATCTCTATTTATCTTATGGCTAATGGCTCACATAGTTTATTGTACTTCCTGCTTCATGTTGGCTGTTATAAAGCTTATAACTGAAATTTTGGCCCACTCCTCACAGATATGAAGGACTTTGTAGTTCCAACTTGTTTTGTGTTCAACCTTGATGGCTAATTTTGCCTTGTTTTAAAAAAAATTGGAATAGGGCCTGGCTTAGTGGCTCACACCTATAATCCTAGCACTCTGGGAGGCCAAAGTGGGTGGATTACCTGAGCTCAGGAGTTCAAGACCAGCCTGAGCCAGACTGAGACCCCCTCTCTACTAAAAATAGAACCACTATCCAGGTGTGGTAGGGGGCTCCAGTAGTCCCAGCTACACTGGTGGCTGAAGCAAGAGGATCTCTTGAGCCCAAGAGTTTGAGGTTGCTGCTATAATGCCACAGCACTCTACCCAGGGCATAGAGTAAAGAAAAGAAAAGAAAGAAAGCCGGTTGCAATACCTCACACCTATAATCTCAGCACTCTAGGAGACTGAGGCCAGTGGATTGCTTGAGCTTAGGAGTTCAAGATCAGCATTAGCAAGAGTGAGACCCCTCTCTAAAAATAACTAGGCACTGTGGTAGGCACCTGTAGTCTCAGCTACTAGGGAGGCTGAGACAAGAGGATTGCTTGAGCCCAAGAGTTTGAAGTTGCTATGAGCTATGATGCCACGGACTCTACCAAGGGCAACAGAGTGAGACTCTGTCTCAAACAAAAAAAGAGAAAAGAAAAGAAAGGAAGAAAGAAAGAAAAAGACCCCCCCCCAAAATAAAATTTAAAAAGTTAGAACAATGCCACAGGAATTTTGCAAGAATAGTACAATGAATTCCCATATATCGTTCACTCAAATTCCTCTACAATTAACATTTTTCTGTAGAGATAGTTGCTTTATCACTCTCACCCCCACACTCTTTTCTTTTTTTGAGACAGGGTCTCAGTATGTCACCCTTGGCAGACTGCTGTGGCATCACAGCTCAAAGCAACCTCAAATTCATGGGCTCGAGTGATTCTCTTGCTTCAGCCTCCCAAGTATCTGGAGCTATAGGTGCCCACCACAATGCCCAGCTATTTTTTGGTTGCAGTTGTCACTGTTGTTTAGCAGACTTGGGCCGAGTTCAAATTGCCAACCTCAGTGTATGTGGCCGGCACCCTATCCACTGAGCCACAGGTGCTGCCCCCTCCACCCTTTTTATATTCGTGTATATGCATACTAATATCTCCTGTCATACTTAATTGCTTGTAATTTGCCTTACTGAATGTATTTGTACAAATGTCTATGAAATACTTTTTGGGGAAAAGAAGGCAGTATATTACTAAATTAACGATAATAATGGTAGGTAAAAAGGTGTGAATGTCATACCTATATTGAAAAAAAAGAGTTATGGAAAGACCTCTGGTTTAGATGGGAGGAAGACAAATTGTGTGTGTCTCTCTCTGTCTCTCTCAGAGAGGATAGAAAAAGTGCACATACATGTGTTTTTAAAGAAAATACCTATAAAGGTTCAAACCAGGATAGTTACTCTGAATGACAGAAGAGGGTAAATGCCAAATACTTCGTGATTTAAGGAAAAATTAAGGAGTTTCCTTATTAAATGTTATAGAAATAGCTATATTATTTATTTCTGGATACTAAAGCATGAAGAATGTTTGGGAATGTATTTGCTTTAGTAATCCAGCTCAACTTGATCAATGAAATAATTAGATTAGGACTGTGAATTAGAGTCAACAACCTTAATTTAGCAGGGTTCACTTTCAATTTACTTACATTTTCATGTTTGATGATTTTCAAACTACACATTTTTCGCTCTTTTTAAACTTGTGTTAACCACCTCTCATTAGTAAGATTCTTCTGGGAGATGGGGGTAGAATGAGAATTGTTTATGTACTTTTTCTTCCAGACAAAAAAAGAAAAATAAGCTTTGTCATGCCATACGATATGGAAGACATTATCACTAAAGATTCCTATTTCAGATACTGTACATATGATCTTATGTTATTGATGGCTTTAAACATTTTTGTACATGAAATAGGAAAACAAGTGAATAAAAATGAATTTAAAGAATATTATATAAAATGTTATTTATATTTTGAAAATAAATTTTAAAATTTATAGCTAAAAAAATACAACATAAAATAATTGCAAAAATAAGTCAATGAAAGAATTGTTCGTGGCCAAGGTGAAAAATAAAGCATAGGTGAGTGGAAAGGAGCTAAAGACTTCAGCCTAAATTATGTCCATTTATTATTTCTATGCAGTTTTCTAGAAGCATCTACATATAAAACCAGCCTCCTCTTCCTTCCACAGATATCAGTTTTTCCAGTACTAATTTATTCCATGTCTGTGTATATGTATTTTTAAACCTAAATGGACGTCTTTAAAAATACATTCTTAGAAGCAAAATTGAAATAAACACTGTAGAGTTTTAAATGCACAGTATTTTAAATATATAATTTTGCTGTTATGGAATTAATCTTAAATGATATTGGTGACTTTAATGCCATAGAAAAGTAATTCAGTGATGTGGTCTTATATAGTGTCTATAAATAGCATTTGTTTATTTCATCAGCAGTAGAACATAGCATTTCAGAAAATGGGCTTTTAAGGCAGACTTGGAGTCCTGGCTCCACTCACTGTATGTGACCTTGATTTCCATTGGAAAAATGCAGGGGTTTTTTGTTTGTTTGTTTTTGAGAGAGAGTCTCACTTTGTCGTCCTTGGTAGAGTGCCATGCCATCACAGCTTCCAGCAACCTCAAAATCTTGGGCTTAAGCCATTCTTTTGCCTCAGCTGTACAAGTAGCTGGGACTACAGGTGCCTGCCACAATGCCCAGCTGTTTTTTTTTTTCAAAGACAAGGTCTTGCTTTGGCTCAGTCTGGTCTCGAACTACTGAGCTCAGGCAGTCTACCCGCCTCAGCCTCCCACAGTGCTAGGATTATAGGTGTGAGCCAGAACCACTGTGCCTGGCCTATGGAAATATGCAGTTTATAATACTTACCTGTCAAGGTTGTATGAGAATGAAAGGACATGATAATTGATTGTATCATGCTTAACTCATGGTAAAGTCTCAATATATGTTAACTGTTGCAGTTATTACCTCATTGAACCATACTAATATTTATAAGCATGCCACTGAAGAAGAGATGTTTAAAGCTTATAGTGTGGAGTTATGGAAAAGGTTGTTTGATGTAGAGGTAGTACAAAAAAAGAAAAAAGAAGTAAGACCTATTATTAATTGTCTGTCTTTAAATTTTATTCATAAATTATTTGACTTTTTAAAATGCCTTCAATAATTTTATCTATTCATTTTTAGAGACAGAGTCTTGCTCTGTTGCCCAAGCCTGAATTCAGTGTCATCATCATAGCTAACTCTAACCTCCAACTCCTGGGCTTAAGTGAGCCTCCTGCCTCAGCCTCCCAAGTAGCTGGGAGTACGCACCACCATGCCTGGGTAATTTTTTAATATTCATAGCTACTGAGTCACCCATGTTTCCAGGCTGATAATTCCTGGCCTAAAGTGCTTCTCCTAACTCAGCCTCCCCAATGCTGGAATTAACGGGTTTGAGCCTGTCCTCTTTCAAAAATTTTGATGAAGTTAAGTTTATTTTGCTTGGTTGTCTATTTTAGGTAACATTTAGAACAGGGCCTGGCATATACTAGTAAATATTTGTTTAATAAATGAATTGTTTCTTTCCTTCCTTCCTTCCTTCCTTTCTTTCTTTCTTTCTTTTTTTTTTTTTTTGAGATAAAGTTTTACTCTGTCTCCCCTGGTAGAGTGCAGTAGCGTCATCACAGCAGCAATCTCAAACTCCTGGGCTCAAGCAATCCTCTTGCCTCAGCCTCCCAAGTAGCTGGGACTAGTGTACACCAAGATGCCTGGCTAATGTTTCTGTTTTTTTAGTAGAGATGTGGTCTCACTCTTGCTCAAGTTGGTCTTGAACTCCTAAGCAAAAGCAATCCTCCTGCCTAGGCCTCCCAAAGGGCTGGGATTACAGATGTGAGCCATTCACTTAGCCTTGTTTCTTTTCATTTGTAATAATCTTTACTATTTATAATACTGTCAAATATTTTTTCATCCACAAGTTTTTTTTTTTTTTTTTTTTTGGTAAACCTCTATTAAGTGGAAAGAAATTTGTATTGTTAAATGTATTAACTTTCATGTTTTTGTTCTGGCAGTCTATTTTTGCATCTGTGAGAAGCAATGGACTAGGGGCAAATTTGAGTTGTCACTTAACAATAGCAATAAAAAGAACTAACACTTCTTAAAGGGTCATCTTAAGTGCTTTCCTACTAAATACTAAATCCCCACAATAATTCTCCATAATGTGTGTGCTCTCTTATTACTTACATTCAAAGATTCAAATACTAAAGGTTAATGAAATCAAGTAACTTGCTAAGTCGCAGAGCTAGTAGCCAAGTTGTAATTTGAATATAAGACCCAATGTTTTAATCACAATTCTAAGATGCAATATTGGCTTGGTGACACTGTTATTGTGGTAGAAAAGAGCATTAAATTAAAACCCAGTTTATGGCCGGGCGTGATGGCTCACATCTGTAATCCTAGCACTCTGGGAGGTGGAGGCAGGTGGATTGTCTGAGCTCAGAAGTTCAAGACTAGCTGGACCAAGAGGGAGACCACATCTCTAAAAATAGCCAGGTGTTGTGGCAGGCACCTATAGTCCCTGCTACTCAGGAGGCTGAGGCAAGAAGACTGTAAGAACCAAAGATATTGCTGTGAGCTATGACAGCATGGCACTTTATTGAGGGAAACATCATAAGACTGTCTCAAAAACAAAACAAAGCCCCAGTTTATAATTGTATATATTCAATTTTATAATATTTAGAGACTGAAAATTTTAGTACATTTGGAATTATACTTTTAAGGAGAAATGTGTATTCCATTCTAAGTGTGTATCTCATTTTCTCAATGTGTTTATGCATCATAGACATTTTTAAAAGACTGTTGTTTTTCTGAATTTAATTTTTTTCTTTTTTGCTACAGAGCTTAGAATTAAGATTTAGGCAGATACAAAGTAGCTGAGAATTTGCTGTATGCAAAAGATAGAATTTGATTTAAATTCTTTCTGTGAAATCCAAATATCTATTATTAAATAGTGGCCTTTACCAAAATATAAAAGCACGGAAGGTGCCCTATATTATAAATGTATAGAATAGTACTCCTGTCTCAAAAGTGTAATTTCTCATAGTGAACCTTATTTTTAAATGATTGATTTACTGTACCCATATACTGTCACCCCCGGAAATAATTAAGTGACTCTTATAAAGTTTTCCACAAATGAATAATCTCTAAAATTTTTAGATAAAAACTATATTTTTTAAGTTAATATAACCATGTGGTACCTTATGGTCTGTTAATAAAGAACAAGAAATCTTAGAGATTTTCTTACATCTAATTTTATGAGAAAAGGAAAGTAGCCCTGTATTAAAGATTTATCTAAAAAAGCAATGTTCAGATATATAATGAGATCGCTGCTATTCTGGTTAGGGTTAGGGTTAGGGCATATGTTAAAGTATAAGAAGCAGTTTTAAGTGAATAGAAAAGGATAATTGGACTCTGTATTTAGCATACTTTTGATCTGTGACTTTTTGATTCTTGTTTTAGTGAGTATTGATGGACACACTTAATTTAAGATTTCTCTTAATTGTCCTGGAATCTTGCCATTTGAATTTTCCTTATTTTGGTAGATTTCCATGAAAATTAGTAGCAGCCACAAGTAAATAAATAAGTAAGATATAAAATAGAAGCTTTCGAGTGATATCTGAACAAAGCCTAAAAGATCATATTCATGAACCCATCTGATGTGCATATAGCTGTGCTATCAAAAGTTATTGTTGCCTTCTTTAGTTCCAAACAACCTGTTAAAGACATATTGGAAATTGTCATGAGGATATTGAAATTTTTATTTCATGACATAGAGTTAGTAAAGGCAAACTTGAATTATCCTCATGGCTATTCACATTTTACATGGTAGATTTCAAAGTGACTTGCTGCATTACATAAGAAGGAAGAGACTAACAGATGGTAAACCTGTGAGTTAGAACCTCTGTTTTTGCTTCAATGTTAAATAAAGCCTTATCCCCAAGGCTTATCCTTCCTGGGAATTCTCTGGTTCTACTAATTCCAAGTTGACCATCTTAATGTCAAAGCTTCGTGTGAGCCATTTTTGGTTTTGTTTTTAAGGAAATATTGTGAGACCTTTAGACGTCATAAGTACTAGTATATTCGTGGATTAATCCATTCTGAAGAAAGTAATAGTGTCAAGGTGAGAAACACAAGTTCTGGGAAAGGACTATGCTAACATAATATAATTAGTCACCTTTCAGAGTTACTAAAATGATTATTTTCTTAAAGGTTATTTTTTGATCTGTTGAATATATAATTATTTTCTTTCTGCCAGTAGAAAATCTGATAAATTTCAACTTTCCCATGTGTAGGGGAGAATTGTTAGAATAAGGAAAATGTTTAATTTATATATTTATTTTCTTTCACAGACATTCCAGGTTCAGTCAGGAAATTAAACCTTTGAAATGATATAAAATAGTTCTATGCTAAATGTAAAGGAAATTACCAGTTGTTCTACAAAAAAATATGTTTTGACAGGTTCCACATTTGGTGTCATTGAAAGCTGAATCTTTGACCTTGGCTGTTACTGAAAGTACAAGAAAATATTGGTGTGGTCATATATCATGGAGTCCTAGAATCAATTGGGAAGGCTTTAGAGGTGATCTAACCTAATATTTTTAGGTTTTAGATAAGGAAACTGAAATCCCAGAGAGGCTGTGACCTCTTTAAAGTCAAAAATTTGCAGAACTAGGATTTCATTATAGACTTCTCTATCCTATGGTGTGGATCTTGAAGTCGATATGAATATAAAGCTAAGCTTCTGGATATCTGCTATACTAAGTATACGCTTAGGAATTTTCTTACATATTTATATTCAAGTTAAGTTTAAGTTTTTCTCCCTTGTTGATCTTTTTATCGTATTTGGTATTTGTTTAATTACTTTTCAGATATGCTGAAAATTTTGTACTTAAAACCCTTGGAATACTAAGAAACAAAATGTCAGTACTTGTGTACCTTTGTACCTAATACCTACTCTCTAGAAACAAGAAAGATGGGATCTGAGTTTATGTGTGAAGCAAAGTATGATTTAACAGTTACGGAGTGATGACTTCTGAGCTAGAATAGCTCTGGGAACTCTGGCTTATTGAGAGACTGTTTCCTAAAGCTAAGTGCCCAATGTACCCGTTAGCCAAAAATGTCATTAAGATAGTGGACATCATCTGGAAGGATAATGGAAACAAAACAGAAAGCATTTTTCTACCTTTATGGAAAATAATGCACTGGGATTGTATTGGCATTATGAGATGCTGGCACTTGTACATGTACTTCAATTTTGATTATCACTTCTTAAGAAAAATGACCTAGACCTGCAGAAGTTAATTTAGGCCATAAAATAATCACTGGAAGGTGGAGAGAGTATTGCCATCATGAAGTGAGATAGTGTTCCTGGAAAATTGAAGCCTAATATATTTTTTAAATGTAACACTCATTTTTAAATGAGTAGATACTTTTTCAAAAATTATTACCAAATTCAGAAAGTGCTAAAATGACCAGGCTTTTTTTTTTTTAACTGAAGTTATCAAAGTGGGGGCATAGAATTGTTCATAATAGTCCTTCATCCTTTCTTTTCCCTGATGAACAAGAAGGTACATACAATTAGGCCACATTGCTTGCGTTTGTAAGGCAAAGTCTAAGTCTGTAGCTGTCTCTCTTACACTGTGCCCTATACCCTCACATTGCTCATGCTGGAAAGGAGTCCACTACCCCCCTTTCCTCCTTTCTCCTTCTTGGATTCAGCTGAGTTTTTCCTCTCACATGAGCACTTTGTTGTTAATCTACAGATCTGTTCAAATTAGTATTGAGTTTACATGTGATACCAGTCTTTCCGTTCCTGTGATACTTTACTCTGGAGAGTGCGCTCAATATCCATTCAAGTTGTAATAAAGGATATAAATTCACCATTCTTTTATGGCTGAATAGTATTCCATGGTATGCATACACCACAGTTTATTAAGCCATTCATGTGTCAAAGGGCATTTGGGTTGTTTCCACATCTTTGCAATTGGAAATTTGAGTGCTATAAACATTCAAGTGCATGTACTCTTCTGGTAAAATGATGTTTTTCCTTTTGGGTAGATACCTAGTAATGGAATTGTAGGATCAAATGGAAGGTCCAATTTTAGTTCTTTGAGAACTCTCTATGCTTTTTTCCATGAAGGCTATACTAGTTTGCAGTCTTACCAACAGTGTAGGAATATTTCCTTCTCTTTACCCATGCCAGCATCTGTTGTTTTAGGACGCTGTGATGTGGGCCATTCTCACTGAGATTAGGTGATATCTCAAAGTGGTTTTGATTTGCCTTTCTCTAATAATTGGATACAATGAGCATTTTTTCATGAGTTTGTTGGCCGGTCATCCATCCTCCTGAGAAAAGATTTTGTTCATGTCTCTTACCTAATGATTAGTGGGGTTTGCTCTTCTCTCATTGATTTGCTTGAGTTCGTAAAATCCAAATTATTGGATTTGTAGCATGCAGATATCTTCTCCCACTCTGAAAGTTGTCTCTTTGCTTTGTTGATTGTGTCCTTAACTGTGTGAAAACTTTTTAATTTAATCAGCTCCCATTTATTTATTTTTACTGTTGCTATGATTGCCTTTGGCATCTTCTTCTCAAATTCTTTCCCAAGACCAATGATGTGAACAATCTTTTCAGCATTTTCTTCCGTATTGTTTGGAGTTTCATGTCTTAGGTTTAAATCTTTTAACCACTGATGAGTGAATTTTTGTAAATGGTGAGAGGTGCAGGTCTAGTTTCAGCCTTTTGCATGTGGCTAACCAATTCTCCCACTACCAGTTATTAAGTAGGGATTCTTTACCCCAGTGTGTGCTTTTATTTGCTTTATGGAAGATAAGATAGTGGGACTGGTTTCATCTCTAGATTCTATATTCTGCTCCATAGATCTATATCACTGTTTTTAATGCTGATACCATGCTTTGATTAATATAGATTTGTAGTATAATCTGAAGTCTGGTAACATGATGCCTCCAGATTTGTACTTAGTTCTTAGAATTGTTTTGGCTATTCAAGGTTTTTTTCTAGTTTCATACAAAACATAGAACTATTTTTTTTTTCAGGATCTTCAAGGAATGGCATTGGTATTTTAATGGAGATTGCTTTGAATCTGTAGATTACTTTTAAATGTTGATTCTTCCCAGTCATGAGCATGGTATATTCTTCCATCTGTTGATATCCTCTGTAACTTCTTTTCTCAGTGTTCCCAAATTCTCTCTGTAGAGATCCTTCAGGTTCTTTGTGACGTAAATTGCAATGTATTTCATTTTCTTTGGGGCTATTGTGAAGGACATTGTATCTTTGATTTGATTCTTAGCTTGACTGTTGTTGGTGAATATGAAGGCTACTGTTTTCTAAATCAGTAGTTCTTGATCACTTCTGGGAGTCTCATGGTTGAGTCCTTGGGATTTATTCTAAGTATAATATCATATCATCAGCAAAGAGCAATAGTTTGATCTCTTCTTTCCCCCTTTCATATGAAGGATACCCTTCATATCCCTCTCTTACCTGATTGCATTGGCTAGGATTTCCAGTACTATGTTGAATAGTAGTAGCAATAGTGGACATCCTTGTCTGGTTCTAGTTCTAAGTGGAAATGCTTTCAGTTTTTCTCCATTCAATATGACAATGGCTTTGAATTTGTCAAAGATGGCTTCTATCAGTTTAAGAAATACTACTGAATATACATTCTTCTAATCAACTCATGAATCTTCTCGAAATTGGTTATATCCTAGGACACAAACCTCCACAAATTTAGAAGAATAGAAATTATACCTTCTATCTTCACAGACCACAGTGGAATAAAGTAGAACTCAATTCCAACAGAAACACACATCCCCACATGAAGTCATGGAAATTAAACAACTTTTTGCTCAGTAGTAGCTGGGTCAAGGAAGAGATAAAGAAGGAAATCACTTGCAATTCCTTGCAAAACAACAGTGAAACCACCACAAGCTATTAAAACCTATGGGATACTGCCAAAGCAGTCCTAAAAGGAAAACTTTTCATATGAAATGCCCACATCCAAAACTCTGAAAGAATGCAGATCAACAGTCTAATGAATCATCTCAAGGACTAGAGAAGAAAGAGCATTTCAATCTCAAACCTAGCAGAAAAAAACAAATAATCAAAATTAGATCAGAACTAAATAAAATCAAGTATAAAAGAACCATATATTTGGAAGATAGATAAATCAAAAAGTTGGTTCTTTGAACAGATAAATAAAATCAACAAACTTTTGGCCAAACTAACCAGAAAAAGAAAAGTGAGATGTCTAATAAATTCAATCAGAAAAAAAAAAAAAAGATGAAATTACAACAGATGCCACAAAAGTAAAAAAGGTCATCACTGTATACTATAAAAAAATTCATGCCCAGAAATTTGAAAATGTGGAGAAAATGGACCAATTCCTGAAATTACACTGTTTCCCTAGACTCAAACAGGAAGAAATAGAACTTTTGAAGAGACCAGTATCAAGCACCAAAATTGCAAAAAACAATTAAAAAGCTTCTAACAGAAAAAGGGCTGGGGCAGACAGTTTCACAGCAGAATTCTAACAAAACTTAAAAGAAGAGCTTGTACCTATATTGCAGAACCTATTCCAAAACATTGAGAAGGAAGGAACGTTCAACTCCTTCAACAAAGCAAATATCACCTTGGTACCAAAACTAAGAAAGGACTCAACAAAAAAAGAAAACTACAAACCAATATCATTAATGAATATGCAGAAATTCCTGTTGAATTTCTGGGAAATTTGCTCAATAAAACCCTAGCAAATAGAATTCATCTACACATCAAAAAAATAATACACCATGACCAGGTGGGCTTCATCCCAGGGATGCAAGGCTGGTTGACATATGCAAATATGCAAATCCACAAATGTAATTCACCACAGAAACAGAAGTAAAAACAAAGAACATATGATCCTCTTAATAGACCTTGAAAAAGCATTTGACAAAATTTAGCGTCCTTTTCTGATAAGAACACTTAAGAAAATAGGCATAGATGGGACATTACTTAAACTGATAAGTAGGCAATTTTTTGAAGTTTTACGGTGAGTTTAGAGGAGATAAAATCACTAACTCTCCTCAGGAGGTGGCCAATTTTTGGAACTAAATATCTCAACTATCAGGTGAAAGGGAAGAATTTTATAAAGATTTATATAAACTCAGATTTTTTGTTCATGTGAATTGAAAGAAAAAAATATTGAGGAGAGCTTATCTTTAACTTTTTATAGTTCCAAGGAAAACTTGTGATATTATGTGGTGACAGAATATTTGACTGAATGGACCAACGTCCTGACCCAGAGTGAAAATTCTTATAAGCAATAATAATCTTTTTTTATCTTTCTCTTTTCCAGCATCAGAGGGGAGGAAGCATAATGGGAAAAATTATACCAGTTAAAAGTTCAGTGTTCGTGTTGAAAACTTATCTGTAGTAAATGCCAACTAGTAAAAGAAATAAAAGCCAGCGAAAGGTGGAGCTCAGACTTTGTAATTTTGTACAAACTCTGGATTGAATGACCATGAAAGTATGAACATAGTAATGCAATGAAACCCATAATATTTGTATGATTTATTAATGATAAAACAGTAAAGATATGGTATAGGTTCCTTAGAAGTCTAGCATTTAAATTGATCACCAAAATTGCTTATCAAAAAATAAAAAGGATAATGAAAAACAGATACGTCTATTTTGAAAATGTGTCTGAATCACTCACAAAATAGATAGAAAGGAAACTGAATAAAAAGTTAATTCCAGAGCAAAGTAATTAGAACTTCTACAGGTTTTTTCAAAAATAGTTTTCACTTTAAGTTGTACTTTAGAAGTGATACCTCACACTGTCTTAGAAAAATAAAGGAATTATTAAGAGATGTCAGGCTGCTATAGTGTATGTGTGCGTGTGTGTGTGTGTAGGAGGGGATTAGGAGACATGTCAATGTTGGGAGAAGGCCCAGGAATAGTGCACTGAGGCACCCAGTGCTGGACAGAAATGTGAGTTAGTGTTTGTTTAGATTATTTTGAGAAAAGAGGTATAAATAAGATTGGATCTCTCTTTCCCCTCAACTCTTGCTCATTCCCTCCCCCAGCTCTTTCACTTTTCCCTTCCCTTACTCCCTTTCCTACTCAAAGAATTTCCATGCTGTTCTAGGTGAGCTAGGTGAAGCATTCTGTGCTCTGGACCTGTTTTCTTCCCTTTCCCCACCCAACATTCAGTAATGTAACCGTCTACCTGTTAATGCCGACCAGTTTTAGACCCAACCAAACTCAATACTCGAATTTTCCTAAATAATTCTTCCTGCCAAAGAGTTCATACTTTTTTTTGAAATGTGATTATTTTTCATTTTGAAATATGGAAATTATTTTTAACAGTTAGAACTTTTTTAAAAGATAAAACTTGTTTCTTAAGTATATTACAGGTACTTAAGCATTCTAGTATTTTTCATCCTAGATTTAAGAAAAAAAAGATAAAGTAATAGTTTAGTAAAATTGCCAGAGTTGAGTAATACCTTAGTTCTGGGTAATTTATCATTGATTATCATACTTGGCATCATTTTCAAATTCTAGAACACATTCCTGTAACTTGCTAGACTATGTCTACTATATACCAATTGTTTTTAAGGCGAAAGCTTTAATTTATCTTATGAAAACAGTGACCTTGTGAATAAAATCCTAGTCTAACTATAAAGAAATTTAGATTCCACTGTTTCCTTTTTCCTATTGAATTTCTGGGAAGTCTTATCAAGTAGGTATTGATACTTATTTGAATTCATTGTGACTTTGTTAGCATTTGAATGCTTTAGATTCCCATACTGAAAGTTGGAAGAAGACCCATTTCTTGCTTAGTTACCCTTGTACGATGTTAGTTTTAATGTCTAATAATTTGAGCTTTTTTACAAAGTAAGATTATCATAGAAGAAATACATGTTCGTTTTATAAAAAGAAAATTAATTTTTTGTCAGTATTATTCTTTATTTCTTCTGGATACTGAAAACTTGTGGTCACATAAGCAAACTCGTGGAGTAATTTTCTATAGCATAAATAGGCTGGCCTAGAGTATGGGTTTATTTTTTTCTCCCCTTAACTTAGATATAATTTTTTCATTAACCACTTTTGCTTAACCAAAAGGAAGTCTTTAACTATTTTAAAACTAACTACAGTGTTTAACTTGTATAGTTACTGAATAATGCTTTTTTTCCTTTCTGATTAATGTTCTCTGAGCAACATAATTTTACATTTACTTTAGCATCTATTAATTTGAACTAATAGTTGCAGTTGTAGTAATATATAATAATATTTAATTATAATAATAAATGCTAACATTTATTGAAAGCCCACTACATGTAAAGGACTAAGGCCCAGTAAAGAATGTATATGTAAGACAAGGATGTGCATTCTGATAGTGAAGCAGAGCTGATAATGTAACTGTGAATTGACACAAATGCCGTATAATTGGTTGTGTTGCGTCATAAGATAATGTAATACTGTATATGACAGATGTTTGGCTGCTCTTTATTGTTGCCCAGGTTTACATTCACCTTTACTTTTCATCATGCATTATTCTTGTCACTTGAAAGGGGTTTTCATCTAGGTTCAGTTGCTTGTCAAACAAAGGCGAGTTATCAAGGCAAAGAGGATAACCAAGGAAGAAAGTAGTTTTTAATATGACAGACATCTTGCCAGAACAGAGGATGCTGCCTCAAATCCATTTCTCCAACTGACAGAGATCACGGAGATCATGGGCTTTTAAAGAAGGGGCCAGAGGGGACACAGGCCTTGGGACAGGCGGTGCTGTAACAAACAAGGGTCTACAAGCTTTGGAGGAAGGTTGTAGTGGGTGGTGAATCTGGTCATCATGAAGTCTGCTCAGGGACCTTCACAGCTCCTTTGTCTTAGGGAGAAGCCACCATTTCTGGGAAACAACCCAAAAGGTCCAGTAGATAGTTAAGGAAGAGGGTTATAAAAAACATACAGAGGTTATTGAAATTTTTTCATGTGGCCTGGTATATTATTATACCTGCATTTGTATAGTCTTACTTCTTTGGCCCAATCAGAATCTTCTTAAGTATTGACATACTATTGAT
This sequence comes from Otolemur garnettii, assembly GCF_000181295.1. Lineage (NCBI taxonomy): Eukaryota > Metazoa > Chordata > Mammalia > Primates > Galagidae > Otolemur > Otolemur garnettii. Next base: position 8,940,882 of record NW_003852423.1, on the reverse strand, counting down.
CATTGAGGTTCGAACTATGTGGGAATTCATGTTTTTTTAAAAAAGGGAAATTACTACTTTTTGTATCTTATGACAAATTTTTAATTTCTACCACCAAAAAGGATTAAGTATTTATACGTTTGAGCGCTAAGCAAATCACATGGTTTTTCTAAGAACGTAAAAATTTCAAAAGTTTTGAATGGGATTACTGTTGATGTACTTTTGACTTTTAAAGGATTCACATGCCTGTCAAACAAATCCAGGGTATGGGATAAATAACAATAAAGGCTTAGAAAAATGAAATTTCCGTTTTAAAAAAACTTGCCTCTACCCTTCCCAGAAATGAAATAAAAATTCTATATTAGAAACATGAATTCAGAGTAAGTATTGCTTATGACTTCAGTTTCTCAGATGGAAATATAATCAACTTTTTTTAAAACAAAGACTCAGGTTACATATATGTATATATTCATCCTAGCAAATTTTAATTTCCTTCCTCCTTTCCTCTTCACCCACTTTCCCTTTCCTCTCCCACTTTCCCTCTCTTCTCCTTTCCTTTGGGACAAATTTTTAAAGTGGAAAGCTATCGAAGATACTAATTTTCTTTCAGAATAGTCTAAATTTTCTTCTTAAGTTTAGAGAGCATCTATTCTGTATGTAAAGAGCATTTATTATGCTCATAGAGGTGAGAGGTTGTGGGACTACTTCTTAATGAGACCAAATCATAACCACACTTACTTTCTTTAGTTTAGTGACTGAGCAGGCATTTGTTCACATAGATAAGATTTCTGCATATGATTTTTATTTTGTGTAGAAAAATATTATAGTAAATAATGCATACTTTAGTATGGGTCAAATTTATTTTGAAAAACAATAAGTATGGTTACATTTACTGAACAGCTCTTCAAATATTTACATCGGCTTTCCCTAAAATTTTATCTACATTTCAAAATCAATGCTGTTTTTTATATATATTTTAATGAGACTGTTTTGTAAAAGTTTAATGATATTGTTTGAGTGAAACTGATCCACCAAGGAACTAAAATTAGTGCTTTAATTTTAAGCTTTATTTCTTAAGGAAAAATATATATGACTATTAACTATTGTGATCCCCATATTAAAAATAAAAGCTGGTATAAACTGTGAAACATTTATACATAGCAAAAATGTAGTATTTATATATAATAAACTTCCTATCAAACACATTTTCTATTTTCAGCTATATTGAAACCATTTCTGGCTCGGTGCCTATAGCTCAACCGGCTAAGGCGCCAGCCACGTACACCTAAGGTGGCGGGTTCGAATCCCCAGCCCAGACCTGCCAAACAACAATGACGGCTGCAACCAAAAAATAGCCGGGTGTTGTGGCGGGCGCCAGCTACTTGGGAGGTGGAGGCAGGAGACTCGCTTGAGCCCAGGAGTTGGAGGTTGCTGTGAGCTGTAATGCCACAGCACTCTACCCAGGGGGACAGCTTGAGGCTCTGTCTCAAAAAAAAAAAAAGAAACCATTTCCATTGGAAGTATTTCATAGAAACTTTCATTAGATTAGTTGTTTCCACTTGTTGGAGAGCTAATAATACCAAAGGTAACTATTATACAGTATTTCTAATAAAGTTTATGAAAATACTGAACACTTGTGAAATTATTGAGCAATTTATCATTCATGATCATGAAAATACAATTTCTGTTTGACTTAACTTTTAGCTTAGTCTTTATGTTTTTTGTGGGGACCCACTATTTGTTTATGTTAGTTCTATGAGATCTATCTAGTTTTAGACTCTTAAATACCCTAGAAAAACCTAAAGCACACTCAGTGAATGTCAGTAAGGTTTCTCTGTGAATACAATCAGGGAGAGAGAATATTTGCCAGCCTCAGAGAAACAAATTTTAGTATTTGATTTTGGGGAAAAATTATTGTATACTTTTTTTTTTGGCTGGGGCTGGGGTTTGAACCTGCCACCTCCAGCATATGGGGCCAGCGCCCTACCCTTTTGAGCCACAGGTGCCACCCAAAATTATTGTATACTTTACTTGCTAGGAATAAGGATATGTGGGTACGAGTCAACATGCATTGAAATTTTTGAAGACTTAATCTGATATAAATATAAAGGAGTTTGTATGATTGATTTGAAGTTCCTAAACCTCTCTTTTAGGGATTTATTGCATTTGTTTATAATAGTTTTTCAGTCTTGTCCTTAAGGAATGTAGATTAAAATATATCACCCTTTAGAGTTAGAGAATATTACTGATTTGGGGAGAATGATGTATTAAGATACAGGAGTACAGAATTGGTTGGTTGGGGGTTGTTTTTGGGTTTTTTGCTTTTGAGATTTACCGGAGGAGTAGAGGGACTAGTCTATAGAATGGATCTGAAACAAGACTATTAAAATTGGATTTAGGCAATTTTGTTAATTAAAAGTACACTGATGGGTGGCGCCTGTAGCTCAAGTGGCTAAGGCACTAGCCACATCCACCTGAGCTGGCGGGTTCAAATCTGGCGTGGGCTGCCAAACAATGACAACTACAATGAAAAAATAGACAGGCATTGTGGCGAGTGGCTGTAGTTCCAGCTACTTGGGATGCTGAGGCAAGAGAATTGCTTAAGCCCAGGAGTTTGAGGTTGCTGTGAGCTGTGACGCTCTACCCAGAGCGATAACTTAAGGCTCTGTCTCAAAAAATAAAAATAAAAGACCCCACAAAAATAAAAGTACACTGAAACCAATGATAAACAGCATGTGATTTTTCTACAATGGATTACCCACTGCTTTTTTCTTCCCCATTTCCCACAGGACAGTTTCCTCCAATTCCAGCACAGGACCTTCCTTTTGTTCTCAAGGCTGGCTATCTAGAGAAACGCAGAAAAGGTAAGCTGTAAGATTCTAATTAAAAAATCCAAAAATGTTTTCATCCTTAGAGAACATATGTTCTCAATATACATGTGGAAGCAATATGGTCTTTAGATGATTGAGGAGTTTTAAGACTATAAAAAAAGTCTGGGTGACGTTATTCAAACTACAAAATATAACTTATAGCCCTAAGTAATTTTTTTGTAAGAAAACAGTCAGGTTTTTAGTTACCATCCTTGGTTATGTGTAAATGATCAGGAGCCGTTTCCGCCTCTTCTAGGAAAGCTGCAGGCCATGACTCGAGGATGGGATTTCTCACCCTTATCTCACCTGGCTGAGCGGCAGGGTATCTTGCATACACCAGCCTGCTGTGGTTCCCGTTCTGATCAAGCCTGGCATCTTGTCTGCCATTGTTATTCATTTCAGTGTTCCTCTCCATTGGCTGTGATAACTGGGAGTTGACCATATGGTCTCACTCTTTCAGCACCAATACTTAATGGAAATGAAATGCAAAGGTGGTGTTTATGATATGAGACATGAAAAGCAGAAAGTCTTTTTACTACCATTCTTATCTCTCAGGTAGTTCCTTTGAACCCTTCTGTTTATATTCCATTAGCTTTACTTAGCTGAATTTTAAAGCTAAAAGAGATAACAGAAACCATCTAAGTCAACTCCTCCTTCCTTTCATAAAAGAGGAGAAAACTGTGAATCCACCCAGATGAATCAGTTATCTCAAGACCATCCCCTGATATCTTTTTGATTGTTCCTCTTGGGGAAGTTGCTTGGCCATGTAGTTGATTCCCTAAGTATGGCAGCCCCATCTCTGCTTCTCTTTGTTCCTTTGAACTTGTTAGTTTGTTGTTGTTTGGATTTTGTCTCTCAGAAAAGAAGATACAAATTAATTAGCGATAGAATGTTAGAGCTCATAGGCATCTGAGAAATCATATTAGCTAACTTTTTCTTTTATAGTAAAGAAATGACCTTACATTTATAAATGTAATGTATACTGTCTAAACTATTCTTATTCTCCTGTATTATAGATCACAGCTTTCTGGGATTTGAATGGCAGAAACGGTGGTGTGCTCTCAGTAAAACAGTGTTCTATTATTACGGGAGTGATAAAGGTAGGATTGGTGTTCAATTATGTCAACTTCTATTGCATGAGCATTTTTTGGTCATTTTGCCCCTCCCTCTTATTTGGATACAGAATAAACTGAAGGCAAACAGAGAAAGAATAACTGAAAGTTTTAACAACTATAGTTTAAGACTGATTTATATTTAAATTTTATTATTTGATAAGTGCTCTGAATTCCAGGGGAAAGCCTCAAAGTTAGTACAGTTATGTTTTATTGTGACTCAGGAAAGAAAGTAAAATAAATTTCATTTGTGTGATTTTTTTCACCTTAGGAAATATTTAGGCTATAGTTGTAGAATTTTCGGAAAAGTTAAGACAATAACGTTATGAGAGTTTCAAAGGCAGAAGAGATTATTTTTCTTAACTATTTTAAAAGTAAAATTTGGATAAAATTAGCACCATTTACTTTATTATGAGAACAGAGGGGTTAAGTAACACAAGTCAAGTTCACAGAGCTGGTAAATGGCAGATTTGGGAGTTTTTTTTTTTGAGACAAATTCTCATTATGTTGCCCAAGCTGGAGTACAGTGGCTTTTCACAGGCATAATCATAGCACACTGTAGCCTTGAACTCCTGGCCTCAAGCAGCCTTGAACTCCTGGCCTGAAGCAATCCTCTTGTCTCAGCCTCCTGAGTAACTGAGACTATAGGTGTGCGCCACCACACACAGCTCAGATTTGAGATTTTAACCTAGGCAGTATAGTTAGAGTTTGTTTTCTATTTTTGTAAGACAGAGTTTCACTCTGTCACTCATGGGTAGAGTGCCATGGCATCACAGCTCATAGCAACCTCAAACTCTTGAGCTTGAGTGATCCTCTGGCCTCAGCCTCCTGAGTAATTGGGACTATAGGCACCCACCATATGCCCAGCTAGTTTTTCTATTTTTAGTGAAGACAGGGTCTTGTGCTTACTCAGGCTGGTCTTGAACTCCTGAGCTCCACCCATCTCAGCCTCCCAGAGTGCTAGGATTACAGGCATGAGCCACCGTGCTGGGCAGAGTTCATGTTCTTAACCACTAGTGTTACTATGTTAATTTAGAAATAATAAGATATATTTTGTAGCTTCATTTGCTATTTAGTAAATCTCTTAATCATAGTTTACATAATTTTAAGTTTATCATTTAAATAATTAAAGCCATGAATGAAATTGAATGGAGAAGCATGAATCCTATGTATTCAATTTTGACATACAGACAATTAAGGACAAGAGGAGGGGGTGAGCAGAGAGAGGAAGAAGGAGGGAGGAGTGGGAAAGGGATTAGCAGAGAGAGGGAAGGAGAGAGGGAGGTGGGGTCTTGGTGTGTGCCACACCTTTTGGGGGCAAGACATGATTGTAAGAGGCACTTTACCTAACAAATGCAATCAGTGAAACCTGGTTTCTTGTACCCTCAATGAATTCCTAACAATAAATTTAAAAAAAAAAAAGAAGTTTAGAGAATGTAAGCTTTCTTAGTTTTGCTTTTTTCTAGGGAAAGCAGGCCAGGAGTTGAATATTATAAAGTAAGGGTCATAGAGAAATTGATACATTCATTTCCAAAACGGACACTTTCAGAAGAAAAAAGACATAAATGTCGAGTATCACTGAATATAAGCTTTTCCTTGGAGTTAGTATTTTCAGTTTTTTTGGTAACAGAGCATTAGTCTATCACTGAGGCAGGCTTAAGCATTCCTCCCACCTCCCCCTCCTGAATAGCTAAGAATAGCCACTACCCCTGGCTAAGTTTTTTATTTTTTGTAGACATAAGGGTCTTACTGTGTTGCTTAGACTGGTGTTGAATGCTTGGCCTCAAGTTATAGTCCTGCCTCAGCCTCCCAAAGCACTGGGATTACCAGAATGAGATACCATATCCAGCCAGAATAGTTATTAATATTTATCAGTATTGTTGGAAATCTATCTCATTTGACATTATGTATAGTTTTTAGGATTTTTCCCCTTATTATTAAATCATGCAAATAAGATTACTATAGTTTAAATAAATTTGAAATACATACATAATGCTAAAAATTGTTCTCACCTTTTGGCTAATGAGATTAACAGATTAGAATTGATTTAGGACATGGTGGTAGACATCTGTAGTCTCATCCCAGCTACGCAGAAGGTTGAGGAAGGAGGATCACTGGAGCCCAGGACTTTGAGTCCAGCCTGGGTAACAGAGTAATACTCTGCCTCAAAAAAAAAAAAAATTAATTTAGTAGCTAATTTGCACGACCAATTTATAATTTCTTCAAATATGTTAATGACATCAATGATGTTTAAACAGTAAACAGCTATAAAACAAGTAACCTCTTTCTTCTGCTAAGGGTAAGGGGGTATAATAGGTTAGAAAATTTAGAGTCTAAGTTAAATTATGATTATCATAGATCATAAACTTGTGTTACTATTATAGAAATATAGTTGTTTACAGTAGTTAATTTATATCAAGATCTTACCTTTCCACAAAGAAATATCCTCCTTTTCGTCAGACCAGGGAACGGAGTTTTCAATCCTTGTGACTTTGTTTCAATTGGGCTTCTCGTTTCTCATTTCTTTAAGAGTCCATATATGAGGTTGGACAATTAAAGTTTGTGAGCTTCCAAGTACTCCCCTTGGCTAGCTGGTGAAGCAATAAGTTATGTGGCACTTTTTCTAGGATGAGTTTTTGAACTTAATTGTCCATTCTCCATTTCCATCCTGACTGGTATAGACCAGCTGGTAAGTCATAGATCAGCAAGAATTTTCCCCAAACCCAAAGCTTGTTAATATTTATTTCAAAGACTAATATTCAATAAAAATTCTATTTAGAATTTTTTGGATATTAGTTAAATTCCCGTTTTTACTCCTATTGGATGAGACAATAGTAGTAACATTCTTGTAATTTGCATTTTAACTACCTTGCAATTCATTTAGTCTTCCTTATCTTTTCTGCTTTTTAAAAATTACCATTCTAGCATTCCTTTATCATGCTAGCGTTTGAAGATCTGGCTTGTATTTCCTTAATTTTTTCCCTATATGTTACTATGAAGTCTCCTATTTCCAATGAAATTTCAGATCTGTTTTTAGTGGTTCTTTTCTCTTTCAGCTGTTTCCTCTGAAATTCTCAGCCAGTTCCTTTACTTTCAGGGATCTGTCTTTAGATTGCTCTTCATCATTTGTTTGACATCATGCTGGTTTCTTTTCTTCATGTCTTTTTCTTTCTAGGAAAATGTGTCAATTTTTTTTTCTTTTGTGAAATTAGATAGCTGGTCTGTGCAGACTTTTTTTCTGTATGTGTGAACCATTTGCTTAAACTTTGGAAAGAGCTCTTATTTAGATATATGAGAACTATAATCGTTCAACTAAGTAGGATTTAGATAAATGGATTATAGAGGCACAGCAGTTGATACCACTCACTAGGTTAAACTGTATCTTGTTACTATTTGACAGATACATAGTTCACGTTTTTTACTGTATTCTGTGTGCCAGAAAACATATTGACCTATCAAGATAGTAATGGTTTAGAAGGAGTAGTTCTATCCTCTAGGGTAAATAATGGATTTACCCATAAATATTGCCCATATTTATTATTCATAACCATTTGGGGCCCTTAAGTAACAAGTATATATAGTGCATATTTTATCACCTTATGAAATCACATCCATCCTTTCATGTCTTTCTTTTTCCTTTGTATGTCATGAGTCTCATTCATCAAGCTTCTTAGGTCCTAGATACTCAGATGTCCATCAAGACATTTATTCTTTCATTCACTTATTTATTCTTTTTTTAATTTGATAAACACTTCTTGGACATTTGGTAAGTAATAGGCACTGGGGACCCAAAAATCCTTAGAAATGCTTGTAGTTTGGGGTGTGTGGGTATCAGTGAGAAAAAGAGAAAATGCTATGAAGTTGATGGTGGGAGCTGGGCAGGTAGACTTCTAATTTCAATGCAGTACAGTAAATAATTTAAATAAAACATCTTTGGATCACAAAGCAGGGAACGCTCACTGCCAAGGGGAGTTAGGGAAGACTTCCTAGTGGAGAGAACACTTCATCGGGCCTTAAAGAATGAGGAAGAGTTTCTTGGGTGAATGCTGTGGTTTGAATGTATGTGTTTCTCCAAAATTCATATGGGAACTTAACTCCCAAGGAGATTATCGTAAGAGGTAGGGCTTTTTGGAGGTGATTAAGCCATGAGACATGGGATAAATTCCTTTGTATAAAAGGCTAGCACGAGCTCTGGAGCCCATCTTTCACCTTTCTACCATGTGACGATAACAACATTCATTTCCTCTGAAAAACATAGCAACAAGACAAAGTCTTGAAGCAGAGAGCAGCCCTCACTGCTGGTGCCTTGATCTTGACTTCCCAGTTGCCAGACTGTGAGAAAGAGATTTCTGTTGTTCCCATTTTTGAGGGGAGATTATTAGTTCTTAATCTCTTGATATCTCTCTTCAGGGTTTTTACCCCCCCCCCCATTAAAGAATATTCCAGCACCATCCATCTAGTAAGTAGCAGCTTTAAGTAGCCATGGTCCTATCAAGTTATTCTTAATAAGTATTGAAAGTTATTTATTATATCATCTTGTTGTAATTTTCTCATTGAAATACCTTTTCTTTCCTTCTTTCTTTCTTTCTTTCTTTCTTTTTTTTTTTTTTTAGACAGAGTCTCATTATGTCACCCTAGGTAGAGTGCTGTGGTGTCACAGCTCACAGCAACCTCCAACTCTTGGGCTTAAGGGATTCTCTTGCCCCAGCCTCCCAAGTAGCTGGGAATACAGGGGCCCACCACAACACCTATTTTTTTGTTGCAGTTGTCATTGTTGTTTAGCTGGCCTGTGCCTGGTTCAAACCTGCCAGCCTAGGTGTATGTGGCTGACGCCATAACCACTGTGCTATGGGCCCCAAGCCTGAAATATCTTTTAATGTGTAATAAAAGTTAGTAGAAAATTGGGCCTCATCTGGACAGTTTAATAAAACAAAACTTTCAGGACTTGTGAGGGAAATAAAATTTTTTATTAAAATTGACTTCCCTGCTTTCTTACTTCTCCACAACTTTACCATTGATAGGAAAAATTTAGGACATATCTGTTCAGTTTGAAAATTATAAAATGTATTTTTATGTTGAAAATCATTATGGTTGTCTTTTGATATTATTTTGAATATTGTTATTTTTATTTTTATTTTTTTTTGGCCAGGGCTGGTCTTTGAACCCACCACCTCTGGTATATGGGGCTGGCACCCTACTCCTTGAGCCACAGGTACCACCCTATTTGAATATTGTTAACATGACAGAGTATTTGTGTTTGTATACTTAGGAATTCTGTTGTTTTGTGACAACTTGGGAACAGCCAGAGAAGCTTACTTTTTCTCCTGATTCAATTAATAGAAGCAAATTCCTGGGTTGAGCATCAACATTTTATAATTATATAATGATTATATATGTACAATGTGTAAGTGCATTATGATATTTTTGAAATTTAGGTTGTAATTCTTTTTCCATCTGGTATATGAAGAAGGATAATATCTTTATTCCTTAAGAAATAGAAATTATTAATTCTACTTTTCATCAGACATTATTGCAATTTTATAGACTTCGATGTAGAAGTATTAATTTTAAAATTTATCACAATAAACATTACATGAAAGATAATGCTTTTATTTTCTGCCTTTATAGGAGACCTGTAGCAATACATAAAAGTTAAAACATACATATGATATTTAGTACGATTTCATCAACAGGCAGATATAGGCACAAACTAAGGCTTACTAAGGGTCTAATGACTATGAAGGTTGTTGGCTTGACATCTACTCACAGTGTAACTCAAACCACCAGAAGTATGTCAACAAAAGGAAAGTGTTCAACTATCTTTAATTGAGGAGCTGGAACATCTTACTAATCAGCTTGATACAATTTAGGAGAAGGGTTTAATATCAAGGGGGCATACAAAAAGGCCTTATTAAAGTAGCAGATATTGCCGAACATACTGCACATCTTTCTGTTTGCTGGCCATTTATGTCAAGTTGGTGTTATTGGTACAAACCAAAACCAACTTTTAACAATGAAGAAAAGGAAATTATGGGAAAATATCAGTTCTCAGACAAAACTGATCAAAAGCTAAACAAGCAGGCTGAGAAAGCAAGCAAGAACTAAGGTTGATAAAGTGACTAGAACTTTGGTGCAGTACATGGAGAGTCTGGGCCACATTGCTGGCCTTGCCAAGCTAAGACAGTGTTGTCCCTATGCACTGCCACCAGTGGGTGAATGCCATTGCCACCAGAGTGGATTCTGAACTCTCTCCTAATTCTTTCATTACTCACTTCAGATTTATGTTCTAGGCTAGAGCATCCTCTTGATTGAGCTGGAACAGGGAAAATCTGCCTTCCTCCAGCTTGTATGGTAGGAAGCTAGTCCCTGACAATCTGAGGACTAAAATAGGAAAGGTGCTTAAATTCTGGGGAGCCCCAAATAACAAATGCCTACATCGAATAGGAGTGCTAAAGGATTTGGGATTATTTAGTTCCCTTATTAATGCTATATTTAAAATGGTACAAGAGCGGTTGGTGTTTTAAGCGTATTTTCTAAGATCCAATAAAGAAGAGAAAAAGCAAATAGTATTATTTGTCAAAAAAAAATAGAAGGATTGGTTGGATTTTGGTAGATGGTAGTCAGGGATGGGGAACACATAGGGGCAGTTGGTGAGGGAAAAGGAAAAAGAAGAATGGTGCTCAGTTTTCTGGTTTGGGGGCTTGAATTAATGGAGATATCATTTATTGAGACGGGGACCACAACCAAAAATATCACAGCTGCTGGGTATCACAGACGTTAGGAGTGGGGATAAAATGATCTCTGTTGTGGGCTTGGTCTAGTCAATGTGCCTGGAGGACACTGGGGAGATGAAATGTAGATAGTGAGCAGATGATGAGGATTTGGATGTACGGTTGAAGGTGACCTAAAAAAGGAGCATTGTAGGTCACAAGTATATTGGTAGGAATTTAAATCCTTGTTAATTGGATGAGATTCACCAAAGAGAAGTTTAATGTGAGAAAAGAGCAAGATTTAGAACATAACCCGTCATGCCTCTTTAAGAGATAGGCAAAGGTAAAGGAGCCCATAAAGACGCTGAGAAAGTTTGACCCGAGTTGTAGGAGTTTTCTTCTCTACTGTGACTTCATAAATTTCACACTGTATCTACAACAACATTCCCCAACCTTTCTGGCAGCAGGGAACCCTTTCATGGAAGATAATTTTTCCAAAGACAGGGGTGGGGGGCAAGTGGGGGAAGGTTTCGGGATGATTCAAACACATCGCATTTATTGTGCACTTTATTTCTATTATTATTACATTGTAATCTATAATGAAATAATTATACAACTCGCCATAATGCAGAATCAGTGAGAGGCCTGAGCTTACTTTCCTTCAACTAGACGATACCATCTTAGGGACGATGGGAAACAGTGGCACCTGAAGTGTGTTGCTTATGCCCTCAGCTCTACTCCAGACCATTAGGCATTAGATTGTCATAGTGAATGTGTAACCTAGATGCCCTGCATGTGCAGTTTACAGCAGGGCACCTGCTCCTATGAGAATCTAATGCTGCCTCTGACCTGACAGGAGGCGGAGCTCAGGCGGTGATGCAAGTGATGGGGAGAGACTGTAGATACAGATGAAGGGTGCTTGCCCACCGCAGTTCACCCTCTGCTGTGCAGCCCAGTTCCTAATAGGCCATTGACCTCAGCCCAGGGATTGGGAACCACAGATCTAGGACAATGGCTTTTCAAGTGTTAGTTACTATGTGTCAGAATCACCTGGGGTGCTTGCTAAAAATGTGATTTCCCCCCAGACCCACTCCCAGAAAGTTCTACATAGCAAGCACGAAGTGGTAGTAGCCATTTCTGTGTTAGGCATTCAGCCTGATTCTAATACAGGTGATTCTTAAAATGTACTCTGAAAAACACCTTTCTAGCATGAAATCATTCAAAAAAGCAAGGCGTTCTAGTCAGATTTATACTAGAGTCTTTGGCTTTTACCACTTGCTGTTTGATCATGAGCAAGTTGTTTAAGGATTTTTTCTATCAGTGCTGGGGATATTTTCTATTGCTTAGAATTATTACAAGGCATATATAATATATATGGTATTAAGTTCCTGGTACATAAAAGAAGCTTAGTAAACATGAGTTGTCTTTTTGGCAGCTTAAAAACCCAGAACACAGCTGAGAACTTTGGAAACAGAGAAGGAAATCGCTGTCATTAGCCTCATGAGTTTTGTTCTGAACTTATTGCTTTTTACCTTGAACCTACTGAATTAGGATTGTGTAAAATTAAGTTACAGATTTAATAGATTTCATTATCTAGTTTCTCCTGGCAGCCTTCAGTTCTGTAGACACTGAATTCGAACACCATGATAGAAGCAAGGTTAAAATATGAAATAGAAGCTGAGATAAATTTAATAGAGATAAAAACACCTCAAAAATCCTGAGGACATTAATGTGTTATAAAAAAAACTGATATTCAAAATGATACTCTTAGATCATCAAGAAAATATAGTATGAAACTATGTTTAGAAGACATTGTTTGGAAAGTTAGGGGAGTATATATTTAAGAAAGATTTCCATCACAATGACTAACATTTTAAAAAGTTTTGGCACTTAAAGGAGTAAGCTTTCAAACCTCATGAAGTTCACCTAGATAAAATACTTTATTAGTCTTTTACAGTCTAGAGTAAATGAACTTATGTGGCCTTACATCCTACTTTTTGGCATTTTTCTATTTTTAATTATTTGTGTCAACAGATATCCTTGAAACTATCTCAGAGAACACTGTAGAACCAGGCCATATCATATAAATTATTATGGATTACCATAGAATGCTGAGGTTTTCTCTGTCCAGAAGAAAAGCTTATGTGAAAGGAGAAGAGCAGTGTCTTCTTATACATGGGTCATTACAAAAGTTTTGAGATACACAAAAATCAAGAAACATAAAATCTACATGGACGGGGGCGGTGCCTGTGGCTCAAAGGAGTAGGGCGCTGGCCCCATATACCAGAGGAGGTGGGTTCAAACCCAGCCTTGGCCAAAAAAAACAAAAAACAACTACATGGACAGAAACAAGTCCTAGCAACACTGATAAGCTAAGCAAGTAGGAACTTGCATGGATGAATCAGAAAAGACGTTGTTGATTGTATTTCTTGGAAGTTAAATAATGAACCATAACACAGTCTGTCTCAAAATTTTTATAGTGACCTATGCAGGCATGTCTGCCCATTTCATGTCTTTAACTTCCTATCCCATATGCTAATGTAAATCTAATTCATTATTATACATAACCTACTATCAGGTTATGGTCTTGCAGAGGCTATTGAGAGTTACACATTTCCTTCCATTTCTTCAACCTTTCTCATCCACATCCCCTATCCTGCTTGGAAGTTTATACAATTATTTATCCTCAAATGCAACCATCTAATAAGTCTAGATGTTAGTTTCCTTTAATTATTTTTGCTTGGTTAAACAACCAAGCAAAATGGATTTGTTTTGCAGACTTAACTTCTTTGATCTAACAAAATTTTCTTCTGTTATATCTTTTATTTATTGGCCCTGTTTTATGTGTTACTCTTTTTCCAGGAAACTCATTTTTCTTATGTTGTATTTTTGTCAGTCTTCCATATTCATCATATTCCTTTTTGTCTGTCTTCTCCCTTATTCTTCTCTGCCTGGTGGGGGAGTTTTTCTGATAAGATTTTCACAATGTTCTATTTTATCACTTCTAATAAATACATCATTTGTTTTACTGCTATATTTTCCACTTCCTTCTACCGTTTTTTCCCTTTATTTTGCCAGCTTTATTTTAATTTTTACCTGTCTCTGCCATTTCTCTTCATATTACAGTTACTTCTTTCTTCTCTTTCAAAATTTGTGTCTGTTTACTTTTGTAAAAGATACAAAGCAATCTAAAGTTTACTTCAGTTTCCTTAGCACTACTTTGCTAGTGCTTCAAAATTTTGAATTTGAATTGCTTTTTATTCATCTGAAGAGATATAAATTTTCACTAAATATGATTAGATTGTATGGGATTAAGTTAAGAATTTCTAATTCAGATTTTTTTCTCATTTGATATTTTGAATAAAATATGTGTGCATATTAAAACATGCATGTTACTCAAGCATTTAATTAGTGTATTTAAGAAAAGAAGATATATATGCAGTAGAACTTCTGTAGGTTGGCCACCCAAGGGACTGTAACAAACTGGTCAACATATGGAGGTAGTCAACATAAAGAGGCTGGAACCATGGTACAAGTGGTACATGTTCAGTCTTTGAAAATTTGGTAGGCTGGGCCTGGTGGGTCACACCTGTAATCTTAGCACTCTGGGAGGCTGAGATGGGTGGATTGCTTGAGCTCAGGAGTTTGAGACTGGCCTGAGCAAGAGTGAGACCCTGTCTCTAAAAATAGCTGGGTATCGTGGTAGGCACCTATAATCCCAGCTACTTGGGAGGTTGAGGCAAGAGGATCGCTTGAGTCCAAGAGTTTGAGGTTGCTGAGAGCTGTGATGCCATGGCACTCTATTGAGGACGACAAAGTAAGACTGTCTCAAAAAAAAAAAGAAAGAAAGAAAGAAAGAAAAAGAAAATTTGGAAATTTGATCAACTTAACAGAAGTGGTTGATGTAGGGAGGTGGTCAACTATGGAGGTTCTGCTGTATTATATTGGTGCACTGAGTTGAGAGAGCCCTTTATCCCCAATGTGGAAGTATTTCTATATTGCCCTGAGCTCAATAAAAGAGACAGCTTATCCTTGCTCATGATTTTTCTGTTGTGCGTTAATCTAGAAAAGAAACCTATAGCCATACAGCTTTTCTAGCAAAATAGTATAACTGGATGAAGTAGCAAAATTAATTTTATTTTCAGTTTCAGTGTATTAAATCCTTTGTTGTATTCTTCTTTGTCTTTAATACCTGACCAAAGGCTAAGTCATCTTTTCTTTTGACTCTTCACCAGATGTGCTCTACCAGTTCAGCTGTTCCTGACTAGTTAAGAAGCCTCCTTTTTTGTGGTCATTAATGCTTCTATACTTGCTTTATACTTTTCTCTTCTTCATCAAAATAGTTTGTTTTCCTTTCACAAGTTTTTTGCAATTGGTAGTTTTATTTTGTTTTGCTTTACTTTGCTTTTTAAATTTAGAGTTAGATTAGTGCCAAGTTAAGAGAATTTTTTTTTTCGAGGCAGAGTTTTACTATGCCATTAGAGTGATGTGGCACCACCACTAGAGTGATGTGATGTCACAGCTCACAGCAACAGAATTTTTTTTTTGAGGTAGAGTTTTACTATGCCACTAGAGTAATGTGACATCACAGCTCACAGCAACCTCAAACCCTTGGGCTTAAGTGATTCTCTTGCCTCAGCCTCCCAAGTAACTGGAACTATAGGTGCCTGCCACAACACCTGGCTATTTTTTTTTTGTAGTTTTCATTGTTGTTTAGCAGGCCCAGGCCAGGTTCAAACCCACCAGCCCTGGTTATGTGGCCGGTGCCTTAACCACTTAGCTACAGGCACCACGTCAGAATTTTTTTTTTTAAGAAAAGTTTTGTTTTAGAGGTGTTTTTGGCAGTCACGAAAGTGGTGGGGAGGGGTTGATGAAAGGAGATAGTAGTACATAATATCCTGCATGTTTTTAACTAGACAGGTTTTCCTACTAGCTTCCTAAGTCCGAAAGAGCCAAAGGCTTGTAGTGGGTTTATATAGAAACTTCTAAGTTCTAGGTTCTTGGGTTTTCCCTACATAATAGTCATATTTCCATAATTTCTTCTAAACAAGATGACCATCTACAGAACTATTCCTCTGGTTCCCTAAGATATTCTTTTTAAACTCAACCATCCCAAATACTTTAATACTTTAGAATTAAAAACAATTTCTAAATTTTCTAAAATTAGAAACATTATTTAAACATTTTATTACTAAAGCAGTATGACCAAAAAATACTCTTTCCAACAATTGCCAAAGACCATTTAATAAAAGAAAATTGACTGAACATTTATATTCACTGAAGTAAATGAAATTCTAATTCTTGTTTTATCTTCAACAGACAAACAACAGAAAGGTGAATTTGCAATAGATGGCTACAGTGTCAGAATGAATAACACCCTCAGGAAGGATGGGAAGAAAGATTGCTGCTTTGAAATCTCTGCTCCCGATAAACGTGTCTATCAGGTTGTAGTTTTTATGTTGCCTTGAAATTAAGTTGATAAAATGTTCTGATTTCATTTATAGAGACGTTAACATTCCTTAAAACAATTCTCCCTGACATGTTAATAATAATAAAAAATACTGGGTTTTGTACATGGAGCATTTATATAAGAGGAATTATATTTTTAAACAATTTCAGATTAGTTCAAGTGTTATCGTCTTGTAAAGGATCAAGAGAATATGTAATTTATCAATTACTTCACATGTTCACATGTTGCATTTTATATCTATTTAAATAGAACTGCGTGATTTTCTAAACAAATTACATAGCAGAAAGAGTGAGATTATCAAAAGAAAAATACCTAGAGTGTTAATGCATATTATATTGCTTAGGGGTGTGGGAGAAAATGAAGGTGAAGGCATGTATCACCTCTACAATTCAGGAGCTATCAGCTAGGCATCAATATGGAATGTATGTTTAATAAGTTTTAAATATCTGAGATTGCAGTTGAAAGCCAGTTAATTAAGTTGTCAGGTAGTGTGTTGGAATCTGACAAGAACATTTTTAAGAAAACTGTACCCAGCAGTCTAAAGAAATTCATGGGTGTCTTCTAATTGTCAAGGGCAAATTTTGTTCATCAGTTCTGTCTTTGACATTGATGAAGAGAAGCAGCTTTTTTTACTGCACAGCTGCCAGCTGCTGATCGGAGTTTCAAATTCATCATCCTCTGCTTCAATTACGTAAATTTGTCAAAATTAACTGTACATTATAAGAAGCATCCTTGCAAGAAAAGTATCACTAGACATGAAAAGAATTACTAATGGTTTTAAAGAAATAGTGAGAATGCAGGATACCTCATACCTTTCATTCCTACTGCGGTGATTTTCATTCTCACTGTTTGTTTTTTATTAGTTTACAGCAGCTTCTCCCAAAGATGCCGAGGAATGGGTACAGCAGCTGAACTTTGTATTACAAGGTAAGAGCGATTGATTGGACAAGTTACCACAGTCATTAAATACTGAGTAACTGAGTGCTTTGGGTTTTCATATGCAAAAGCTTATTGACTTCTAAGAGAACGACCAAGGAAATGTGACTTGTATTAATACTAGAACATTCACTTTAGATTTGTAAAAGTATCTTTTCTATAAGTACCAGTTGGTACCTTTAAAATTCACATGTTCACAAGACAACCAATTTTTCAGGAATGTTTTTGAGTAAGATGATAGCATATCACAATACTGTTTGTAGGGCTGCATTTATTTATGAGTATAGTTTCAAGAAATCTCTTTTGCATGCCTGTAAAATGTACTTCCTGAAATCTATTTTGTAGACATGGAATCTGATATTATTCCTGAGGATGATGATGAGAGGGGAGAGTTATATGATGATGTTGATCACCCTCTCCCTGCAAGCAGTGCACCAACAAGAAGTCAACCCATCGATGATGAAATTTATGAAGAGCTTCCAGGTATTTATTCTCTAGTGATTCTTCTTCTAAAAATTTTAGGGCTCTTTGTGAGAGAAAGAGAGAGAGTGTGTGTGTGTGTGTGTGTGTGCATGCGCATGTCATTTGTAATCAAGTTGGCAACTTTAGTGGAAAATGGTGAGCTATTAAGAACAAGGATAAAGAAAATCTCCAAAACTCTTTTACAAAAAGAATTCTGCTTCAGATGTTTCAAGCAAGTGGAAGTGCACTTACGGAAAGTGAATGGGACATAAAGATGAAGCAGATACAATCCTAATCTCTTGGGACTTTTGGCTCATTAGCATTGTTTATGCTACATAATTTTTTAATTAAAAAAATTGACTTGCCTTATAGTTTTTTTCCACCAACTCACACATCACTTTGTATTTACACATCTTGGAACTTCCATTAACCAGAAGTTCTGCGCACACCCCATATGTCATCAACTTCTGCCTCATGTATTTCTCTTTGCTGTCATGTATCACGTTGTCCTGAGCTACAAACAAAGGCCTCCGAGGCGTAAAGTGTTCCTGTTGCTATTTTGCAATGAATATGAAATCAAATAGGTTTTTTTATTCTAAAAATTCAGGCCTATTTTAGTGTTTACATGCCTCAGCTTCGGTTGCATATTAACTTGTAGTTTGGAAGACCAACTTAAAATAGAAAGATTGGCATTTGAAATTTTTTAACATTCGGGGAAATATTGCATTACCAATACTCTAGGTTAAAAACGAGCCTTTCTTTGGCGAATAAAAAAATCAGTAGTTTGCGAAGAAAAAGGGAACATAAACAATTTAAGCGAGATTAACTAACATCTCATGTGGAGAGGCTATTTTTCTCTGAATAGAAGAATTTAATGACAGTATAAGCCTTAAAATCGATTTTAAAAATACTTAAAATGTTCCAAATTAACATACAAATGTAGTTTTCAACACAGTAAAGCATAATAACTACAGCATGGACTTTAGAGTAAAAAATATTAAATTCAGACTGTACAACATGTTTACTAGCTCATGACCTTATAAGTTAATTTCTTCATCTATAAAATGGAGATAACACCATTGAGAGGGGTAAATGAGGTAACGTATTGAAAGCTCTCAGCACAGTGCTTGAATCATACTAAGCTCACAGTAAATTTATAACATCATCATAATCACTGCTTTCCTTACCCTATCTGGTGAATTCTTACAAGTGCTTATGTGAAGGTACAATGATTTTTTTGACCAAGTAAGAATTAATTAGTATACTGTTATAACTTTAAGATGTTATAATAACTATCTACTCCTATACATCTACATATTGTCTTTTACTACCCAGCAGAAGATGATTAGTATAAAGAATAAGGGAACAGTGCTCTGTGTATTTCTATTTAGTATAGCTGTATGTTTCTGTTTTATCCTAAGGAAATGGCATCTGCTATGGCATCAATTATCCTCAAGTAGGGAAGGATATTTTCTAGCTGCTTGTTTTTAGTCACACCATTTTATTAATACAACTAAGTATTAATTATTTAAAAGAACTTGTGAGAATATGTACTGATATAAACTGATATAAACTGGAAGATAGGATAGCTTTTAACATGATATTACTGCCACCTTTTACATTATTACATTCATCTCTTTTAAACCTGCAGCGAATGTGTTACATTATAATTGTTGAGTTAACTGTTTAGCTTTGCACTTGACTATTCTCTCTCCACACCCCCAAAGGAAAAATAATTATCAGGAATGAAAATCAAATATTTGTAGTTATTTTTGTAACAAAGACCAAAGGAAGATCTCTTAAAAGTAGCTTGAAATTTTCAAAGTATGAAACATCTTTTATTTTCTCCTACTACAGATGTTCTCTTTTTTTTTTTTTTTTTTTTGGCCTGTAGCCACATAATTGTTGGAAATAACTGGTTACTCTTTAAGTAGTGTTACTTCTTACTGTGGTTCTGGGAGAAATTGAAGCTGCTCTGGGATTTTTTTGCCCCTGCCTGGGATGTACGAAGTGATTGAGCTTGATAGAGCCTGCAACCGTGCCCCTGGGAAGGAAGCTGTTGTAGGCAGCTGTGGAATGTCTAGTTCTTCTTTCTTCCCTGGTGTGACTGAGAGCTGCCTCAACATCTGCACAGTTCAGCAAGTTTGTCGAGCCTGAGCCAACAGCTACAGAGGGGATTTTTTCCTAGTGAACGCCTAAAGTTGTCTCAGAGTAGAAGGTCTTGCTGGATTAAATATCTAAAACTAGAAAGGTAATTTTTTAAATTTAAAAAAAAATCTCTTTTTCAGGATAAGAATTAAGCGTATTGCTTTCGTTCTGTGAAATTTGAATGTAACTTTAAGGTAGGGGGATGAGAACAGTAGAAAATTATTGAGCACATTTACACACTTGGTATTTTTCCAGTTCTTTACAAAGAACCATGCATCTCTGATATCTGACTGGTTAAGTTCCCAGAATTAAATAATACTACCATTTCAACACAATTTTAAACATAATTTTCAATTACATAGTATTGTTGAAAACTAATCCTCTTAGTTGAAAGATAAGGCATACAAATGTCTTTGAAGAAAATTCAGCATGCTACTTGAAATCACAAAGCTCTTTCTCTGAGAAAATAAAGCTTTCTCTAGTAAGTATATTTTTTTAAAAAAGAAAGGGTAAAGTAAACCTACTGTGTTTGTTTCAAGAGTAAGAAGAAAACATTATCTTAAAATACTGTATTGCAAAATATCCCTCGAAAAATGTTTATAATTCTATGTGAGTATACACGTAAATAGCTTCATTGTAATTATTTTTCAGTTAGAATAGCCTAACTTTATTACAGTATCTTCTCTTTAATTTGTTGTTCATTAATTTTTACTTGTAAGATTTCTTTGTGTTTAGGGGATTTATACCATATGTACAAAAGAGTGGAGAGAATGCCATTTCTGGGGAATAGTAAAGGCATTGGATTTTTCTTCCACTACCCCAGTGCTCTCACATCTTTACATCTTATTATTTATTAGCTATAGGCCAGTCAGGTTTCCTTCCATTGTGATGTTGCTGTAGCATATTTGCATTTGTACAGCTAATATATTGACCAAAGTGTGTTAAATTGTTTCGTTACAGTAATAAGTTCATTTGGCTTAGCACAAATTTCAGAATTGATTGCGCATTATTTCATTGGAAATAGAGAGGAGTGTTTCTGTTTGATGTAAAATCTCTACAGGGGAAAGCAATACGTAGGAAATTAGTACAGAAATGGATGGGCCCAACTCACTCTTGTCCTCTAGTTACCATGGCACTTGACTTTTTTTTTCTTTAATGTCAGGAAATTATGCAGAAACAACAACAACATTTTTTTAGATACAGACTGAATAGAATCAGCCCAGCAACAAGAGCAGTAACTACCCATTAACCTATTGAATCTATAGCTTTCAGAGGAATTCCACTTGAAATGTCTTCTGGCTAGTGGACTGGAGGAGAGAGGGCAGCATTAAACAGGAAGACAAATTTCTATTCTATTAGCTTGGTTTTTTAAGTGTGAATTCATTTTTCTTATTGTAATGACAGATTGAACTATTCTGAGTCAGAAAAGGATGTTTTTATCCTTTGGTCATTCAATTACATTTTTAATTTATTCAGTTCAGCTGTCTACATTTAAAATGGAATATAAAGGAAAATGCAGCATAAATTTTTTTCAATGAAAGTATCGTGTATGTACAAAAAAAGAATAGTGTTTGTGTGCTTAAATTTGAAGTTCTTTCCAGTAAGTGTACACAAATACTAATTCAATCAACAAGTAGTTACAAATCCCCAACATATATTTTAGCTTTACTTTCCTCCCAAATAATTATCATTCATATTACCAAGTTAATGTCAAGGTTATAGGAGACCCTGTAGTCTGTGGTATTAACATAGTTTGAAGTGATGGTAGGTCCAGACATCACCAGTTTTTTATCATTTCTTTTTTGGACTGCAATGGAAAGATGTCAATTAATTTTCAAAGAAACACATATATTCAACATTTTAATACTATTTAATTCTGGTAGCCTGCTAACATTCTTTCTTTTTAAACTGTGGTACTGAATTATGAGGTTATTAAGTGTAGTGATATTGTATCATAATATATAGTGTGATAAATATTTTTTTCCTGAGTAGATAACTAGATTAGAGTCAAATTTTTGGATAGCTTCAGCTCTAAACTCTGCTGCTTCAGATATGAAGTTATACAAAAATGAAACATAACATTCCTAAATTAGGGTCACTGCACACATCTATTAGCTTGTATTTTTATCATTGCTGAATAAAAATGTGTTTTTATTGTTCCTTATGTTGCCTATTACATAATATGTATGAAGCTTTGTAATATAGTTTTGCTTGTCATGTAGCTTTTTCTCCTTTGCCATTGGCATAGCAAGTTCTTTTCATTATAAGAGATGGTTTAATACATATTAAAACCCAAAATACCAGTGTGCATGCAAAGCTCATATTTCTATTGATAGATAAAGAGATAAAATGACTCATTTTGGCAAATTGGAGCCTCATCAGCGCTTCTCAACAAGGGAAGATTTTGGCTCCCAGGGTACATTTGGCAATGCCCAGAGATACTTTTGGGTGCTATAACTAGGGTGTGTGTGAAAGACATCTCATGGATGGAGGCCAGGGTTGCTGCCAAACATCTTACAAAGCACAGGAAAGCCACTACAAAGAATTATCTGACACACAGTGCCAGTCGTGCTGCAATCCCAGCCACATGGATGTAATGGACAGCTTTTGGTTTATTGTCTTTTAATCATATCGCTTGAATTACAAAGATCCATAATCTAAGCTCCATGTAGGAGTTCATTAATGTTTATGTAGACATAAGTTTTCTTATATATTTAAAACTAGGATTGTATAGCATGTTTCTAGATTATAAGAGATCAGATGTAACTTGCTTTCTTTAAGGGACGGTATTGAAATTCAGTCTGTCTTATGGAAATGAACAAGCTACAAAGACTAAAAAGGAGGGAAGCATTTTCTCTATATTCAGGAGCTATTGTCTGTGAAGGAAGAGGATTTTTTTATATTTCGATGTGTGGATACTTGGCTTAACCTGTTCTGATAGAGTAATTCTTTTGAGGTTGAAGGTATAAGCAATTGGATTGTCTTTGAAGGGAATCAGGCTTTCTGGGAGCATGCAGGGCTAAGCAATTCCAGGGCCATCTGGAATTTGACAGGTAGCTTTAAGAGGAGTAAACTCTCTCAGGGACTTTCTTTTTGGACCTGTACTTTGAAGAGACTAATAAGCTTGAGATGATCTATACCCCAGTGGGTAGACTGGGAGTCTTAGCTCACACTTGTAATTCTAACACTATGGGAGGCCAAGGCAGGAGGATCATTTAAGGCCAGGAGTTCAAGACCAACCTGAGCATCATAGCAAGACCCCATCTCTATAAAAAATAGAAAAATTAGACAGGCATGATGGCACATACCTGTAGTCCCAGCGATGTAGGAGGCTGAGGCAGGAGGATTGCTTGAACCCAGAAGTTTGAGGTTGCAGTGAACTGTGATGACACCACTGCACTCTAGCCCAAGCAACAGAGTGAGACCATGTCTAAAAACAAACAAACAAACAAAAAAAAAAAAAAAAACCTCTAAGTTCAAACAAAACAAAAATGTGAACTATTTTCCAGGCCATGAGAAAATTTTTTAAAAATAATTTTAAAAATAAAAACTTGTGCCTTACCCTTTAAACCATATTTAGTACCATGATGAATAAGAATGTATCATGGGAATAAGAACTGGAGATGAGAGAAAAATCTGAAAAATAACTATAAAATAAGTGCATTTAAATGTTTAGAAAGAAAAAAGGAGCATCCTTTAGAATAGGAACTATCAAAACTATACAAAAAGATGTATTTTTTTAAGACTGAATAGAATCACCAGAAATTATTGGTGGTTTGGATTATTTAGCCACTGAATTCAACATTTGAAGACTTATATATTTATGTTTATGTTGCTTAGGAACCAACAGAATACATGTTAAAAATTATGAACCAGAGTATAAGCTAATGTCACTCACTCTAATCAGACTAAAATGCTGACACTTATAAAACAAAATGAAAAATTATACTCATGGGGCTGGGATATTAAGATTTTCATGTGAACCTCAGATGAAGAATCCTAACACAGTGCCAGAAGGCCATATTATAGGTTTTGTGTCTGGACGTAACTGAATACTTTATCGTTTGCCACCAAGAAATCTCAACAACTCGTTTAAAGGCATAGCTTCTAACCAGCTTCTCAGCTTCATATTAGACTTTTTTTTAATTGGAACCTTCCTTCTGCAAATATGATTTACCTCCCGGTGTAAAATATAAACAGATCACAGCCTGATTTTGTTTTTAATTCCTCCATGCTTTCAGAAGACAGAGTATGATAGAGTTTGTGTTAGCTTCACAAAAGTTTATTTGCTTCTTTAGGTCCCAGAAAAAAAAGTATGTACGCACACACATACGGCCACAGGAACACGCATAACTAGGGAAACACGCTGCTGCACTAGAGTATCAGGCTTCACTATTTTTGCAGATGGGTCAGCTGGGAATATCAGCTTCCTAAGAGTTCTCAGCTGCTTACTTTAAAGCAATGATTAATAAGAATGGACAAGTTCAACAAAATGTCAGTGATAAATATAAGCAGCACTCTTCATATCTGGCTGCAGCCCGTGCTGCAGTTGAGCAGTGCAAAGCTTTCAACAAAGTGGGAAACAATCCAATAATCTAAATTAAGCTTAAGTGAAATTTTACCTAGATTTTGTTTCAAATAAAACATTCTTTTATGGACTTGCTCCTCTTTATTAGGATTTCATTAGAATTTTTACAGAGGAATAATAACTTCTTTTAGCCAGTTATCCATCAGCTCCTTTGTACCTTACCTTATTACAGGAGTTGAGATGGTGCAGAAATACTTTTTTGTAGAAGAATGAGGAAATTCACTTGTAGAGTCTGAGTGGGATTTTTGATCTCTGTTTGGAACCAGATCTCCAATCCGCCTCCTTGTCTGGGCCTCCTTTCACATTCCTGATCCCGGTGAAACTGGGAACTGCAGCATAACTCTGCTTCTCTTCGTTGAGTGTGAAAATCCTGGGGAGAGCTCTCTTTGGTTCTGTCTTCTCTTCCTTCTTAACCCCTGGCCGTTTGGTTTCTGTCTTTATCCATTCACTAAAACAGCTTCTTTAAAGTCTTCAAAGGTATCAGTACTCGCTCAGTGTTGGTCATCGGGCCTCAAATTTATCTCTGAAAATGTGATTTTGCTGGCCACTTTTTTGGTCTTGAAACTATCTCCACCTTTGATCTTCCCCATTTTGCTTTCTTATTACTTATCGTATTTATAAATAAGCATCTCAGCACTGTATTAGATTTCTACATTTCCTGATGCTTACTGGTTGTTTCAAATTATTTTTTTCCAGTTTATTCTTTATCACTTTAATAATGAAGATTTTATTTTTTGCCTTGTCTAATCTTCTTCTTATATGATCTTGTTATTATGCACTTAATTCAGTCAGCAAATATTTATGGAAAGCTTATTATGTGCCAGATTCTATTCTTTTTTTTTTTTTTTTTTTTCTGTTGCCCCAGACTAGAGGGCTGTGACATCATAGCTCACAGCAACCTCAAACTCCTGGGCTCAAGCAATCCACTTGCCAGCCTCCCTGAGTAACTGGGACTATGGGCTCCCACCACACACCAGGCTAGTTTCTCTATTTTTAGTAGAGACAGGGTCTGGCTCTTGCTCAGGCTGGTCTTGAACTCCTGAGATCAGGAAGTCCACCTGCCTTGACCTCCAAGAGCACCAGATTCTATTCTGTGTTGGGAGTTTAGTTATGAACAAACTGGTCCTTATTAAGAGAATTACGGTTTATAGTAAGTGCTGTGAAGGAAGATAAAAGGATAATGTGAGGAGGAGAGACTATCTTACATTCCTTGGTTAAGGAAGTGGTGGCATTTAAACTAAAATCTCATGAATAAAACTGGTGAATGCCAAGTGCCAAATGAAGCACCTTCCAGGCACAGAGAACAGGGGTAGGGTGTTCAATGAGGGCCACTCAGCCAGCCAGACAGGTTCAAATGAGATTGGCGAGAGATGCAAGAGCCTGGTTAAGCAGGGCCTTTGTAGGACAGAATCACAGCCTTGTGTACATAAATGTCACCTGAAGAATGTGTCTTGAACTGTGACAGTGAGGCTGACCTGCATTATTACATAAGTTTGCACACATATAGTACAACCTCCATAGCAGACCACCTCCCTCCATTGATCACCTCCTTAAGTTGACCTAATTTTCATAGATGGACATGCACCACATGCACGTTTCAGTACAGTAGGCCTACTTCCTTATGTTGACCACGTCTATATGTTGAGCAGTTTGTTACAGTCCCTTGGGTGGTCAACTTACAGAGGTCCTACTGTACGTTAAATGCTGTTTAATGAGATGAAAAATTTGTATTTGAAAAGCTCTTTCTCTCTTTACACTCTTTCCCAGAGCAACCTTGTATCTTCTAGTATCATAGCATGTGGATGCTCATGGTCAGGCACTGGGTAGCTGGCTCACCAAAAGAATGTAAAAGATATGATGATAGGGGGTGCCTGTGGCTTAAAGGAGTAAGGCGCCGGTCCCATATGCTGGAAGTGGCGGGTTCAAACCCAGCCCCAGCCCCGGCCAAAAACTGGAAAAAAAAAAAAGATATGATGATAATTATATAAGGATAATGGTTGACACTGAGCATGTCTCGGTACTTTCCTAAGTATTATTTCATTTAATAAGCATAAATATGGTGTAGGTATTATGATAATACTATATTTTACAGGTAAGGAAACTAAGGCACAGAAAGGTTCAGTAACCTGTTTAGAGTCCAACCTGTAAGAATTGGGATCTGAAATGAGACATTCTGGCTCTGGAGGTCAAGCTCTTAATAACTGTACTGCCCCTCAACAGAAATATGTTAGGAATCACATTGTCCTTACTTATCAAGTAACCATTTACTGGCACACATGTTAAAAAAGACCCCAGAAAGGCTAATGTACCAACCAAATCTCGTCTTCACATCCAGCCTCTCCTCTGAGCTCTGGCTTATTTAGAATGACTATCAACCATCACATCAAACTTGTCTTTAAGATCAAATTCACTATCTTCCTTATTAAGACAGGTTGGGTATCCTTAATTGGAAATCTGAAACACTCCAAAACCCAAAACTTTTTGACCAGTGACATGACACTCAAAGGAAATGCTCATTAGAGCACTTTGGATTTCTAGATTAGGGACGCTCACCTGTATAATGCAAATATCCCAAATTTTAAAAAATCTGATGTCTGAAACACTTCTGGTCCTAAGCATTTCAGATAAAATACTCAAGCTATGTACTTCTCTTCTTTTTTTTTTTCTTTTCTATTTTTATTAACAGTATCAAAAGTCACTCAAGTTTAAAAAAAAAATTCCAACCCGTCCTCAGCTCCTTCCTTAATCTCCCCCCTCCCTGCTCAGATCAGGTGCCAATTATTTCTGTTCCTTTTTCTAATACAGCAGTTCTCAACCTGTGGGTCACTACCCACAGGAACTGTGTTAAAGGGCCGTGGCATTAGGAAGGTTGAGAACCACTGCTCTAATACATTATTTATTCACTCAGGCTTTCATTTCTCCTCTGGATCATTACAAATTCCAGAGTGCTCTCCCCACTTCTTGGTATGTATCTCTCTTTCTCTCTGTCTTCAACTAACCTCATGATCTATTAGATACACCAACTATATTTTAGGAAGATCAATCCTAAAGAATAATGTGGTTAAATTAATCCTTCCTTATTAACCTCTATGGCTCCCTGGTGCCTAGAGAACCAAGTCTAAATTCACTGACCAGGCACCGAGCCCTTTCCATAATCCAGCACAAATCTATCTCCCCAATCCCATTTAAGCTCCTCAGACCCCTCAGGCTCCAGACAGGCTGACCTCCTCTCTAACCGTAGCCTGCCCCGGACTCCATCGCAGTGCCTTCATCACCTGTGTAGCACAAAGCGACTTGTACTAAATCCGTATGTTGAGTTAACTAATTCAAGGACAAAAATCTAGTCAAATAGCATGTAGACAAAACTTTAGTTGATTCAGCTTTCCATTTTTTCCAGTCACACAGTCTACCATCACCTCTACTGTGTTTTCTAATATATCTCACTATCTGCAGGGTACAAGGTGGATGCTAAGATGATCAATAGGCTCTCGAATAGGCTATAATTTACCCAGAGAAACAGGTATATGAAATCTAACTATAGATAAAACAATTAAAAAGCATACATCATACTCTTACCAATTCCAAAGTCTAATAATGTTACCATATACTTTGGCCATATCTTTTCTATCAATACCCATTTGGAACCTTTATAGTCACTGCATCAGAAACAGTGAAACTACCCTTGTTGATTCTGTATATTTATGACACCATTAGATAGTATTGGTATAAATATGATATTTTCTCCAAACCCAGTCAGGTGGAACCTTCATGGTCATTCCATTAGAAACAGTTAAAATGCTCTTGAGATTCTCTATATTTATTGAACATAGTACAGTATTTCTATAAGCACAGTGTGGTATAAAACTAAATACAGTCAGTATACTATCATGCTGTAACAGTAAATGTAGTGTTAGAATATCATATCCTCCAGCATTCTGGAAATTAACATATATTCAGAACATCGCATCTGATGTTAGTAGACAATGTATAGAAAAGAATTCAAAACGTCTTTTATAACACAATAAGTAATTTCTATTTTAATGAGAATAAATTACTAATATTTTTAAGATAAAAAGAATGTGTAAGTTTTTTTTTTTTTTTGTCCTAGGTAAAGTGCCGTGGCATCATCATAGCTCACAGCAACCTCTAACTCTTAGATTTGAGCCATCCTCTTACCTCAGACTCCTGAGTCGCTGAGACTACAGGCATGCACCACTACACCCAGCTAGTTTTTCTGTTTTTACTAGAGACAGGGTCTCACTGTGCTCAGGCTGGTCTCAAACTCCTGCCCTCAAGCCATCTACCTGCCTCAGCCTCCCAGAGTGCTAGGATCGCACTGAGCCACCAAGCCCGGCCTGTACGTATCTAACGTCCTATCTTTCTGCCATTTAATGGCTTTCCACTGCCCAGTGGATAAAGTGCATACTCCTTTCCTTGGCATTCAAAGTCTTGTGCAGTCCTACCGAAGTCTCACATTCTAGCTCAATCTCTGTTACAGAGCATCAGCTCTCTGATTTCAAAAAACTGACCTTCTCTTCGTTCTCCTGCACGTATCCCATACTTCCCAACCTCACATTTTTGTTCATACTCTCCCATTATACTGTTCAGTTTATAACCTGGCCCTCCCCACTTCTGGGCCCAGATCAAATCCCATATCCTCAAAAGAGCTGCTCCTAACAATACCAGCATTAATCAGCACCATTCATTTGAAAATTAATCACACTCACCTTTTGGAAAAATTTTATGTTGACATCTACTGTTCTGTAAACATTATTGTTTAGCTTTTTGTATCATTGTTTGGCAAATAAGCAACTGATGGGTCATAATAACTTATCTTTATTACATTTATAAGTACCTCAGGGGCAGGGATTAAACAATATTTCTTGGCATCCCCCAGAGTGCTTAGTTAAGTCCCTTCCTTGTAAGAATTCAGTCAATAATACCTGAATAGTTCAAAGTCTTAAATTAGGTAAATTAAGAGAAACTTTCTGTCTCTATGATTCTTTTTCTAATAACATCAACTGTACAGAACCCTAAAAGAATGATCAACAGTATACTCAACAGTATATGTGTACTATCACTGGTATGTTGAGGTATAGCTGCTACCCTCGAAACTTCATTAAAATCTAACATTACTATTGCAGTGGGCATAGTCTCAAGCACATAAACTCATGAAACTTAATACATTGAGTGATGAAAAGCTCTAATATCATCAGTCTTTTGTGCCATTAAAGATAGATCATCTGTTGTGAGCAACAGGACCAGCTTGAGTTACCAATTTCCTCGGGAAGGCTAGTCATCTCAAGCAAGACATTTCCCGGGAAATGACATTCCCCTGTACTTCTGTAAGACCACAGGAAAGTAGATCTAAAGGAGCACATAATCATAACTATGATTGTTAAAAGGTGGCATCTACAAGGACAAATATCAGAGGATATAACTAGTAAGCAAACAATGAATTTTATGTTTAAAAATAAACTCAGATATACAAAGTTGCACAGCATCTTAAAAGGTGGTGACATGAGGTTAAGAATCAATGATTAGATAAATACTTTGGGAAAATGTTTAAAAGTTATCTTTCAAACCACCACTTTGATTCAGTGGGGATAAAGAAATCATTGGAGGGCCTAGAAAAGAGGAAGGCTGTGGTCAAGAGCCAGTTTGCTAACTCCTTGTTCTAGCCATGGCTTACTTGGAAGTCCTTAGCTTCCCTTCTCTACTCCACACCCTTTCCTTCAATTAAACTGGCTCCTTACTCAGCCCCTGCTTAGTAGGAGTCCTGCTCCTGTTTCCATGTTACTTAGTGCACTGTCTCATCACCAGATCACCTCATATCACTTCCCTGGTCAGCCTTCAGGGAAGGTCAGCCTTTTCTTTCAGAAGTTACCTTGCATCTCACTTTTTCCTGGAAACCTAGCCTGATAGGTAGGTCAGGTGAAGGTCATCTTTATTCTTAATCATATATCCTCTCTCTCCATACTGCTTATGACATAACTGTAAAAGATGGTAACCCCAAAAAATATAGAGATAGATATCTAGACAACTTTTAAATATGAGTTTTGAGCCTCTTTTTTTTGAGACAGAGTCTCACTTTGTCACCGTTGGGAGAGTGCCATGGTGTCACAGCTCACAGCAACCTCAAATTCATGGGCTTAAGTGATTCTCTTGCCTCAACCTCCCAAGTAGCTGGGACTATAGGTGACTACCACAATGCCTGGCTTTTTTTTTTTTTTTTTTTAGAGACAAGGTCTTCCTCCCCCTCAGGCTTGTCTCAAAGCTATGAGCTCAGGCAATCCACCTGCTTTGGCCTCCCAAGTAGAGATCATTTAAAATTTGAATAAATAAACTGAAAAGGAAGGCTGAAGAAAACGAAACATGAAATAAGAAAAGTAAAATGAAAAAAACCCAACTTTTATGTAAGCTATTCAATATTCTATGTAATGATTTATTAGGCAGCTCTTCTATGTCAGGCACTGTACTAGACACTGAGGATACAGCATTGGCCATGACTCAGAGTCTGTCAAATAGAAATAAATATTAAAAAATCTCCATAAGAAATGATTATGAAAAAGTAACCAGAGGCTAAAGACAGATTGATAAAGAACAAAGATCCAAGCAAAGTCCGGGGGAGGGGCAGATGAGATAATCTGAAAGAGCCTATTTGGTGCCCCCTATACCCAATGAGCAATTTGTGGTTCTGAAAACCACCTGTAGGGCATTCTGAAGAGGAAAGTGGGAGGATTAAGGTCAGGGAGTTTTATGAAACAAAGATCCCTTTTTAAAATGTTTAAATGGGTAACTATTAATATATTTGAAAGAAGCCAGATTATAGTATGTTGTAGGGAAAGAGGGGAATTTATATTCATGAAAGGTTTTAAGAAAGAAAAGAGTTAACAAGAAAGAAAAAGACTTTAAAAACCCCTCCCAAATCCCTTTAACATCTAAACTCTTTACAATTTCTTTTTATTACTTTTTTAATTTTTTGCCCCAACAACAACCAAAAAAGACTTTCCAACGGAAGTGGTGGAAGAAACCCCATTGCTTGAAACATTAAAAACCAGATGGTCCAAAGCCCCAGAAAATATTCACGCGGGATCAATCCTTCACTTGGTGAAAGTGAAAGGACCTGACTAGTGTAATATGTGTTTTGAATCTCTAGCTTAGCAAAGTTATGAAAATAAAGATTCATGTTTCCTTGGTCTTTCCCCTAATTCCTTAGCACTCCTCTGCACTCCTGCAGCATTCGTTGTTGACTTCTGTTAGAGCTGGCCAGGGAGGAGTTGCCTGTTTACATGGAAGTCTCTCCTGCTAGCTCCCTTGTTCTGAAAGCTTATCAGCTTTGTCTCCCAGGCCTTCTCTCAAGTGCTTCTCCTAAGAAGGGTTCTGAATTTGCCAGAGTCCGAGGGGTTTCGCAATTTTATGTTAAATTTCTTGGCTAGGAATATCACACTTGAGGACAGCATAAACTTGGATTTCACATTTAGGCTTGGGGTTTTAATTTCTCACAGGAAGGCCCCCTTACCCCATCAGCCCAGGCCTGGAAAGACAGAAAGCTCCCTGTGGCTTCCCTGAGCTGGTGGGGGTCTCATTTGGCTCTCTGTGTTTCTCTGGGCCCAAATCCTTGTCTTCTATATCCATGAAGATGTTAAAACTCCACGCTCAAGCCCACCCTGCAAAAGGTCAGTGTGTTACTTTGAGCAAGTGGGCAAAACAGATCTGTTTCTGCTTAGTTGACCATGTTGCCATAAGTGATCGATTATTGCAAAAACACTACAACAGAGACTTAATTTTAAGTGCTTGATTTATAAGCTATAATTCAAGTTAAATAAATAAAATTTTGTGTATGTACTCTAGGAAAGGCTCTATACTAGGTATCCAATGTCCTGTCTCAAGAGCACCAACGGGCTTTATACTCATAATATTAATTGCTTATTAATAAGAAGAAATTTTTGTTGAATTTATGAAGGAAGAGATCTTAAATGGTTGCTGAATTTATGAAGTAAGTGATCCTATTACAGCTGCTTAATACTATAATACTTGGATAAAAATGATATTTGTATATACAAAGAATTATTCAAAAATATATCAAAGACCCATCCAAATCTAAATATACACTTTAGTTTTATAAGCTAAGAATAAACCTTTTGCATTTGAAGTCCTGTTAAATCAGGTTAATGTGGTTGCTTTAGCATGTATCTTAAAAATGTGGCTGGCATTTCAATCAACTAAAGTCCTTTTAATTTAGGGGACTTATTTTATTCCTTGTGCCAATCAATCATTTTCTCCTCCAGAAAGTCAGCCAATTTTTGCACTGTTCATTTGCAAAGCTTACATGACATAAACATTATGTGACAGAAGTTGTTTGTTATTAAGAGAAAGAATATTGTCTCAAAGAAACTTGTCATCTGGAAACAGGAAAAAAATCACACAAAGTAATTCTATTTGTATTGGGGCTTTTTCACTGTTGGCTACATTTGTGACAGCTGATTTTATATATTAAATATTAACAATATTTTGTTTATGCTTGAGTATACTACAGAAGGATGTAGATTTTACTCAAAATATTGCTGGTTGGAAAGGCTTGTTTGGTTAAATGACATACTTGAGGGTCAGTTATGAAGAAGAATGGTGTTGAAGAAAATTAAGCTAGCACTTTGGTGTTCAAAGTTTAAAGTTTTATTTTACCCTTGGATCGATAAAATTATTATTTTTAAAGGCCAAAAATGGGAAAATATTGGCAATTTCATTTGATTCAAACTAACAGAAACACTTTGGGTAGCAACAAGTATAGGTTTTAGGAAGTCACATGTATTAATATAAATATTAATATATAATATAATCACATGTTCGTTATAAGATTATAATGAACAACCTATGGAGACAATCTTATTTGCTAGAAAAGAGTTATTGTTGGATTTTTAATATAGGTAACCACATTAGGGTTATATTTCTCATTTTCAGGAACACTTAATACAATAAAAAACATTGATATGCTTTGTTTTTCCTGCAGTGGGACAACAAGGCTTATTTGTAAATGTTCATGCAATTTTGGTGACATCTACTATAAAGAACCCTAACTAAAATGTGTTGACTCTTTTGGTTTGGGAAGGATGTATGTGTGGGTCTGTGATTTGTTCTCTTTTGATTTTACTTTTCAATATATGAAAATGCTCACGAGACGGTCTCCTGCTGGATTTTTGGTCACTATGTCATCAGTGCTATGAGTGCACATTGTCAGTTGTTTAAACATTGTTGAATCCACTGTGGGTTGGCAAGAAGCATCTGGGAGCCAGACTTCTCCTGTGGACACATGCCAAGTAGCGTATTATATTTCCTCACTAAATTGAACTATATTGAGATAATTTTTCTTCTTGAGTTTTTTCATCCAGAAATTAGTTTCTAAAGCTAAGTAAAGGATCATATGATAAAACTACCTGAATTCTATCACTAGTTGATAACTACTTTAATTTAGCTATAGTAGGTGTAAGTAAGCCATGCAATTAAACTGCATTCAAATAGTTAACACCATTCTCCTAAGTAAACTGTTCAGGAAAGTTCGTCTGTCAGTTCGTGTATTCTCTTTAAATCAGTGATTTACTCTAAGCAAGGACAATAAACATTGAATGACCCTTTAATTAACTACTATAGTTGGGCTTGCCATTAAATTTACATGTTTGACTGCATTATTTAATTAGATGGAATTAAAACCCTAAATTGCATTTTAATATACATAATTATAGTGTAACATTATTTAAACTAAAAATGCCAGGAAATACTTATAAAATGTTGTATTTAACTTTTTAAAAAATACATCTGAACAGTTGTGGTTGAGATGACAAAGTAAAAATGTTTCATCATACTAGTGGACTGGCCAGGAGTTAGTTTTAGGGCATTGACATTGCGTAGACTCTAGGCCTCTAAGGCAGCAAAGATTTGTCTTCCCAGAGTGGATAATTTACTTTATTTGTGGGTGAGACCTTTAAAAAGTAAGATATGGTTTGCCTACCATGTACATTAAAAATACACTGGCTCTTTTATTTAAGAGTAGACATTTGTTTATGTTGGCTTTATTTGTAGAATCCAAGTAAGAGAAACTTTGCAAATGAGAGTTCAATCTATCCCTTTAGAGGGCCCAAACTGAACAAGTGTGTTGATTTTTAAGCTCAAATTTTTATGTGTACTTTGAAGGACATCAAATACTACTTTGCAGGAATGAATACCAAGACCTCCATCACATGAGTTTTTATAGACCTAATCCTCCCTTCTTCCCCCTGCAGGTTCTTCTTGCTTCTTTTGGCAGCCCCTTTCTTTAGAAATAGCCTTGCTCTAGAAAATCTTTCCTTTTCCAGGGATTATAACATTGTTTCATAAATTTCTATGTCAAGAAAATACCTCTTACCTTAAAATTTAAAACATCATAAATATATAATTCCAAAAGTGTATTTACCGCCCCTCATAGGTTACATGGAAATTTGTATTTTGAGAGTGCCATTCTTTTGTATTAGAAAAGTACTTTAATTTGCTGTATTTTTCATGTCTTACAATAATTAGATCTATTTTTAAAAAACTATAGCTATCTTATTCAGGATTAATCAGTCTTCTTAGGCTCCTGGCTAGGGTGGAAGCTGCTTTCAGCTCTGCTTGCTCCAGAGAGTGGCCTTACTCTGTTTTTCATCATATTCAGTCTCCGGGAGGGAGGTGATGGGAAATGATTTTTTTCCATTTACAAGTTGCCTTCCAACTGAAAGAAAAATGGAAGGGGCAAATGCCAAGATTTTCACTTTCTGTGGCTATTATAAACCTGACTCTTCTCCTTTTTTTCAGCAGAGTACAGTGGTTTCAAGGGAGGTTTTTTGTTTGTTTTTTTTTAAGATTGTCAGTTAGCCAAGTTATTTTATCATTGAAGAGGATTAAAACTAATACTCTTATTATTAGAAATAAGAATATATGTCAATATGACATCACGGCATTAAGTTTCTCAACATTAAGTTGCATGTAATGGCGATAGGTTAAAGTCCTATTAATTAACAAATATAAGAAAAAGTAGTATGTGCAGGGTCTTAAACCAGAAAGGAAAAAACAAAATAAAACATAGTTCCTCAGACTTGGGCTCTGTACATAGACTGCCTGTGTTACTACCTACTTACCATCCTTGTTTCAATGCGTCTGTTTTTTCGCCTGTAAAATGAGAATGAAGGCAAACCTTCTTCGTAGGATTTGAATAAGAATTAACTATATAGTTCCTAGTGGTGCTTGATAATCATTATTATAATCACTGTTAAAAATCTTCTATGTGGTGGGCACTGTGTTGACTGCTTCACCTCATTTTGTGCTCCCAATAATTCTGTAAAGTATATTTTGTATGTCTGTTTTCCAGAAGAGAAAATTGAGGTCCAGAGAGCTTAATTACCTTATCTAAGTTTATACAGCTTGTCAAAGAGGGTAACACAAACTTCTGGAATAGGAATTCTGTTAGCATTTATATTTGTTCCATTGTACCTTTTGAGAGCATATATGGGATGAATTCCTGCCTTACTAATTCCATTATAATTATTTCACTTTGGTGTTATTTAGTGAGGCATAGGTACATTTTGAAACTTAAAACACAAATGATATTTGAAGATAGAATGGGATTTTTTGTTTTGGGTTTTTTTGGGGTTTTTTTTGAGAGAGTCTCACTATGTTGCTTTGGGTAGAGTGCCATGATGTCATTGTAGCTCACAGCAACTTCAAATACTGGCTTGAGCAGTCCTCTTGCCTCAGTCTCAAGAGTAGCTGGGATGACAGGCATGTGCCACAATCAATACCCAGGTAATTTTTCTATCTTTAGTAGGGATCTGGTCTCATTCTTGTTCAGGTTGGTTTTGAACTCCTAAGCTCAAGCACTTCACCCACCTTGGTCTCCCAGAGTGTTAGGATTACAGATGTGATCCACTTCGCCCAACCGAAGAAGCAGAAAATCTAGGGGCAAGGCCCAGACAACTGGGTTTTAACAAGCCCTCCAGGTGATTCTGATCCCTGCTAAAGTTTGAGAACTATACTCTAGGTAAAACCCATCTTGGTGATATGCAGGGAGTTTGATGTGGCTCATAGTATCTGGTACCCAACTGGAAGCTCTGTAGTGTAGAGGGAATGTGTGGAGGTAATAGAGAAATACAAGTGGGGATATTATTTGATAATTTCCCTATAAATGCTGAATATTTATTATTATATGCTTGATCCCTTTCATTCCTTGGAGTGAGGCCTGCTGCACGTAAGCAGGTGGTGGCCATTACCGTGGGGTACAGCCAACTAAGCACAACTAAGCACAGAGGATGAGAGTGACTCTCTCCCCACTCTTGGCATCTTACTGGCTAGGACACACAGAACCGGGGAGTACCATGGTTAATTTTTCTAATATTCAGCAACTAGAAATGTTCAATTAAGAAGAATTGACACTGAAAATACAGAGAGGGAGGGAAGGCAATAGTCAAGAACATTGCATCTTTTTCTTCAGATGTAGTTTAAATATGGAAGTAGCATATTAAAAAATGAGAGAGGCTGAAGGATATAGGAAATATATAGGGAAACTGCTGCTATATTCACATTTAATTTTGGAAAAAAATGGACAAAAGCAGATGTCGTCATAGAGTCCATGATAGCCAGTGAAGAAAAAACCGGCCATTAGCCAGACATGTTTGTCTAGCCAGGCATCCTCAAACTACAGCCCGCAGGCCACATGCAGCCCACCTAGGACATTTATCCAGCCCGCCGGGTGTTCTTGCCACCGCTGCCTGTTCTGCTTTGAAGCCGACTCGTCCCGGGGCCCACCACCGTCCGGCCCTCCAATGGTCTAAGGGACAGTAAACTGGCCCCCCTGTTTAAAAAGTTTGAGGACCCCTGGTAGACTTTAGGAAGGCAGATTTCAGAAAATTCAGAGAAAGAAGAGGCACAAATGTATAGTTCTAAAGACCAACAAGTATTTTATTTTTTGTTTTTTAAGCAGTATGTCATTTTATCAGAATTAAATAATACAGCAGACAAAATGAGTGAATTTTATAATCACTGTCCATATCAGTGCCATTGAAACTTTGTTCCTATATTTAAGTTTGCAAAATAGATATTTTATTGCTACTCTTTAGACAAACAAGTATTTTAAAATGCCATTTGGATTTTAATTGTGAATGATCCCAATGAGGAAAAAAGGGAAGAAACTAAAATACATCAGTGTCCTTGGGCTAGTATCGATTGAACCGATGGAAGTTTTATAAAGGGGCATGTATTAACCATTGAAATGGCCAAATAATGAAAGAAAATATAAAAGTAGCTTACATTTATAAATTATGATAAAAATAATAAAAATGTACAATAGCTATGTGTTTTTGTTTGTTTTAAAAACTTATTAAGGGCAGTAGTTCAGGGACAACAGCTCAGTTTCTATTTGCTTCTTTTGTGTTAAGAATTAGCCTCCAATTGATACGATTGGTAAGAGAGAACAGAGGCCCAGGATTGGCAAAGATTCAGACAGAATACCTAGCTAGCCAAAATCCATTCTGTTTTCATTCAACAAACATTCTTGGAAACCTTTTTTGTTAATAAGCCCCTGGAGAGATCATAGCAGGAGGAAAAGTAGACAAGTGTAGTACCGAGGAGTGGGGTGATGGGGAAGCCTGCTCCAAGGCCGAGAGCGCACAGCTGCCTGGAGTGATCATTGAACCTTCCTAAATTGGAGATTGAACTGTGTCCTGAAGATGAGTCAAATATGTCTTCTGGCCAGGTAAAACCACAGGACATTACAAGAGAACTTGTAAACAGAAGTCATTAAAGTACTCGTACTGATTTTGAGGGAAACATTAAGAGATGATATGTTACAAGTGTAAATTCTAGCATTTGTATTATGAACTTCTCAAAAAGAGTAGACAGTATGTTAAGTGGGGTCCCCTTGAAACAGACTCTTTCTTTTCTTTTATTTTTTTAACAGACCCTTAAAACAGTTGCATTTGGAAGGTTTATGGGTGAGTGATCTTGGAACATAACCCTCTTACGAAAGTGAAGAAGGCAGGATTCGGCTGGGATGATTTCTCAGGCTTGTGCTAAATTGAAGCAAAGGGGCCTGTATTCTCACATTAGCTAATCTTTGGCTCCAGGCCATTCTCTGAACCGGGTGTAACCTGGAGTGAAGCAATTCCCTGCAGTTGAGGGCAATTCGTAGGGAGCAGTGCAGCTGTGAGCCAGCCACAGCCTGAGCCCCAGCACTTGGGGGATGGCTGTGTTGGTTCCTGAAAAGGGCATCGTCTGCACTATCGGTGGATTCAAAAATTCTAGATAATTTAGGGACTTTGAAGTGGACTCCAGAGAAGCTACTAACATAAAATATCAAAGGGAGTCTTTTTTTTTAAGAGACAAGGGTTTCACTTTGTCGCCCTTAGTAGAGTGCCGTGGTGTCACAGCCCATAGCAACCTCCTCCAACTCCTGGGCTTAGGTGATTCTTTTGCCTCAGCCTCCCAAGTAGCTGGAACAACAGGCGCCCACCACAATGCCCAGCTATTTTTTTTGTTGTTGCAGTTTGGCCAGCGCTAAGTTCAAACCCACTACCCTTGCTATATGGGGCTGGCACCCTACACACAAAACCACAGAAGCCCCCACAAAGGGAGTCTTTTATGCTATCTAGAAGTTGAAACTCTAGTTATTAGCACCCAGTAGGGTTCAAGGAAGTGATGAGACTTAGAACTGGACTACAGCAAGACATGTGGCTGGCATTCTTTCAAAATCTTTTTTTATAAGTGTATTTATTTTTAATCATTATGGGTTCATAATAGTTGTATATCTTTATAGGGTACATGGGATGTTTTGATACAGGTATACAACATGAATTAATCAAATCAGGGTAATTGAAGTATCCATTGCCTCAGTCATTTAACATTTGTTAGTGTTAGGGACATTCCAACTTATTTTAAAACTTGTTGTTTATAGTCTCTTTGTTGTGCTAGCATATATTGTTCATTCTATCTAATTATTTAACCTTACGAAATCTTTATACATATGGAAACCACTGGATAACTGACTCTACATTTGTGCCCAAAGGATGCTAATTAATTGATTTAGTGAATGCCTTAGAGTTTTATTCTCAATATTTTCATATTCAAAATTTTCATCAATGCCTTGAATAAAGACCTACAAGCCTGCTCTCAATAGACTGAAATCATGGGTCAAATATAACAGGATGAAATATGATAGGATGTCCCATTTGCTCCAAAAATCTAGTTGCACTTATATAAGAAGGGGAAAACTTGGCTTTGCAGCAAATGGGAAAAACCACAAAGGGATTTTGGTCAATAATTCAATATGAGTCAGCAGTGTAGTGTGATTTAATACTGAGGTTCTGTGCTTTGGGGATATAAAATAATTATCAAATTGTGTTCTAGGTTAGCAGGATAGCAATTTTTTTTTTCATATGGTGGATGAACAATGGTTAAATATTTGACTAAAACTACCTTAGAAAATACAAGGCAGCCATTCTCCCATTCTCTAACTTAACTGTTCTCAGGATCCCTTTACAGTCTTAAAAATTATTAAGGACCCCCCCCAAAAGTTTTAATAGGTTATGCATCTTACTATTACCATATTAGAAATCAGAAGTGATAACTTAAAAAATGTTAACTTACTATTAACTTAATAATAGGTTATGCATCTTACTAGTTACCATATTAGAAATCAAAAGTGATAACTTAAAAAATGTTCATTTCTAAAGCAATTTTAAAATCACAGAAGTAAAGATATTAATAGTGTATAACTTGCTTATTTTTAGGAAAAATAACTATTATCCAAAAAATTAGAGGATTATGGCATTGTTTACATATTCCCAGCTTTCTTGAATGTCTCTCATGATAGAAGATTCTATCACATTTTGTTGTGATAATTGCTATAGTTTAACTATAGTCACCATATGAAGAAAACCCACCTCATACAAATCTGTAATAGGAAAAGGGAGGTACTTTAATAGTCCTTGCAGGTAATTGTAGGTGTTCTTTTTCAATACTGTACAAAGACTCTCGACAAGTGGTAAAGGTTAGTACAACGGGGAATCAGAAACCATATCAATGAACTTTTCATACTCTTTTACATTAAAATTCATGGGTCTGTCTTGCACTTTGAATAAATCTTTTGCACAAACCTGATTTGGGAGCATCATACGTTGGGTCAGTTGGAAGATATTAGTTCATTATATTATCCAGAACTTCCAAATAGTAACACAGTCATGACACAATTTTTAAAAATTTCATTTATGTCACCGTTGTTCTCATTTAAACCTTTTAATGAGCTATAAAGCTTACCGTGGCAGACGTAAGTTTCTAAAATTACAATTTTTGCTCAAAAGCTCAGATTTTATCATTGGTAGTAAGTGCTGGTACTTATTTTCCTTGGAGTGACAAGCTCACTTTGTTTATTTTTGAGAAAATATCTGCCAGATTACCAGGTCTGAATATCCATAGTTTGTCAGTCATTCAAGTAAAAATCATGCTCCATGAAAAAAAAAAAAGTGCTTTGTTTAGCTCCACACTCGTATTCTGTACATCTGGTAATTCAGCAGAAGAGCTTTATCCATTGTTCTGACTTCATCGTGTAGAAGAGAAAAAGGTATGTACTCAAGGTTGATACCAGGCAAAAATATCCAGGAAATATAGTCCGTAGAACACCGCTTCACCAAGGACATTCTTCAGTGAACTGGCTCTTTTTTCTAACGCTAGTGCAAGGCAGTGAAAAATACAGTGACAGTTTGGTGCCACTATGTTGATTTATGCTAAGGTGTCAGCAGTTTTACCCATCGTTGCTTTACAACATCATTGCAAATGTTAACACAGTGCAAAAGGCACATAATGTTTTAGTAGTATTATATTATGAAAACAGTTTTGACCCCGTGGATCTCCCACAACCCTCCAAAGGGTTTTGGAATCCACTGCTGATATGTGGGGATATGGAGCCAGTCATTCTAATGGTGATGGTTCCTCTTACGAAACTGCATTTTTCTTTCTTGGGTTCTTGCAAATAAGGTTAAGGTACGCTGTGCCTGAGGAGGAAGGCTGTGTTTGTGTGGGCGAACAGAGGAAACAGCAAAACAAGCTCTGCATCTGTGTATCTGCTTTTTCCCTAGATGTTACGGTGGGCAATGGTAGATCCTTACAGAACAGCCACATTACAATTAACCTCAATTCTATCTATTTATCATTAGATAGCATTTTTATCCGATAAAATTTAAAACAAACCAAAATATTAAGGTGAAATATTTTGCTTTCTAATAAAAGATTTGAGACAGTTTACAATAAAATACATATTGCTCCTATTTGGAATAGGAAACATGTGGAGATGTTGAAACATACGTACATTTCAGATAATCTCAATATAAATAGAATCTAGAAAAACCAGTCTGTGAATAGAAGTAGCCCAGAAAGAGGTGTTGTTAATAGTGGCCATGGATGATTTAAATTTTTTTCTTTATTGCCTATTTCTATTTTCTGACTTTCAGCAATGAGATACTGCTTTTGTAACGAGAATAAGAAAAAACTTAATTTAAATGAAAAAAAAAAAAAAGAACTGTAATTGTACCAGAAACCCAGAGCCAGATAGAAAGGACATTGTAATGGGGAAATAAATTTATGTGGACTTTCCTGGATTAAAATAATTTTCGTATAACAGAATTTGTTATAAATTTTAATTAAGAGGCTAAGAATTTGGGTTTTATAAGATAGCTAGTGGTGGGTGGCGCCTGTGGCTCAAAGGAATAGGGCATCAGTCCCGTATGCTGGAGGTGGTGGATTCAAACCCTGCCCCTGGCCAAAAGAAAAAAAAAAAAACTGTTCAAAAAAAAAAAGATAGCTAGTGGAATTTTATATTATGTCATACAGTGAATAACAATACACTAGGACAAGAAAGAGCCCCATTTCATAATGTCCCAATGTCTAGTCTCTTTAGGAGTAGGATAATTTCCTGACTCACAGTCACTTCTGACCAACAGACTCTGACCTAGTAAAACTTGTTCTGAACCTATATGCTGTCCTTGTCTGCCGTAATTGCCTGTGGATGATGCAGTATGGAGAAAACAGCTCCTGAATAGGAAGTACTTGCTAAGCAGCAGACGACTTTCCCAGAAACGCCCCCAGTGCGTGGAGCACGGAAGGCAGTTGCAGGGAGAAGCTGCAGGGTACAGGCTGGCACCTTGGTCCAATCACACAGCACCCCAGGACACTTCCCTTTTATGAAATTGAATAAAATTATGTCTCAGGTCTCTTTCCCTTCTAAGATTTCTGGAGATTTTTTTTTCTGATCCTGTCAAATGAGGTCTTTGCTTGAGTTTTAGCTTCTCCTTCAACATCCCCACCCTGATGTTTTTTCTTGTTGTTGTTTGTTTTTGAGACAGTGTCTCACTCTGTCACCCTGGGTTGAGTGCCATGGTGTCATAGCTCACAGCAACCTCCAACTCTTGGGCTCAGGGGGATCCTCACCCTCCCAAGTAGCTGGGACTACAGGTGCCCACAACACCCAGCTAGTTTTGTTGCAGGGTAGGGGGTCTCACTCTTGCTCAGGCTGGTCTTGAACTCCTGAGCTCAAGCAATCCACCTGCCTCAGCCTCCATAGTGCCAAGATTACAGGTGTGAGCCACCACGCCTGGCCCCCAACCATGATGTTAACAAATGTCTGTGTGAAAATCATCATTTTCACATTTTCAGACATGAGTTTAAATTATTGATTTTAATATCATAGCACAGAAATTTACTGCAATCTAATGGTTTTTGCTTTTGCTTTTGAAGTACAGTGATAATCTTTGCATATTAAATCTTATAATAATACAATGTCAGAGGTGAGAATAAGATTGGTTGAACAACTATTGCTTATTTTGTTGACTTTTATAGCATGTCAACCTTCTTGGTTGCTAAATTAATAAAATGCTACAAACACCTAGCTCCTAAGGTGATAAACATGATATTGATAGTAATTGTTTATTTTTTCCCTGAGAAGTCTGGTTATCTTATTGTTCCCCCAAATCCTTGTTTAAAGCTCAGTGGAATAGATATTATTCTTCCCACTCTGAAACACGGAGATGTCACTGAGAATTAGGAGCAGAGCCCAGTTTATGTGAGTAACTAGAGCTGCAACTATAGGCCTCACTTTTGTGGTGGTTTACCCCTCTAATTTCAGCACTTTGGGAGGCCAACATGGGAGGACACTTCAGCCCAGGAGTTCAAGACCATCCTGAGCAATATAGCTAGACCTTGTCTCTACAAAAATTAAAAAAATAAAAATTAACCAGGTGGGGTGTTGCATACCTGCAGTCCCAGCTACTCGGGAGGCTGAGGCAGGAGGACTGCTTGAGCCCAGGAGTTTGAGGTTGCTGTGAGCTTTGATCACGCACTGCACTCTAGGAGTGGGACCTTGTCTTGAAAAGAAAAAAAAAAAAATAGGCCCCAATTTGTCTAATTTCCATGATGGTAAACATGACTCTAACTATGTATGCTATCTCGGTCGGTT
This sequence comes from Otolemur garnettii, assembly GCF_000181295.1. Lineage (NCBI taxonomy): Eukaryota > Metazoa > Chordata > Mammalia > Primates > Galagidae > Otolemur > Otolemur garnettii. Next base: position 8,897,103 of record NW_003852423.1, on the reverse strand, counting down.
TTATCCTTCTGGCATTTTGAGGTTTGCATGATCCTAAAAGGCACAACCTTATATCTTTACAAATGTATGTATTTTATTGCTATAAAATATGTTAATCTATTAAATTAATAGAAAAATCCTTTCGAGGTGTCCCATTTAAATTATTAATAGTACTGGATTTATAACGCCTTGAGGAACTCACTTTCCCTCATTGTCATAATTTCGACTCTTTTGCTGATTCCTCTGGGACTCTTCTCCTCTTACTTTTCCAACCCTTCCACCAATGTTGATAGCTTGCCACAGGTCACAGGAAAGGAGAGGGAAAGGTGCTGTTTGTGTGACTTCTTTTACATTGACCACTAGGACTAGCCAGTGGTTGTCTTCTGTTTCCCCAGGTCTCTCCTGTCCTCCCTCACTCAGGGACTCAGGTCTTGCATGCAACACCCTGGACCTGAATCCTTGAGGAAATGTGCAGGACAGCCCATTACTCCTTAATGGAGGTGAACTTCAACTTCTCTCAGACCTTTATGTGTAGAAAGGCTCACCTCACCATCTCCACTAAGCTGGATGGCTTAGAGATAGATCTGTCTTTGATTAGGAGTTGTATTAGAAACATTTTCAAAGTATCAGCTAGTGTGTGCTGGCTTTAGGAGTGGCCTAGTTTTTGAAAAACTTGAGGTGGAGAAGGAAAGCTGGGAGAAAGGAGAAGACTGCATGTTTTGAGTACCCCAAGTTGCCATTGTTTCTAAACCAGCATTAAAAAGGTTGTTTAGCCTGAGATATACTTCATACACCATGTTATAACAGTATAGAACCTGCCTACCTATGTGAAAATGTCTTCCAGGTCCACAAACAGCCAATATTTAAATAAAATTTTAGAAAACAACTTACTTGTGACTTTAAGGTTTTAATGAAAATCAAGAAAGAGATACTGCCGGGTGCAGTGGCTCATGCCTGTAATCCTAGTACTCTGGGAGCCCGGGTGAATTGCCTGAGCTCACAGGTTTGAGACCAGCCTGAGCCAGAGCAAAACCTGTCTCTAGAAAAAAAAAAAAAAATAGCTGAGCATTGTGGCAGGTATCTGTAGTCCTAGCTACTCAGGAGGCTGAGGCAAGAGAATCACTTGAGCCCAAGAGTTTGAGGTTGCTGTGAGCTACAATGCCAGGCACTCTACTAAGGGCAACACAGTGAGGCTCTGTCTCAAAAAAAAAAAAGAAGGAAAGAGATACTGTGGGGCCAGGCTCATACCTGTAATTCTAGCATTCTGGGAGGCCTATGCAGGAGGATCACTTGAGCTCAGGAGTTCAAGACCAGTCCAAGCAAGAGGGAAATTTTTTTTTTCCACTAAAAATACAAAACTCAGCTAGGAGTTGTGGCAGGTACCTGTAGTCTGGGCTACTTGGGAGGCTGAGGCAAAGGGATCACCTGACCTCAGAAGTTTGAGGTTGCTGTGAGCTAGGCTGATGCCATGCCACTCTGACCCAGGTGACAAAGCAAGAGTCTATCTCAAGAAAAAAAGAAAGCCATGTACTAACAGGATATATAAACTGGACAAATTGTTCAAGCTCTGTAAATTTCATTTTTTGCATTCATAAATTGATGATGATAAAAGTACCTAGCATTACTTCATGGAATTGTTATGAGAATTTAGTTGCTTAATAGATATAAGTACATATAGTATGAACATTTAAGCCATAAATATTAACTTCTCTTGAGAGAAATATAACCAGATAATCAAATAATGCCTGGTTAAGTTGAGATCTAAACTCAAATTTACTTTCAAAGATTAACTCTTGATTCTGTTTTATGTCTTTTAAGGTACATTGTAATTCAGTAAAGCTGAGGGTGTTTGGTGAGAAAGGTAATCATTGTTTTGAGTCAAAAATTCACATTCAATTCAATTCTTATGTTGTCTTCCTCTTCTCCCTGGAAGAGATGATAAAATCAATCCTCCGCCCTGATGTTCGCATCAAACCTCCCGACTTGGAGCTAACAAATTATCTTTAGACCTTTTCAAGCAGTGTCAGCTAAATGTGTCATTTGCTTATTACTCTTCTTTGTGGTTATTTATCCTAAACATAAGAAAATTAGTTAGCCAGAAATAGCCATTTTGTAAAAACTGCGTATCTAGACAGATTTGTGATTTTTATTAGGGTAATAATCCATCTGTTATGGAACTGGATCAATTTGTAAATTAACTTGATTAATCTAAAAGAGAAAAAACAAAAGTCCTGACTTTTCCCATAGACAGGATTTCTTCAAAGGATAGTCATCCAAAAATTTGGGAAAACTCAGATTTCCTGCTATTCTTCCTCTCCCTGCTCAACTTAGAAAAAGGCAAAATGTCTGTTAAAGGAGAGGGATGGGGTACATTGTATGTTTTAGGGTTCTGTAGGATCTGACTGCTCCTGGAATTTTTTTTGTTTGTTTGTTTTTGGGACAGATTTTAATGTTAAACCCTTTTGATGACAACCAGAACATTTCTAATACTCATTTATTAGTTTAGTAAATGGTGTCTATGGTTGAATCATCTCCTGCACCTCGCTCGCTTTATTGTTATTTTCATCTTATCTGATCAAAAAAAAAAAAATCTCCTGGTGATTCTTCTAACTATATGTGATTGGAATAATAACTTCACATGTTGAAGAGTTCTGTGCTGCAGCTGAGAGGCATGTAAATACAAGCTGCTTATTTGCAAGAAGCTTCCAGATTTGCAATATGATTGCTATGGAAACCACATAATGAAAACCTTATAACCATCTGTGTGGTTTGATGGATTTTACTGCATAGCTGAGCTGTTTTTGTTTACTGTTATTAAAATGTTGAATGGAATATATTAACTCACAAACATTGACTATTTGAGATATTAATTAGTATTATATAATGACATTGTGCCTCAACATCAAAATAAAATGTTTAATAATAAATAAAACAGCATGTGAGTATATGTAGTTCTAATATACTGTGAAGGTGATTATTGCCTAGAATTTTGGTCACTTGTCCTTACTTTCTTTTTTAGGGTATGAAGTGTTTTATTCTCCATAGCTTAGGTTATATTTTCATGATTTTTGGAGTGTTTTATTCTGGTCACTTGTCCTTACTTTTCTTTTTTAGGGTATGGAGTGCTTTATTCTCCATAGGTTAGGATATATTTTCATGATTTTTTGGAGTGTTTTGGTAGGGAGTGTTTTATTCTCCATAGGTTAGGATATATTTTTATGATTTTTTAATCCAGTTTTCACTCTATATTTATTGAACATCTCCTTTGTGCCTGGTTCTAGTCAATATTCAACTGGAGGTGCTAAAATTTAAAAACACACACCCAATTTGATCTTATTATCTGTTATATGGAAGCTACTTTGTATTGTTAGTCCAAGATGAAATGAGTTATTTGAATTTAAGAAAAATTAATGTATGAAATGCATAAGGCTTTGACCTAAAAATATCAGTGCTAGATTTGAAATGAAAAAAGGAAATGTACTTAATGAGTGCTTCATCTTCCAAAGTACTGCGTGTTAAATAGCATCTGACATGGATTTCAATTTGGATACTTCACAGTAAATATTGATACTTAAGTAAGTTTTTTTTTTAATATTTTTCTGACAACTTATATTTCTTTTGTTTATTAATTTTTTTTTTTGCTGTTTTTGACTGGGGCTGGGTTTGAACCCACCACCTCTAGCATATGGGGCCAGTGCCCCACTCCATTGAGCTACAGGTGCTGCCCATATATTTCTTAAGGACAGGGTTCTCTGACACCAATATACAATCTGGAGCATACATTGCAGGCATGTAAATTTTAATAAAATAAAATTAATTTCATAGTAATAAACTATTCTAAATTTATTGTTAACTATACCAAAGAGCAAAGTTTTTTATTTAATTATTATTAATTTTTGGAGATATCTTGATGCTGACTTTGGATAGTGAGTCTAAATCCCACAGTCTCTCCTTAAAAGTCAAGAATAGTACTTACTGTATTGATGTGGTTATGGCTTTTGACTGAGGACAAATGCTCTTAGCTGTTTTTTTTTTTTTAATTTAATCCTTATTATTCAATTTTTGACCAAATTGAAAAGAAGGAGTATGAGTGATACGGAGAGAGAAAATGTGAAAAATAAGAAAACCTTCCTTCTTTACCTCTTAAAAAATTAGGCTGGACTAAATGACTGTAAATGTCTCTTCAGCCTTTAAAATATTATATGGAAACACCTATTGACCCATTTATGTTAACTAGCCCTTACGATGTGGAGTAAGTGAAGTAACTGTTGTTAAAGAGAAAAGAAATGGAATTTAGTATTCGGCTTTTAAATAAGTTTTCTATTTATCAATTACTATTTGATAGAACCATGTTAAGTTGTGAATGTTAGGGTCAACAATGTATCTAAAGCGCCATGTATTTTCAATACAAGAAATGTATTGGAGCTTTCATTGTTTTGTTTGAAGTTACAAAAATTCAAAACAGTTACATTTGTCTTTTAAGTATGGTAACTCTCAGGCTAAATTAAAGTGCTGATTTTAATGAATTCCCATTTAAAATTTGAGGAGATGCCTTTAAATTTATCCTGATCTGACTGGTCTGTTATACTTCGCAGTTGCTTCTGGACATTTTCTCTGCACAGTCCCAGCAGCACGCTAAATCCCCTATATTGAAAACCCAACTCCTTGTGTTCCTCCCGCAAGACAGATTCTCTTGCTTTCCTCTTTTTAGAAATATTATGCCCATTTCTCAGTTACCTAAGCTCAGAACCTGAGCCATCACTGGTTGCCCTTTTTTCCCCCTCACTCCTTGGAATCCTCAGGCACAGAGCTCATCAATTCTAGTCCTTTGTCTTTCATACCATCTCCTTTCCATTTCCTCTGCTGCTTCAGTTCAGGACTTCCTTCCCCTTCATCTGTAGCTCCTCCCCTTCCCCCGCCCCTCCTCCAGTGTGTAGGAGACAATGGCATCAGGTGTCCATTCTCAAAGGATAGTTTCAGTTCTGCCTTTTCTTGGCTCAAAAACTTTCTAGGGATTTTACTGCCGACCAAGTAAAAGTCTAATATCCACAACGAGATTCTCATGGCCCCCCAGCACCTGACTTACTAGTATTATGTTCTTTCCTTGTGAGAACCATATTGTTTAGTCAAACGAATGTCACTGTGCCTTGTTCGTTTGAAGTTCATGCCTTTCCCTCTATATAGAAATATCCTGCTTCTCATCTCTCATTATTTAAATTCTCTCGTCCAGAGAACCTTCATGGTAGTCTCCAGCTGGATGGTGTCTCCATCACACCCCTTCTGTACTTTGAGCCTCACTTGTCAGGTGAAGGCCCCGTTAGCCCACTTTCCTTCACATCTTGTCTTCTTGTCTTCATAACTTGGGGACGAAATGTGATAGGAGAATATGGAAAGGATATTGAGTAAATCACTGACTATATGTAGGGAAAGAAATGGGGACTTTATAATCACAAACTTGTTTGAATGATACACTTGGGAAGTTACTTCACCTTTTTGAGTCTCTGAAAATTAACTGGTCTACAGAATGAGGATTTAAAAATAACTTGCCTATGAAATCTTAACATCTACCATAGTGCATGACACATAGTAGGTCCTCAGTTAATTTGGAGGAATTACATTGAAGGGCAAGGATCCTTCTGGTATCTTCCTGTGATGATTGAGAAAACATGAAAATATCTGATACTCAATAAATTACAGGTTAACCATATCTTAACATTTTCTCCTTGCTATGTTGATATTTTAGGGACCATGATTTTATATGTGATACTCCTGCCATACTGTGTAATATGGTTTATGGGTATAATGCTGGCTGTTAATTTACTAAATTTAAGGGTTAAAGGTTGTTCCACCTTTCTATAGGTTTTTAAAAGAAAATGTGCAATACATTAGTACATATCTTAAATTTCATCAAGTCATTTTGGAAATAGCTAGCAGCTTATTTGTCCAATGTTAGATTATTGAAAAAGGAATCTGAATGTTGAGTAGTTTCATTCTTTAAAAAATTGTATTTATGTGTTTTAAGCTTTTGGTTCTGCTCTTAAATGGATTGAATGCTATATTGTTAACCCTGAAAGAAAACCTTCAGTGTGTCACTGATACTGTCTGTTTACAGAAGAGGAAGAGGACAATGCCGTGGGGAGAATGGAAGAACAAAGGAAGATGGGTCAGGACAGTGTTCACCCCACCTTAGGTAATGCATTGTGTAGATGCCAGAGATCTTACTTTGGCTTTGTTCACTTTCATCTGAACCCCTTTCTTGCTGCTCTAAAGACGTTTACACAGCTTCCCGAAGTGGCCGTGTTTGGTCTGGATATCTTATGGTTGGTAAGCTGCTTAGTCCCATTTAGGATGCATGAAAACCACTTGAGAAGGATTTATAAAGTAAGCCAATTTACACAAGGTATTCCTTCCTGAATTACTTTGTAATGACTCAATTAGCTTTCATTTCTGCACAAAGGAGATTTACTTGCATAAATTAGCTTATCATCATTGAGGAAGTGTCACTGCTAAAGGACAGTTTATAGATACAACATGCAGTTGCTGTCAAACCTATAAGAATGTAATATAGACATCTGTGTATACTTTGTGCTTGAGCAGAACAGACTTCTGCCATTCAGAGACTAACAGGGGACAACAAGTTGCCCAGGGGACTGGCAATGTAGACATCTCTGAAAAGGTCAACTTGACACAGGCTCTGACAATCGACCTGCAGCTCTGTCTTCTTTGATAAAAATCAGATAAACTTAAGACCGCTAATTGATCTGCAGCCTGTTTAAATGTTGGCCATGCATATCTTCATTGCATATGATTAACACAGAAAGCAAATGAATCGGGTAAGAAATGCCAGAGTCCAGTGACAGCAGCTTAAAAAGTGGAAAAGGACACTGGTGGCCTAGAAGGCTGGGAAGGATGTTCCTCTTATCCACTTCCACTTGGCAAATGGCCCCGGGTACTAATTATGGCCGAGACTGGAAAAACAACCGCACACACTATGTACAAAAATCACTCGATACGGACAACTTTTCTTGTTTGTTGTTATTTCCAACTAGCAGGAGATAAACCCTATCTGTAGTGCAAGCATGAGGTTAGTTTTGATAAACCAGCAATTATTTCACACGGAAAGAAGGAGGACCGCCTCCTTATCAGGACTCTACACCTCTTCGTAGCCACATTTCAGCTGGGGCAAGGTCTGTCATTCATCCCGTGCCTTGCAAAAAAGCTGGAGTTGGGGTCACCTTCCCCTCTCTGATATGTCCATCCATCACTCTTTTGAGCTGTCAGAGCAGGGTGGACAAGAAGTGTATGTTCCGGAAGTAGCCTCCCAGAGTCCTTCCTCCTGCGACATGTGGAAAGGAAACAGGGGCTGATTCTGGACCCGGACAGGAAAGCAGAAGCAGGTTGCTGCAGGCGCTTTGTTTGCTTTTTTCAGAAAGGAAATGAGGACAAAGTCATTAGATGTTAGCACTCCAGACCTGTAAAATGAAGCTATAAAACCCGACGGGCCAGCAGAAGCTTGGGGGGGGGGGGTTCAATAGCAATATTAAGTGTCTATGGCTTGGGTTATGGACCAGGAAGCTTCTCCCCAAAACATGAAGTTTTCTTTGTTAAAAATTTCAGTGCATTTCTATTCAGACATAGAAGGTAGACACATAAAGATAATCTTTCTCAGATACAAATATTTTGGCTTAAAGCCACTGTATTTTTCAAAAACCCTTTTAATGTAACCATCTCCCAAATCTTTGCCATTGAGGGTAGGTGAAAAAAAAATCCCATTTATCTCCAAGGAATGCAGTAGGTAGACCTAGCTTTTCATGCAATAGCTAGAAAGCGCTACAATAATTCTTATCTTTACTGACATGAAATTCTTTTCAAGCAACAGTTTTAGTGCTTTTGCATAGAGTGACCTTTGCTCTTTCCTAGCCTGTCTGAGATGTAACACTAGAAGTTTGTTTGCCACGCAGGGCAGTGAGTTGACAAGGGTATTACTATCTTGCTGAGCATCACATGACATGAACTTCTAACCTTACTCAAGAATGTTATGTATTTTTCACACTGACTGATTTTACTAAGAAAAAAAAAATCGGTTTTAATGCAAAATATGTAAGCAAAAACAAAATGTATCTCTTGTTTCTTCACGTTCAAGCTTATACATCTTGCAGATGTGTGTCGAAAAATGTCATTTGAGTTTTTTTGAATATCAAGAATATTCTTACCTTTATAAAATGATTTTTGAACCTGTAACAACCAGGGAGAGTTCTCTGTTATCTGATTGTGACTAACCTCATCCGTCGCTATCATGTTTTTTGTCTTTGCAAGGTATCTGCAGTGTTTACGTGCTTAGTTTATACTTTATAACATTCATTAGCCCGATGAGCTGTTCTTGTATGTTTTTATAAGCAGAAGTACATTGTTTAAAATCCCTCACAGCAGGCTAATTTATTTTTTTCCTTCTTACCTTCTTTTTTTAATCATTTATGCCTCCCAGAACAAGAAACATAATAAGGTGACTGGTGATTTTTTTTTTTTTTATAATTTTGAAAACACAGAACGTGATGTAGATAGAACAAAAAAATTAATCCACATAGTAAAGACAACTGAACAGACTTAATTTACATTTCAAATGCTATGCTTCATTCCATTAAAAAAATATATAAATCACATAGACTATTTTCAGCATATAGCTGAACAGTGTTAAGTTTTGCATACCCACCATGCTTTTGAGACTATTTTTATAATTAATTTTTTGTGTATGTTTGGCCACACTTTAAATTCCAAGAAGTAGACCAGAGGCCTTGCTGCTCACTAAGGACCAAGACTATTCCTAATTTTTATGTCCAGATTTCATATCAAGAATTTAAACAATACTTTCCTGAGGAGACTAAAGCTGATGAACATTTACCGCCAGGCTCTCTCCCTGGTTGTGATTTTTCTACCTTCTAACTAGCATTGCACGCTGAAATAGAATAGTAAATCATATGTACACGTAGCCGTGTGACATAAACAAATTATTCCTTAACAACTCACATATGGGACATAGAAATGAGGTTGATCTTTGGGTAACATCATCATCAAGATTATGGAAAGCACTGTTGAAAATGCATCTTTTTCCCAGTCTTGCCGAATCGCGAGCTCTGTTGCCTCTTTACAGCAGTGAGATTTAATGAAATGCTCATGATGCACATCTAGGGAGAGATGCATCTTGCACACGGTGGGGGTCTCGCTTCCCCTCATGTGCTCCTGTAACTCCCATTATTGTTAATGGGAGTTTCACCAAGCGCATCAAGGGGAGGAGAGACCCCAAAGTGATAAGGATTATGTGTTAGAAATCACCATATACTTTTCTTTTCCTTCTTTTTCTCCCCTCCTTCTTGAAAATCTGCAAAATGAAAAACTATTAAAAGAGATTCTGAAAAAGGGAAGAGCAGCACGGACATCTGGGGAACCCACTGGGACGCCATAGCTAAGCCAAAACCTCTACTCTAGTTTTTAGCCCAAATTTTATTACTTCTACCTTTCTGGACCAAGCCTAAGGCTGAGCAGCATGGGGAACACACTGGAGACTTGACTGGGGAAAACAGCCATTGAGAGCCTTTTACCTCCTGGCTGCTGGCCGTGGGGGAGGGCCTTGCATGTGAAATGATGTCATCCTGTCTTTGCTCTAATTCCCTGACTTTTAAACTGACACTGACGGACTGCACGGGGCGCAACATTTGACCCATTTAGCAGTTGATTTAATCTGACTAGAATGTTTCAACTTCTAAATCTCTATTTGTCTAAATAAGTGGTTTTTAAAGGAAATCAGTCACTTTATTATTAAGTGATTTTTTTTTTCTAAAAAAAAAAATTGACTATGTTTGGAGTGATCTGGCCATCCAGAGTGCCCTCTAGTGTCCATTTATAGAATTTACTTAATACCCGTTTTAGGGAGGGGGGAGCGTAATGAAGGGTGGCCACAGCATTGTTCTTGGTTGGATTCCCAGGCTTGTGTACATCCCTGCTGGTATCAGTGGTGAGTGCCCAAATGCTAGTGCAAAGAAGTCAGTAAGCTCGCGCTCTCTCCTACTCTCTCTCTCTCCCTCTCCTCTCTCCTTCCTTCTCTCCCTTCTTCACTCTCCCCTCCCATAGTCTCTCTCTCTCTCTCTCTCCCTCATTTTTAATTCTTAGAAACCTAGAGACAAAAGTTCAATGGGGAGACCTTTCTAGGTTGTATATTTTCTACTCTGTATTTTCTTTCAAATGTAATTTTAAAGTAGAATCTTACTTCCGAAATAGACTCCCTATTATGCAGATTCTCTTTTTTGGCTTTAAAAATGTTTTAGATATTAAAGAGAATTTTGAACATTTCTAGTAAATTTAACACTTTGTATTAATCACAGACTAAGTCTAATAAGATGAACACGGTAATGACATGCTAATCTGATTAGTTGTGTTGGAATTGCCAAGAAGCCTGCTGTTTGAGAGCCGAGGAACAAAACTAAGATGACAACCCTGGTCCAGCATGTGTCTCCACAGTTATCCCCTCAGAATTCAAAGATGACATTCCAGTGATGGAAGCTGTCAGCACACTCGGGTTCTGCCTGGCTAGTGAATACACGGACATCTTATTGATACTACTTGCATTCTTTTTGCATTAACTCATCAAAACTCAATTATCACGAAATTAAAAACAGGAAACCGTTCTCAGTACAACAAAAGCATCCAGTGTATTTAACTCTGTTCTGTGTTTCAGGAGACCTACATTGTATAAGTGACAAAGCATTTATTACCCCGTTTATTGTGGTATTACAGAGCGGAAAGCGCTAAATAATCAATCAGTTAATGGTCTGTATGGCAGTTTGAGCACATCACATCCATTGTGCTTATGCTGTGAGAAGGATGAGCTGATAACTCCAGTGTATGTTGCATGTTTATTCAGAGCCTAATGTCCTAAACTGGGGCTGACAAAAATCTGTTGAAAAATGCAGCTTCAGCCCTGGGCAATTTCAAAGTTGCTAAAGTATTTCAGAGACAACTTTGAGAGGCTTTGTCCCCAAAGAAAAGAGCTGCAATTACCCTTTAGATTATTTCCATATCACCTGCTTTCTTTAACCAGCTTTGGGTTTTAGGATTGAAAAGAAACAAATTGGCTCCCTAGTTTTGGTTTTATGTTTGTACTCTAGCTCCTTTACTATTATTATTTTTATGGAAGTGTCCCAAACTCTGTGAGATGGTCAATTCACAGTGTGTGTGTCATATCGCACAGATAATGTTCATTGTAAAGGGTGGCGGACCTGTCTTCAAAACAGGTGGCAAGTAGGTAGGCTCAAAGGCATTATATAAAATAAGTGGAAAGCGACTTTTAGGTGCTGCTCTGATGAGAACTTGTTGCCTGACAGGTTTTAGATGGAAGACAGAGTACAAAAAAAAGAAACTCAAAATCAGATTTTGGAAAATGGTCTTAATTAAAGGATGGTAAGAAGTTGTATTCTTGTGTGGATGTAATAAAATGTTCATTTACTCAGGACAGAATTTTTTTAAATTATTATGGTGATCCAAGGCATCCTTTAATTTCTGTTGATTCATTTTAAAATGAGGGCTCATTGCATAACAGCTCTGACTCCTGTTTTCTCTTTCTTCTTTGTAGGAGATAAAAGCACTGACTATGCTAATTTTTACCAAGGTTTATGGGATTGTACAGGAGCTGTTTCTGATGAGTTGTCCTTTAAGCGTGGTGACGTGATTTACATCCTTAGCAAGGTAAGAAGATAGCCCAAAATGACAACTGCAGAGCGCCAGTACAAAGCTCCAGTTTTAAATGCATTTGGGTTGCAGCACTAGGGAAAAATGCCAAGTGGAATTCTTCTAGGTCCTTACTAACAATTGGGAGTTCACAATAATTAATTATTTTGTCAAGTGAAATATAATCAAATTTTAAACACAATCAGATAACAGAATTCAACTTAACAGAGTGTTTACCTATCACTTCAGCCCTTGGCTCCCATCCACTCCCTGCCTTCTCCAGAAACAATATACTTATGTGAAAGTTAACATTGTAAGGTATTAGGTTATTTATTATGTTTTTCTTTTCCTCTTCCTTTTTATTCTTCTGTGTGCTTATTCTGATTTTGTCTGCCATTCACTACTGGAAGCACTGTGTTTATAGAACAAGTTTTTTCATCTTTATGTAAATACATCGGGTGTTCCTGCAATTTAAAAGCAATGCTTTTCCATTCAGACAGGTTTAGGTAATTTTTTTTAAGTTCGACATCCCATATTTGTAAACATAATAGCAAAGTCTCTTGCCGTAAACTCATCTATATACATGTATATATGTATGTATGTAAATCTTTGTCTCTGCTTCTTAAGACTTATACTGTATTATTCACAGTCTTTTGGTCCTTGGACTTAAAAGTCAAGTTTCTTGTCATGATTATACTTCTGACAACATGCATGAGCTCCGTTAATTGTTATATTTTAATTTCCCCTACTATAAATGGGGGATTTTAAAAATCCTTCTCTGTCTACTTTGTGAGACTATTTTAGGAACAAAGGACACATCAAACAATTTCCCTGCTTTAAATATAAGTGGGGAAATGTTAAGCCGTAAGTCCATTTTAATGTGATTAGAGAAATATTTTTTACTTTTCAGAGAGGCAATATGTCTTGTTAGATACAGAAAAGAATTTGGAAATAAGGTCACATGTTGAATTTTAACTCTAGATGGCTGCTGCATAAAATCATAGAACGTTAAGAGTGAGGAGTGTTAGCAGTGGTCCTCCATTCTTGGTTTCACAGATGAGTGATCTTGAGTAAATAAAAGTGCCAGAGTCAGTACTTAAGGTATGTGTCTTGACTCCCAGATCAGTGCTTTTCCTTCTATTATCTTTCTTCTGTCTTTCTTCCCTACCCCCTTCCTATCTCCCTCCCTGAAGTTGAAACTGTCATAAAGTGGGTATACACGTCATAGGGGTGTATCATACTTTTAGGATTCTGGGGGAGGTAGTTTCTCTTGTACCAAACCTGTTCTGTGTAATTTTATTTGTGAAGCCTGATCATAGAACTAAGGTTAGAGGTAGTCCATCTAAAGGAAGGCAACTACTGCCATCTACAATTTTTAAATGCTGTTATTTGGGAGAGAGAAGACCAAAAATACTTCCTCCAGCAGCCTTTTACAAAGCTTGAAGTTCTGCCATTATGATCGTATTTATTAAGGACTTTCTAGAGATGAATATTTTACACGGGGCTCATTTTGCTTTTGCAAAGAGAGCCAAGAAAGAAACAGGAAAGAAGGCTTTGTTAGCCTGCACATCACCACTGGCTTAAATGATTACCTATATAGACTCAGCCAGCTGTGGACCTGTAGCATCAACCTGATAGGTCTTGGTGAGGGTGAAAAGAAAGTACACTCAGCTATCCTTGGATGGGATTGATGGGATTTGGACATACTCTGGGCCATTGATGGGTGTTTTGCTATTGGTTGTCGGGTTGCTTGGGGGTTGAGTATATGTTTGTGAAGATACTTCCCTGCCTCACTCTGGGCAAGTTCAGATAGGAATCTCTGAGTCTATAATCTTTATTGGCTTGGCCTTCCAGTTTTATCAAAACTTTGGCAAACACAGATCATAAATTAATACCATGAATACATTTAATATGCGAATGAAGACTATAATTTTGACAGCTTGGTATTATTATAAATTAAGAATTCAAGGCCTTTAATAGAAGAGAGCAAAAAAAACCTGCTCAAAATGACTTGTTTCTAGATCAAGGTGGGATCAGTGTTACGAACTGCTAGATTTTTTAAAAGTACAATTAGTATAAAAATGGCTAGCATTGCTATATGCCTAGAAATTTGTTTAATCTCTCTCAGTTATATTTCATGGTGACAGAATGAAAATTTTACCATTTTAATTTATTTTTTTACACCATCTAGTGGCTCAGAATATGTGGTGCAGGTAATTGCAGCTAATGTGTACAATCAAAATGGTGTCATAAATTCAACTTTACATCTAGACATGGGTTATTACTTTCCTATGTCATGTAAATAAAAAATTAGAAACTATTCACAAAAAATTTTGTTCAATATAAAAATTGTATACATAGGGAAGAATGCGTCTTACAGAATCTAACAATATTTATAGAGACAGAAAATGTGTACTTTGTAAAGAAATGAATGCTATGAATTTTCTACTGAATAAAACCATTTAAAATATTTTCAAGATATTCAACTTGCTCTTGTTAATGAACCGAATTATGGTTTGATTCAACTTACCTTATAGGAGTTTATCAGTTCTGAAAATAATCTTAAAAAGGCAGCACAAAATAGTTTAAGATGCATTCTTTCAATATAAATGAGCATTTAGACAAATCAAAAAATAAAATGGCATGCATTGTAGTGAAGGGCATTTTAATTTTGTAAACGTAATGGCAAAAAAATGGTTAAGTAGTTTAGGGACATTGTCTTCATTAAAAATTGCTACAGAAATATAGTTTTATTTTAAAATTCAGTTGTCTTTCTGTTTTGCAAGGAAGCCTTGATGGAGTGTCAGCTGTGCTCAGTCAGCCTGGGGGTTATTTATTTAGGCTTCTTTTGAGAGTTATACAAATCTTAACCTTTTTTTCCCCAGTGAAAATCAAATATTACAATAAAGAAAGAAGAGCAGGCGGATGCCCTTGCCCTTCCCCCTTCCCTTTTTAACATTTTCCAATTAGCAGCTGTCATGTGACCCCTAGCTGCACTGGCCCCTCCTTCAAAGTATCTGGTATCTTCTTAGTTTTAACCTTTGAACCCCACTAATAATAAATCTACATACAGCCTGCCTTAAAAGGCAAGCCAGTAACTTTTTGCCTTACAGTACTTTTTTATATAGACTTGCTGCTGGTTTTTTTTAATATGTTAAAATGCTTCAATAGTTCAATGGAGATATGGAAATCATTTTTTCCCCCTAAAAAAGAAAATGGAGTACATTTACAAGGATGAATAAAGTGGAATTTTTTATTTTAATGGCAGCTGCACCGTTCCTGGATTAAGGCTGAAGCCCAAGTCTTGGTTTCATACTTGGTTACATGTGATAAGGAGAAAATCACATTCGAGGTAGAAAACCTTTCTTTATTTGTGTAAGGAATCAGGTTGTTTAAAATCAGGCTGTCATATCTAAGGTAAGAAGAGTTCTTAAGCTTCAGATCTCGTAGAATTCATTTTACCGAAAAGGAGAGAATTGAGAACTTGAAATGCTAAGGCAAAAAATTAAATTAGTTTACTAGTTTGAGAAATGTGTTTTTACTGCCACCTAAATAAAACATGGACATAATATTGTAGTTCGTTGTATTTTCCTAGAAACTTGTTTGTGAAATTTCATAATTTCAAGAGCAGGATCCAGATTATATAGCAAAGGCATATTCCCTAGCCTTGCATAAGCCAGAAGGCCGTGCAGAGAGGCCAGCCAAGCAGAGGTGGCGGTGGAACAGGCTGCTTTGGAAATGAGCAGAGCTGCAGGGCCTACTTGGCTTAATTCAGCGTGGAATAATGAAGGGTTTGCCAGAAAAAGAAGAAAAGCTTAAAGAGAAGCACTAAGTTTATTTATTTAGTTTTTTCACTTAAAATATGTGTTAGTTTGGTAGTTTTGTTAGAAACTTAAACTGAACAATCCATGATTTCTTATGCCCTTTCCACCCCCACCCGCCACCTCAAAAATCAGGACCTCCCTGGGTATATACAGCACACTTACACTCTTTTGAAATGTCTTCCTCTTGAGCCCTTTAGAACACGAAGCTAGATGTTCCAGGGAAATTGTTAGACATGATACCATAGAAATAGACTACTGATTAAGAAAAGTTTTCGACTACATGTTTAATAAATTACAGATAGGTGACAGATGTTCATAACTGGATATTTAGCTATCAGTAACATTTTAAGAAAATGTTATTTCTGAAATATTCTCTTTTTTTTTTTTTTTTTTTTTGAGACAGAGTCTCACTATTTCATCCTTGATAGAGTGCCATAGCCTCACAGCTCACAGCAACCTCAAACTCTTGGGCTTAAGTGAGTCTCCTGCCTC